>NC_061511.1:82334770-82453428 GCF_022539505.1 Lolium rigidum
TAGTCAGTACGTATATCTTGTGGGTTCATGAGTAAGATACGTACAATTTGTCCTCTGATCGATCTTTGGATGGAACGCTTGGTGGTACTATATATAGTTCATAAATAAAAACTTACGTTTCATGAGTTATGACACACTGTAATTGCAGCGAGCCTCGGCCACATGTAGACTGTAGTACCTGCTCAGCCCTTGGCATGGTGGTCTACCTAGGAGAGGAAAACAAAACCCTCATGTATCGCACCCTAGGGCGGGACCGGGGCCTAACCCAATAGCTTCTAGAAGATCACAGAAGGGCTGCCCTTGTCGTGGCGGCGTGTCGCAGCGGTAGGTGGGGTTAGGGCATCCGCATCCTGCCGTCCAAGTGCGGAGGCCGGTGCGGTGCCCCTGTGTCGTGATGCGGGGATGGGGCAGTATCCGTTATTGGGCTTGGATTGACCTGCGCCCGCGTAACACCTTGGACTCCACATCTTTGGACGCCCACGCTTTCACCCATCATGGTTGGTGGATGGCCGGTGGAGATGATCCCGCCCCGTGTCGTCCCTTTCCAGAATGAAGGGGACAGAGGCGGCTGCCCTTGCGGTACTCTCGCACCCAACTTGTCGTTTTGTTGTTGTCGGTCGTCTCTGATCAGCTACCGACGAGTTCCAGATTTCTTTACCGACGACCTTCATGGATTGGCCAAGTACTGTTGGACTCCTATATTGGAGGATATCTGGTCGGGCACATGCACAAGCATCGGCCCGTGAGGCTTCAAGGAGGCGTGTTGCGAAGCTCTGCTTTCAGTTGACGTCACGGATCATGTGGAAGTTGCAAGTTCCATTGTGTTGGCAAAGGCGGGGAATGCGGCAATGTTTGGAAGACTAGAAGGTCACAACGGAGGCGGGATCCTAGATGAAATGAAGACATTGCTTCATGGGATGGTGTGCGGGCTTGACTGTTGGACTTTTCTTGTTCAAACCGTACACGTGGCGTCCATGAGCCTGGTGATTGGTGATTTGCATCAACGGACTAGGCAAGTGGGGGTGGCGGCATTGGGGGACTTCAATTTTGGTGGTGATCCTTGAGCACCGAGTCCAGATTTTCAGGGTGAAAACCCAAGGCTTGGGCTCTATTGGTTGTATTCCCTTCGTCCTTATGAAAGATATCTTGAGTTTATTTAGAATTGGGTATATCTACTTACTATTTTTTGTCTAGATATATCTAAATTTTGATAAACTTAAAACAAGTTTCATGAGACGGATGGAGTACCTGGTAATGACATTGTTGAATACACTGTTTGGAAACTCGGAACTTTACTAAGATGAAAATTTAAGATCTTTTATCAGGTGACACCAATGCTTCCACATTGTTTCTTCTTTATTCCTCGAAATAGGCTTTCGCCCCGCTATATTAATATAGCAACCAAGATACAACAAGCATGCTGGAACCGCAGCACAACCAGGTCCAAACAAAAACACAAAGAAAGATAAGAGAAACAAATGCCGACTACGGCTGAGCGACGAACACGAAAACAACTCGCAACCGTTGCGCCCTCCGGAAAAGTACCACCACGCTCCCCGCAATCCGAATCGCCGCATACAAAGCAACACCTTCAACAAGGAAAACGACGACGACGCTCGCCGGCTGCCCCGGACAAGTCCTAGGGTTTCCCCGTATGCGGAGGTGATGGGGGAGGGGTACACGCGACACCCTTCGAGAAGGAATGGCGACACCCACAAAGCGCCGCCGCGTCGGTGTCGGACACTCCGACAGGGATTTCTCCCGACCCACACCGCCACCACCTCGAACAATCCAAACTGCGCCACCCCACCCGTCGTCCACCAGCGTACGCCACCACGGTCTTGAAGCCATCCTCGCCGTCGCTCAAAGGTCACCAACGCGAGGCCTAGAAGCAGATAAGGCGAGCGCAAGGTCGGGGATAGCAACAACACAACCACGCGGGAGGGAACAACCTCCACCGCCCGAACTGGCGGTAGTCGACCGGACGTAGCAGCAAGAACAAGCCAGGCCCAACCTGGCCCGGCAGAGTGCTCGCCGCCACGCTGCAACTGGCCGGTTGTGTGTCGTCGTCGCCAACCACTGCCGCCACACCTTCACTGCTACCAGGGAAGACGACGTCGCGCTAGGGGGCCAGAGGCCCGCCCCAACGCAGATCGGGCCCAGATCTGGGCAGAGCGGACGCCACCAGCCGCCCGGCACTCCGCCGCCCCGCTGCCAACGGCAGCGCCACCGCGTCTGCTCCCAGCCGGCCTGCGGAAACCACGCCGCCAGGTCGACCGCCGCCGGCCGAAACGCACCGCCGCCGTCGAGAAGCCGCCCGCGCCCCTCCGCGCGACGGCTAAAGGCGTCCCCGCCGCCGCCGGCACCGCGCGGACAACGTCCGGCGGCCCACGCCGACGGCGGCGGCGGAGAGAGCTAGGGGGAGGGAGCTGAGAGAGGGAGGGCCTAGGATTCGCCCGTCGCCCGCGGGGGGGGCGAGCGAGCGAAGCGGTTTCCGGATGGTCGCTCTCTCGTCAGTTGGGCTTTTTGATTGCTTTGGAGATTTCGGCACCTGTATGCATGTTTCTTCTTTATTGAAGGCGTTGCTTTAGGAGACCGTGCACAAGCGGGGCCGCCACACATCCGCAGTCTATGCCTCTGCATCCTGTCGTCAGCCCATCGCCTGCATCCGTCGCCGAGAGCACCACCACCACGCACCCACCAGAGCTTCACCTCCGCGCGGAGAGGATCCACCCAATGCCCCACCTAGCCCTCCGCCTTTGCCGACTGGGCGCCGCCACCACCGCACATGAGGATTTGAACTTAGGTGTTACTCCTCCAACCACTTAAGTTAGGCTCTCTTCATACAATATTACTAATAATTTCGATTTATATTGATGTTATATTGAGATACTGTTAGTTGAAATCGTAAATATAGACAAGCACTAAATTTGACTTACGGTGCCGTGAGGGACTGGCCGTATGTAATACCTGCTCAGTCATGTGCATGGCCGCATGGTGATTCCAGGCTCTCTGCACAGATGGGTTCGTTGCGCCCACCAGTCTGAGGCCGGCCTAGACCTGACAGCGAAATGGCATGGACAGCGCGCCCCGGTGACGGAGGCGCAAGCCGGCGAGGAAGTCGACACCTCGCCGCCGGTTACGTGGCCAGAACGCACGCCGATCTGGATCATCAGCTTCATTTCCCATCGATCCGTCGAGATCGCGACCGGTTGGTGGTGTGTAAGCCAGCTAGCTAGCTGGCGTTTGGATCTGTCAAGTTACAATCTAATCAGATCGATGTGCGCGTGACGGTCGGTTCATTGATCTACGTCTTCCGTCACCGGTGGCGGCGAGGGACAAGCACGGAGACGGCGAGGCCGGCCGGGCCCAGGGTGAGGGCGACCGGAAGGGGAAGCGAGGAAAGGGGACGGAGAGCTCGATCGTCATGCAAAGCATCTTTTGGCATGTACGTCCAGGACGCTTTGCTTTGTGCGTCTCTCCGGCGTGGATGCGATGGGACGAGGGTTTGTGCTGCTTGCCTCATGTGGCCGTACTGTACGTACGTTGGCCCTCGGTAAATCATGACCGCCAAGAAGACCAATCTTCATCAACAGATAGACTTCTGCTCCGGTGCTCCTCCCCTGGAAAAATTATGGGCGCGTTAAACAACAATGGTGGAGATTTTCCTATACATATTCATAAACGGGGGCACGATTGTAATTTTAGTGTAGGTCCACCGTCCGTACAGGCCTGTATAGGCTCGTATGGCTCGCGTTGTGTTGTACCTCGTTTTTGTACGACGTGAGACGGTACTTAGGCGGATGAGATCATTAACTGGTCACGTGACCTCTTTTTTTTCTTACGTGAGGTACACATACCGTATCAATACAGATGGATATATATAAGCTGGATATATAAGGGTTTCGGCGGACCCAACACAGAAAAAAACCAACTATAACACTTCAACTTCATTTTTTAGGGGGGAGCACCGGAGCAGGGCTCAGATAATGCAATCCCAAGTTTTTATATCACGCCTCAAATTTTCACTACGGCACAAACTAGCTTTGCCGTGCGACCATTTTGCACGGCAAAGGACTAATTTGCGCGGCAAAGGCCATTTTGCACGGCAAAGATTGGACGCCAACGTTTGTCACGGCAAAGGATCTTTGCCGTGCGTTTTGGGAAGTATGCATGGCAAAGAGTTTTGCCGTGCGGGCGTTCTTCGCCGTGCGCCCGTCGCCAATGCCGTGAGGCACTTCGTTGCCGTGCGCCGGACGATCTTTGCCGAGTTACCTAGACGCGGACGCACGGCAAAGAGGTTTAGCAAAATTAAAAAAAATGACGCCCCGCTGCCCGGCGTGCTCGCCCACGCCAGGTCGCCGCTGCCGCGCACCCGCCCATGCCCGCTGGCCGCCATTAGAGGATGGCCAAGACAGGGAGGAGGCGGCGACGCTCGAGGATGGCAGCCACGTAGCTCCGGCGCCGCCATACTTAGCTGCCGCACCATCTCAGGGACGAGCACCGCCGCGGGAACCGGGGACGGACGCCGCCGCGGGAACCGGGGACGGTCACCGACGCAGGCCGGGGACGGGCGCCGCCGCGGGAACCGGAGACGGGCGCGATGTAGGCCGGGGACGGGCGGAGGCGGACGCCCTGATCTCCCTGCCCAGGGACGTCCTCGACGAAATCCTCACCCGCCTCGGCATCCTCGACGCCGCCCGCACGTCAGCGCTCTCGCGGGCCTGGCGCCGTCGATGGGAGGCCCTCCCGTCCCTCGACTTCTCCTTTCCCCGCCTCGAGGACGACAAGGGCGAGCCCAAGGGGCTGGGAGCCGTCGACAGCATCCTCCTCCGCTGCCCCGGCCGCGTCCGGCCGCCCGTGGCCCCGTGCTGGCCATGGCGCTCGGCCTCCCGCGATGCTGTGAAAGTGTGTGAAGTCTGGACCTGGAGTCTCCCGCGTGCAGTATAAGGGCATGCCCAATGCATAGCCCTAGGGGTGTTGCCTCACATCTTTATCTAGGTTCGGGTGGTCCAAAGTAGGTTCGGATGAGGAGGTAGCCTCTTCATCAGGAGGCAACCTCTTCAGCCATAAAGTGACAAATGTGAGAGAGAAAGAGAAAAACCAAATCAGCTTTTGAGAGAAAGACATATTAATGGGACCATAACATGGCATGCATATGTCAAAAGTTTTATCCAAACCTAGTTGGACAGCTGCCTCCATTGCTCATGCCCTAATAGAGTTCGCTGTGGGTTTGTGGGGCCAAGTTGAGACGTGAGGTACGCCACGTCAGCTATCCGCGTGCGTTCGGCTGGTTCAGCTATACAATTGTTCTTTGCCGTGTGCCAAATCGTAGCTTTACCGTGATTAGCTTCTTTGCCGTGTGCTAATTAGATCTTTGCCGTGACACGTTTCTTTACCGTGCGCCGCTGGCTATTTTACCGTGCAATGGTTCTTTGCCGTGCGTCTTTAGTCGTTTTACCGTGCGGGCGTTCTTTGCCGTGCGCCGTTAGTCGTTTTACCGTGTGGGCGTTCTTTGCCGTGCGTCCTCTCTGCTGATACACGGCAAAGAAATCTTTGCCGTGCAAAACCGCACGGCAAAGACGAGGCGTACGGCAACGCCTTTTTTTCCCGTAGTGTTTGTCTTCCGTGCTGCAAATATACTACACCAAGCACATGCCACATAACAAATCTTATCGAACGCGAGCGGCCCAACGACCAATTTCAGCCTCCCACGCGCTCCTTTCCTCATTTCCGCGCGACCGCCGCCACCGCCGCTGGCCAAATCCACCGGGGCTTCCCTCTGGCTCGCTCGCCTCCTCCGGTAGCTTGAGATGGCCGGCCTCGCTCCACCATAGCCACGAAAAGTCCGCCCATCGCCGAGCTTATTACGACTGATTCTGGTCCACCGTCGGACATGTGCGGGTGTCACGTCACCCCGGGGAGCCTCGATTAGTCGTCGTGAGGTGCCACACGACCCACCTCTGACCAGCTCGACGGGTGCCATCGACCGTCTCGAACACACGACCTCGATGCCCCGCCCACCTACCATGCTGGTTGGCGTTATCGAGAGCCTCCTGCCGGCGTTGTTCCTTTACCATGTTGTCGACCCAGCCACCTACCTCCACCGGTTGACGAGCACAAGGAGTTTGACAACTTTATGTGATGAACTTTGAGTGTTATTGAGTTGATTCGTGTAAAACTTGATCATAAACTTTTTTTTAATAATTGATGAACTATTTGTGTGATGTAATATTATTTGTTATTTACATGTCTTTAAAATCATTTAGATACGAGTTTCATGATCTTTGTGTCACATATGTTTGCAATTTTGAATATAGGGTACAAAGTGTAATGCCCTATTTTACATAATTTGGAATTTTATATGTGCCTTATTTTACATCATATAGAATGGGTGACATATATTTCGTGTCCCAAAAGGCTAAAACCCAAATGGTGGTGTACTATTTCACTATGAGAAAACAAGACTTTACTGTGCAGCTATTTGCACGACAAAGGGCTCTATATGCACGGTAAAGGCTTTGCCGAGCGACGCCGCATGGCAAAGGTCGCACGGCAATGCCATTGACGATAAAGGCTTCTTTGCCGTGCGACTCGTCAACGTTGCACGGCAAAAGCTTTGCTGTGCGACGCCGCACGACAAAGATTACTTCTTTGTTGTGTGCCAAACATGTTTTATCTAAAAAAAGCCCCAAACTGGCCGGGTTGGGATTCGAAAAGTAGGACACAGAGTAGGGAAAACGTGCAACCTTGCCACTGGGCTAAGTGTTCATTTGTCGATAATTATACCACGCCACGCCTTTTGAACTGAGAAATCCAGTTTTTACATCTTTGCCGTGCGCTTACACTTGGCAAAGGCTTTTTTGCCGCAACGTTTGTTAAAAACACTAGGCAAAGGCTTGCTTTGCCGTACGTTTGTTAAAAACACTAGGCAAAGGCGTGCACGGCGATGCCTTTTGTGCTTTGCCGTATTCGGCAGCTTTGCCGTGCGTCTTGATATGGCTTTGCCGTCGACATTTTGTTTACCGTGCGCCGTGAGAGGTCTTTGCCATCCATAGGTCTTTACCGTGCATTTCTTCATTCTTTGCCATGCCACCATTCTCTGCCATGTAGTTTCGTGCCATCGCACGGCGCCGCATGGTAGTGCCTTTTTTCCCGTAGTGATTGTAATTTTTTACATCTACTATTGAAGATGCTCTAAGCTGAACCGGAACTTAAAACCCCTCTGCTATACATATGTTTTGTGCCGTGTCTTCTTCTTCGTTGGTCGATCTAAGGCGCTTTTAGTTCTAGAAAACGGGCCGAGTATATATATATAGCCGGTGTGTGCGTGCGTGTTCAGATTCCACAGTAAGTGACAACAGGCCTGTGCAAAGGAGTACGTCATTTGAAGGTGCCATATTTAAACGAGGAGACATCAAGGAATATGTACTCCATGTACATCATTGTCAATTGATACCGACCGTTGTACAGTTAGTACTAATGTCAACTTTATATATGGGTACTGCAGATATGCCAAATTGGAACTGCATATCGAGCGGTTTTACGATGCCATCAGATACTTGAAGTGGCTTCATTTTACTCCTTTTTCGAGGGAAGCTTCATTTTTACTCCTTAATTTGCTGAACTTCACGGGAGTCATCTTGGGGTGTCGTGCGCTACCATTAGGACACATGAAGCACATATGAGGAGTACTCCCTCATTACAGGAAAGGGAGGCTACGCCGAGGGCCAGGCTATACACCGACGGCCAAAAGTCGGGGCCGTCGGTATATGGCCCGGCCAAGTCAGATGTCAGTAAAATACGTATAAGGTATCAAAATGTTCAGAAAAACATCCTCTATCCGTTTATGTCAAAATCATGCATATTTGAGTCATGTACAGTACCATGTTAACATACTAACAATTCAAACACTTTCTTATATGTCCTCGGGTTCCCGTTTTGCCAGATGGCAATTTAAACGAAGTCAGAAAATTCCGTGGAGCCGCATGGCGTCATTTTATGTGTCGTAGTAACCACTCCAAAAGTCAGAATTAGGATACGGCAATTATGTTGGAAAACCCTTCACAAACAGGCCTATCAAGTTCGGAGTTCTATGACTCTTAGGGAAATCAGTAGGAAACGGCACGTGACACCGCATAGTTTGTCGGAATGAGGCCATATTTGGCACGTGTGGGGTCCCTAGGATGGGAAGCAAGGCCCCGGGAGCGGATTTCCAATTCGACCCATGGGTGATGGTTTTTTTTATTTTCGGGGTGCCAAAACGGTTTTTTTGTGTGAAGCAGCTAAATGGGGCGCACTTTAGTATTGCGCGAGACCTCCGCGCAGTGGTAGGACACCACCTTCGCACCACATATCACATGTCATATGTGTGCACTAGCTATCTGGGAATCCATGCGGCTTCCTGCGGTGTCCGACCGAATCTGATGTAAACTGACCGGATTTAAACTAGGGGTACACTTTCCGTCGCTCAATAAATTCCGGAAAAATGTTTTTAGGTCTACGACACATCACTTTATGTGCTAATTTTTCCGTTTAGCGCGATGGTGAACGGGTGCACCAGCACGCCCGGTACGGCCATACCGCATCTCCGTGGGATCCAGTTTTGGCAAAATGGTAATTTAAATGAAGTCAAAAAATCTCGCGGAGCCGCATGACATCATTTTATGTGTCCTAGTAACCACTCCAAAAGTCGGAATTAAGATACGGCAATTATTTTGGAAAACCCTTCACAAATAGGGCTATCACGTCCGGTCCGGAGTTCTATGGCTTTTAGGTCATATGAGTAGGAAATGGCCGGTGACACCTCATAGTTTGTCGGAATGAGGCCATATTTGGCACATGTGTGGTCCCTGAGATGGGAAGCAAGGTCCCGGGAGCAGATTTCCAATCCGACCCATGGGAGATGATTTTTTTCATTTTCGGGGTGTCAAAACGGGTTTTTTTTTTGTGAAGCAGCTACATGGGGCGCATTTTATTATTGCGTGAAACCTCCGTGTAGTGGTAGGAAACCGCCTCCGAACCAGATATCACATGCCATATGTGCGCGCTAGGTATCTGGGAATCCCTGCGGCTTTCTGCGGTGTCCCGCCGAATCCGCTGGAAATGACCGGATTTGAACTAGGGGTACACTTTCCGTCGCTCAATAAATTCCGCGAAAAATGTTTTTAGGTTTATAACACATCACTTTATATGCTATTTTTTTCCGTTTAGCGTGTTGGCGAACGGTGCACCAGCGCGCCCGGTACAGCCATTTCGCATCTCCCGAGGGGGCTGTTTTGGCCAGATGGCAAACTGGACGTCATATTTGGATTCCTCTATTTTTAGGTTCAAATAATGATATGGATGTTATATTTAGATTTCTCTCATTTTTCTGATTGATTTAGACATATTATTCACTGCAGTCGGACACATTGAGAGAGCTCACGTACCGGGTCATCCATCGTCGAGGCAGTCGGTGCCATTTCGTCAAACAGGATGCGGGGCACCGGCATGCTCTCCTCCGGCAGCGGACGTGTCTTGTGTGTCACGCCCGGGCACGAGTCACCGCTTCTAGGCGTCCGGTTGAGGTCGGGAACCGGCACCCCGTTGAACTACACTGGCGCCACGTCGGAGGCGAACCGCGACGTCGGGTGGACCTGCAAGGGAGCGGGAGTTCTAGGACGCAGCTGGGAACTTACCGAGCTCACCGACGAGGCCAGAGGAGCGACGCTGGCGATCCCCTCTCGCTTGACGAGCATGTAGGCCTCCGCCAAGCTCGGATGGAGGCCTACTTGCGCGGCGCTGGCTTTCAGCTGCATCTGCTACGCCCACTCGCTGGCCTCCAGGGCGGTGGCCGCTGCATTCCTCTCCTTCAGGTTCTTGCGCCGGCCACAACGCTTCGTGGCCTCGACGCCTTTCTCCTCCTTGGACAACAACTTCTTTGCCGCCTTCGGCTTAGCGTTCCGGCCACTGGTGGCGGCCCGCTTTGCTTCCGCCGGAGCTGCAGCCTCCATTGTGGCTATGGTCGTGGCTATGGGGGAGTGTGGGGCGGCGGAGGGTGCGAGGGTTACCTCGGAATCCATGGTGGTGGCTGCGGTGGCGAGGACGTCCATTACTTCAGGACTGCGCGTCGGTCTACTTTGATTTTTCTCGCGGGGAATGGCCACTGGTGGGAATGTTATCGGCCTCCCACCCACTAACGCGCGGTCCTACGTAAGTTTCGGCGGACACTCGGCGCGACCGCGGAGACGCAAACCTGGCGCATATTTGGCCAGGTCTGCGTCGCCGCGGACGGCCTGTCACTTTGCGTCGCCCCACTGAAGGAGGGCCCAGACGCATTTTCGGTCACGGCGGACGCAAACGATCGCTCGTCGACCCGTTGCAGATGCCCTAAGTACCTCCAAGAAAGACACCGATGTCATTACAAATATAATTAGTCAATGCCCTTTCGTGTCTGCATCTTCAGATTTGAGATCTATACAGTATATTAATCGCATTCACGAACTGACGAAGTATATATATCACGGTGTTTACGGGCGGGTTTTATGCTGGATTACCAGCGTTGCTAGGGTGCTTAGACATAGGTTAGGAATGTAGATGGTATGTCATCACGGTTTTGCCCATTTTTTTAATTGACAGAGTTTTGCACAATTATCTCAGCTGCCATTGTTTGAGATTAACAGAGAATTGAGGACTAAGACCATTGTTTGGTCCTCAAATTCTCTCAGCTGTCCCTTTTACCATACAAAATCCACTGATCCTTGTTTACTTCCTAAAACAAAATTTTGACAGTGGAGGCAAAAGGGGGGAAAACATAATAACCGAGGGTGGAGGCAATTTTTTCCTTCGATATGGGGAGTATCACCCCGACTTCTGCATCATGATGATGCATACGTCCATTTATTAATAAATTTAAATTAAACAAAGCAATGTTTGAGAATCGTAGTCTTAGCCGCAGTATCATTTTGTGTCTTGAATATATTGCTAGTGTAAACAAACACAAAGAAACTAAAAATGGGGAACCAATATTTTGTTGTTTCGACATTGCCACTGCATTGTGAATCTTGGATTTCAACTATGGTCGGTATTACCGTTGTTCCCGTAATAGCCTCTATCTAGGTCGGAATTCACATGTTATAACTCTATCTGCTAATTAATCTCGAGATATGCAAAAGCTTTGCCTCATCCCGTTAAAGAGTAAATATTGAATCTTCGTTTAATTAGCAAAAATCGGCCGTAAACTGTCACAAATGCCCACAAATTGTTGTTACCTAAGATGACTGCATAGGGTAACCTCGACCGGCTTAGACACCAACACAAAGTAAACTCAGGCCATCAATAAGAAATACCAGCATGGAGGTTATCATCAAGCGCAATCAACATCACTCCTTCTCAAGCCAACGACTTGAACACTTCACCTTTAACGACCACCAACAAACCCTACACGGATAATTCGGAACCCATTTGGGCTCATGCATAAGACTCTCAACTGTGTTGGCGACCATGCGGCTCCACTCAAGTTATGGATTCAAGTGTAACCCCTACATGCATATATTACACATACTTCTAACAAATGAGTTATGGATCACACCAACAAACAAAATCAATTGATCATCTTTCTTGTAGCTTATTTGGTTACCAAGGACACCTTTTAGACTGTATGGGCAACCATAATTTATCTGTTTTAGTGGAGTTCATACCCACTCCAAAGGAAATTCACGCTTTCGCCGCATCAAAAAATGGTGTCCCTGGTTTAACAGCCAAACTACATTTGAGTCTATCGTCATCGTCTTTGACAATTACAAAATGTACCTAACACCAATTTTGGTCTAGAAAATATAAACCAGGAAAACAGTAACGTAAGTTTAAATCCCTACAGCTAGCCATAAGGGTGTCAAGTGGGATCCCACTTCTGTCCCACTTGTAGTATAATTTAACTTTTCTAGTACAAATTTTGACATCAGATTTTGAACTACATAGTACAAAATGACATCCCACCGGGATCCCACCTTGACACCCTAGCTAGCCACCCCCTCTCTCAGACATATGGCTACAAAGTTGGTTTGATATCATCTCTAGTGATATAAGTAAAATTTAAACTCAACAGTTTAAATGAGCATCGCTCTTGCCCCCTCCCTCACCTTCTAGAGTCCACCAGATCTTGGGCCGGTCGGCCCCTCCCCTCTCCTCTCCGGCGGTGGCCGGCGGCGAGACGGGCGAGGGCCCCCTCCCTGTATAGTAGCAGCAGTAGTTTAGCATAGGTCTAGTTGCAGGTTTGCGTGTTTGGCTCTATGCCAGTCTGGAGTGCTCCGCCGGTGCTTGTGGGCCGAGTCCGGTGACTTCTGGTGGCGATCTGTTTCCTCGTGGTGCTCCAATGGTTGGAGACGAAGGCGAGGAAGGGTTGCACCGCCGGCATCTCCTTCAATAAGGCTCTGGTTCGTGGTGGCAGCCTGGATCGTTGTGGTGGCATTGGATGTCGTCATCTTCTTCGTTGGCGTGGTCCTGACTGGAAGACGAAGCATGTTGATGCTACTGCCGACGTATCTAGGTCGCTGCGGGGAAGATCTTTGCTGCAACTTGGAGATCTCCACACGGTGGCCTTGGGTCGCCGCCGTGATCTTTGGTCGGAAAGGCAGCCTCTCCAGGCGCCGCTGAAGGCGCTAGTTCAGCCTCCTGTTTGGAGGCCCTTCGATGGATACTCGCCGGAGTTCAACACACTTACTGCCCCAAGTGGTCTCGTCCCCGGTGGCAGCGATGGTGGCCAGCGATGGAGTCCATGTTCTGGTGGTGGAGAGAAAGGACCTGATGGGTTTGTACTTTTATTTCTTTGCTGGAGTCCTCTGTAATCTGTACCCCCACCTTCGTTAGTAATTGCAGCTAGGCCCTTCGGGCCTATTTCCTTGTTCAAAAAAAAAAAACAGTTTAAATGAGAGAACTAAGGGCGCAATTCTGAATTAAATGTTTACTAATTTCTTTACTATAGTAAACAATAAAGTAAACGCACGATGTAGTAGAGACACGCGATTTATTTGAAATACATAATACAACTGAAAAGTGCAGTTGGTACACACCGTGTAATTGGAAAAGTACAGTTAAAATACATGTGATGCAGTTGGAAAAGTGCGGTTGGAACGCATGCAAAATGCAGTTTTCAATACAAATAACTATAAGACTGAAAATTGTATCTATGCATTTCTATTGGTTCGGATACGGCCATCTAGAACGAAAGTACCATGCATACGACAAATCGCACATGAAATTTTGTACGACAAATGATCCAGCGGTGGTGTTCAGTACACCGGGCGCGATGAATGGTTCTCTACTTGTCCTACAAAAATCGGACTGAAATCTGTCGAATGTATTGCAGCGTTTCCATCTAGAATTTCCTGTTTCTTGTATGCAATATCCCATGATTTTAATTAAAACATATATTGCACGTTGAGGATGTCCTACAAAATTAGGAACTCAGAAATGGTAATTGTCTTATGCATGGCAAAGATTTAAATAGACAGTTCATATTTGGCCGTGAAAAAGTAAAGATAAGCTCCGGTAGAAGTAGCCTAGACTTCTTAGTGATTGAATATAGCATGGCTGAGTACATGACATGATCTCTAAGTTACCGAGGAAAATATGATAAAGTATTCATGCTAGAGGATTTGAATGAAAGTGTCTTTTGGCCACGTGTAATTGTTATTTTCGTGATATTAATATATTTTTTCGGAAAAAATGAAAGTGTACCATATAGTTTATTGCAATAACAACCATTTTGAGGGATCAACTGGGTGCACTTTTTCCCTCAAAAAAAAAAAAACTGGGTGCACGTTTTTTCGACCAAAACTGCAAAAAAAAAAATGTATTTAACAACTTTAGCCTCTTTTGCGTGATCTGCTAGAGATTCTCTAAGTATGCTATGCAAATATAACAAACCAAGTGGAGGCAAGGGGGATGGCTTGCATTTGTGTTGAGCAACGGCTTTCGGCCAACCATGCATTAACGAGTGCCAACGAGCTGCCTCTCCAGGCTTAAACACAAGGTGCTCTCCCTTATAAGAAATCAACAACATTTCATCTTATCTCGATCACTGTTCAAAAAATCGTCCGATTCAACGATTAATCGCCCGATTAATCCCTATTTAGTGGTCACCGATTAGCCGATAAACTCATTTATCGCCCGATTAACTCATTTATCGCCCGATTAATCGGCCGATTTGCCTATTAATCGCTAATCTTTAGCCGACCGAGTTAACACCGATAAGCGATTTCCTCAACATTGATCTCGATACGCTCTCGGGAATAACTGAGCTAGCTAGCAGGCGTACGACGAGAGATGCCCATCTAGCCAGCCATCAACTGTCCCGCATCTGAACTACGCGTCGAGACGAAGCTGCGATGACTCGTAGCTGGCGCGCGGTCGATCGGTGCCTGCGGTCGGTGACGCGCGGGCGTCACATCGATAGTTTCTTGATTGCTTTCGTTCGGACTCACCGGCTGGAGTGTGACACAACACGATGACGTTCCTGCGTACGGGTGGGAATAACGATATGATCGACCGATGGCAGTTGTGGCGTTCTCCTGTGTGTGGAATAATTGCATGTCATTTCCCTGCATTTCTTTTCGATCTGTAGTTGTGGAATAATTGCATGTCATTTCCCTGCATTTCTTTTCGATCTGTAGTTGAAGCTAGCCAGAGAGGTCGACGGCAGTCACAAATTAAGTGGCTGGAGTGGTATTGTGACGTCGTTTCCCGATTTGGGCCCAAGGAGCAGCAAATGATTTAGAGTATCTGAAATTCAGTATCCGGAGAAGTGGTGTATCTGAATGATTTAGGATCCAAAGGAGGTGATCCAGAAAAATCACCAATCTAGGGTTTTGTCCTCGTCGTCGGCAATGCATGCCGCCGGTCAGTCCCACCTCCGCTGCCCTTGGGGCCTTAGAGGTTTGGCGGACCACGGTCTTCGCCGGCGGGAGGTTTCAGTTTCTTTTTAAGGTATTTGTAATGTCTTCTTCAGGATGGTGACGCAACAGCTATGGTCAAGAATAAGGTCCTCCCTGCTCTATCCCCGTCCGGCGGTGCGCCTACCGCCAACGGAGGGTGTTAGTTGGTGTGATTGCAAATCCGACTCTTACGGTCTATGGTTATCATATTTGATGATGGTTTGCTGCTTTGGGGCACTAGTTCTTTGTGGTCTTAGCATGATAACTTTCCGTCTATCTATTATAACAAGATCTACGGAGATAGGCTTTGTCCGGCTTCAGTGAGGAAGGGACGAGAATGGTGATGCGCCTTCGATTCGTTCTACTGCTTGTAATCTTCACTAGGTGGTCCAAGAATCTATCTGTGCCTTGTTTTATTCTTATAGCTCTTTGTACTAATGTGGATGATTATTAATATATTTGTGGAATTTTTGGAAAAAAAAAAGAATGATTCGGGATTGAATTCCCGTTAATAAATTTGAATTGACGGTAACGTGTGTGGATTTCAGGATGAAAAGGAACATATGTTTAAGCTTCCCTAAAAAAAGAAGCTTATGTTTCAAATAATAAACTACCTTAGGAATAAAAGTTCATCTAGGAATTTGTCGCCACCGGCCCAGCAGACTTTAAATTTTGTTCAAACTACAGTTTCATGGAACTGTTCTATCCATATAAGAGCATTCCAAACGGCTGAACCGCAAAACACTGATGTGGTATCAGTGGCAGGCCCAGAAATTTGATAAAAGGTATTCAGAATAAAAAATAAAAAAGAAATATAACCTAGTTAGTGAATTTATGTACTAGAATTAGATCCCAGGAGCAGCTGCTGCCGTGCCTTGCTCTAACCAACAATACCAATGGGAGCTCACAGCTTGACAGGCATGATACTTTATACAAAACAGACTAAAATTGATAACAGACTAAAATTGATAACAGACTGACTCTACTATCAGATTCAGTTTTTATGCCAAAAAAATATGGGTATTCAGCTGAATATCCATGATACCATGTGTGCCCACCCACGTGTGGTATACCACATCGCGGTTTTGCTGTGTGAAAATCATCGTGATTGAATAGATACTACAACATTGAACTGCAAATTGAGAAAAAGAATGTTCGCGCCATAATTTGAAAGTAGTTCGTCCGAGTTCATTGACTACATATCATTTACATAGATTACCAACAACCCAAAAGGGGAACTAGATTTAGACCAGTTCTACAACAAAAATAAGCTAGCCAATTACTTTACCAGGGCTTGGGGGTGATGGCAACACCAGAATCTTACGAGGAGTCGTCGTTGAAGGACTAGTCACGGTTAAGGACCCACACCTACACATCTCCCACAAATAGGTGCCGATGCTAGCTACACTTATTCCCTCATCTATAAGCATCCCCAATAATTTTATTTATAATAAACTTTTATATTCATATATTTTTATTAGAATTAAAATTAATTATTAAATATAAATAGAAATAATTATGTTGATAAATATTACACCCTTCGATTTATAATAGTTGTCTTGATTTCAGTTCAAATATGAAAATTGAACTGTAACCACGACACTTATTTTAGATCGGAGGGAGTAGTTGTGATCTTCTATAATACATAGTTATGGTGTTTCCACATGATTACTTGTTATCCGCTAATTTCATACCTTAACTATGGACAAAATATGTTTTTCTAATTTTAGAAGACATTGTTTCATAAAGAGGATCATTAAAGTGAATCATGTAACTATTGACACTTGCTTCAATTATGGTGTACATATAGCCCTATGTTTCATCATCCATGTGTCTAAACCGAGAGTCAACAAATATCTTGCTAGTGGTGCAAAGCTTATGGTTTGGTATTATTTAATAGAAAATTCTAGTAAGCAGCCCAAAGTTTCTTCATGTGGTCTCTTTTGTTAAGTCTTTGTTAACTTATTTTTCTGACCTTGTGGGCCTGACAACCATCCATCTTTTAGAAAAGTATTACACCAGATTCAATTGCCCATATAGCCTTCTGAGGTTTGTGTTTTCATTACAGGAATGGCTCGAAACGCCGATGGTCGGAAACCCTCGGCGTAGCCACATTGGGCCGTCGGTGTAGGCTACGCTGATGGCAGCCCTCGGCATAGCTCCTCGGGAAAGATCCACCTCAGCAGAGCCACGTGAACCGTCTACGCAGACCCGGCCCTCGGCGTAGCCCGTATACGCTGACGATGGCCATCGGCGTCTAGACCATCAGCGTAGGCCATGTCATCCCTTCCGTTAACTTCAATTTTTTTGATTTTTTTTTCAAATTATTTTAATCTCTCCCAATGATCATTTTAACTCTAACTACACTTAATCTTCACTTGTGGTCAAACTTTTCACTATCGTCACCCATCCTCACACTACTCCACCCCTAGCACGCTTAGCATCTTCGTTCCTTCCGGTTGTGCTTCCACGTAAGAAACGAAACATTGTTGATAATACTACCATATCAATCCTATATATTAACCCTTAGACCGTGGTATCACAACTCTTCATTATTTTGAATTTTAAACAATTATTTATATAATAATCAATGGTTTAGTAATAATAATCTTTATACATGATGCAATTATTTATTTAATTTTCTACAACATAAAAATATATAATCTATTTTTGGCAAAAACTAAAATCTTCCTACTTTCATATTATACATTTTTTCGCAACTAGAAAAGCTGTTTTACCGATACATTACGCAATTTTGCAGAAGAGATCAAAATTCATTTTTGTAACCCGTGGATCCACAATTCAAATATTAAAAATGAACTATAACAATTCAAATATGAAATCCTTCGCGCCGTCGGCGTATGAGCAGGCCATCGGCGCCTTGCGCCATACCTGTAGTGTTTCCTATTCCCGTGTTCTAGAAATCTTGTGAATCAAACTAAGTTAAGGTATTTGTATGCCAAGAAATCACCCTGTATGCAACATCGTTGGACTAGTAGCCCGACACAAGACTGAGAGCATTTCCAGCCGCGTCCCCAAGACGTCCCCAAACGGCGCCGGGTCAAGTGTTTTGGGGGACATATTTTCTTTGTGTCGCGTTTGGGGGACGTCACTATCCAGCCGCGTCCCCCAAACGCGACCCCTAAACTTGTTTTTTAAATTAAACTACTTTTTTTTCTTTTTTGCATTTTCATTTTAATAGAGAGGAGGAACATTACACAAATACATAATTGGCAACATGATTTTACACAAACTAATACATAGTTTGGAACCGGAAATTCAATTCGGCTCCCGGGTGCACATGCTCCCTCTACCAACAAAACATATTTCAAAGTGTGGAAAATTTTTGAAAAAAAATTACACATGTACATCTCCATAATATATGTGTGTGCGTCAAGTTTCACGAAAAAATAATATTTTTTGTGACCTATGTAAAAAAGAGAAAACTTATCCTGTGAAAAGCATTGTTTTACGCACTGAATTTTGTCTTTTTTACACGCGTCACATGATAAGTTCATTTTTTTATGAAACGACTTTGTGAGCGCGTAGCACATGAATATGTATGTGCGAATTTTTTGTTTCAATTTTTTTGAAATTTAAAATACGTGTAAGATGCATTTTAAAATATAGGGAGCATATGCTCCCATGTTCCAAAACACCACTCCCGTTTGGAACATGGTTTACACAAACTAATATATAGTTAAAACATTGCAAAATGATGAATCCTAACTATAGTTAGCCTCGCAGATATTGTATGTTCGCTGCCAAGAAACAACACTCTCATGCACTCTCAGTCACCCAAACTGGAAAATCCAGCTGGTAATGATAGCCCTGCTGGTCCTATGTAGGGAGAACATACAGAAACCTCCGTCACCATTTTCGATGCGAAGAAAGAACACTCGGCGTGTTCAATTGTCGTCCTCTTCGTCGTCGCCGTGGTAGTGCCGGCGGCAGGACGTGTCGTCGAACACCTTCACGCTCATCTCCTCGTCGCCTTGGTAGGAGAATGTGAGGACGCAACCGGCTTGGAGGTCGTGGAAGCGCACAAAATTCTCCTAGCCGGTGTGGAGGTACATCTTGCCGCGCCCGTCAAAGAGCACGTCCACCGGCAGAAGCCGTAGCCAGCCTCCCGCAGCGGCAGCGCGGCCGCCACGTTGCCGGCGACGAACTCGGTGAACTTGTCTGGCAGCCTCTGGATGCCGAGTGGGTCACCATTGAGGACGACGATGAACTCAAACTCCCACTCCCCCTCGAAATACGACGATTTCGTAGGCGACAGCGACCGTGCATGCCTTGCTGCTCCAGCACGGCCGTGGCCACGGTCGCGACCTTGGCCTCGGCCTCTACCAGCCATGGAATGGCCCTCGACTCGTGAGATGGTGGCGGCTAGGTTTGGGGAGAGAGGCGCTAGGGTTTGTGTGTGAGGGACGATGCGAGAGCGCCCCTCTTTATAGGCCGGAGGGAGGCAAGGGAGCGGTGGCGCTCATTAACGCCGGCACGGAGAGCTAGGCGCGACGAGACGCATCGCTGCGCCTCTGCGGAAACTGCACCGTCGCTACACGCCAATAACTTTCGTCGCGAGGTAGGCGATGGTTAGGTTAAACTTGAATGTGTCAATGACGCGTAGGGACCGCTACTCCCCGCCTTGCTTCTCGCTCTGTCCGACGTGTCCGGAGCGTCCCCTGTGGACCGGGGACGGGCTCGGGGTGCTAGACACCGTATTGGTCCGCGCCGGATGAAAGGAGGCTTTGGAGTGCGTGACTGGGATCGAAAAAATATTCGGCGTAGAGATGCTCTGAAGTTTTGGCTAAGCAAAGGATATAATGATGAATCTTAAACTATTCTAATTAAGGTGCTTGTACCGATCATAAATTAATTTATGATTTGTGTTGTGGATAAAGTCTCTTCATTCTTTCATGTTGATCCAAAAAAAAAAATACACAAATACTTGAGCCATTTCATCTGGCATTAACAACAAACTTAAGACGGTACATTAATAGTGTAGAGCCTGTAGGTGAGAGTCGCTCTCCAGGGACAAGCAGGTTACCACGATGAGGAAAATGTATCTTTCCACATACGGTAAAGAAAACAGGGTTCTTACATTTAGGGAAGGTAAAAAGAGAAAAAATTATGCCTGGCGAATAATGGCACTATCTAAGGGATAGACATGTGGCAGTGTCCATTGAAAATAAGACCGGGTTCATTCATTTGGGAATTGGTCAAAGGTTGCACCGGCATGAACGGATTAAATGGCATTGGTATCCTGTAAGCTCGAATACCATAGTTTCACAATATACATATTCAGATGAAACCACATGACATAGGTACGTGGTAAGCTATCTTGAAACTTCATGTTCAGATGAAGAAAGGTTTTAGTTTCTCGGATTACATGCATGTTCAGTCAGGTCAAGGAAGTTCTTATTGACCAAATCAATTAATCGACCTGTTTCCCTTGAAAACCTAAATACGCTTGGTCAATTCATGCATCTTTCTTCGCAAAAAAAAAAAAAAAAACTCATGCATCTCAAGTTTTAAGCAAGGAAAAAATAGCATGCTATAACAAAATAGCGTGGGTCTAAAAATACGCTATTAGCATGCTATAGCGTGCTATTAACGCGAATAGCGCGCTATAGAGCCAAAATAGCATAGCGTCGGCTCTCCAGATATGCTATAGCGTGCTATTAGCATTGGAATAACGCGCTATTTTTTTCCATAGTTTTAACACATTTAGAACCCATATGAGGAAAAAAAAAAACACTGGGACAATTTAGCTGACGAGGCAAAACTTATATTTCACAGCTCTTCGTAACCCTCCGTAAAGAAACTTATGAAGGGATATGAAGTGATTGCAACACTTGATGTGTTTGAGTTTTGGGAGAGGGGAGCCCACCTAAGCATGCCTTATTTCACAATGCCGGTAAGCCAATTCCAGTTAAAACGGTTTTGTTCCATGTATTCTGAACCAGTTGCTCTGTGGGATCTCAACTTTGGTTCTCCGACCACAAATCCACCCTTCTGGATCAACAGTGGTAGTGGAGGCATGGAAATCCACTACCGAGACGAAAACGAAATGACATGGATGGATCAGTATTCAGCACCGTACCGTGGCCGGCCGGTCGGGATCAGAGAGATAGGTGAGTCTGATAGGAGCTATCAGAGTGTACTGGTTCTACCCATTGGCATGCAAGTTTGTTTCCTTTCCCTTTCAGCTTTTGACGCCCCAGGCCAGGGGCGTTCAAAAAGGCTACATTTTCCTCCTGGCAATTTTCCAGCGCACTTTAATTCGATTCTTTGCAACATTCATGCACGCAGGAAGGTGAGCAATGCAGTAGTATACTGCTAGCTGCAGGTGCATGAAACAAGCAATTCTTTTGTAGACTTTCGTGGAAAGTTCTTGCAAGAGATGCCAATGGTTGCTGCACTATCGGGTGGTATCTCGGAGTGAGATCTGGAGGGGATCTGCATTGTTTGCCGATTGATCGACCGTTTGAGGGAGAAAAGGCACAACTTGGTATGAGGAAACCGGGAAGTGGGCAATCTGTGCTTTCTGAAAATGGGATCTTCAAGAGCATATATAGAGTTATGGCTCCTGAAGTTACTTGCAGTGTAACTTTCACTTGGACTACTCAAGTAAATTCCTTCAGCTGATACCCAGTCCACAGGGCAAACAAAGATGACATTCTTGGTATGATTTTTATTGTAATACTACAAAGTTTTGACATGTATGTGACCGAACGCTTTGGCACCTTATATTTGGATACATCAAATGGCATAACGGTATGCGACCCTATTTTTCGATAAAGGGAATATATTAATATCAAAAGATACCAATTACAACCAGCCTCTGCAACAACACAGTGCCCTATTACGGAAACACACAGCAAAAAAAAAACTAACAAATAAAATTCCCGCTACAATATCCCAGCCTTAGCAACAACAATACATCCACCACCAAGACAGCATCTGAAATTCAGACTCTCCAAAAGCTATGCCTCCAAGAAGAGAACAGTGCACCAGCGCCGTCGTCGCCCGAGCAAAGATCTTAGGTTTTCACCCTGAAGATAGTCCCCGCTCTCAAAATAATGCCATCAACAAGGACATTGCCAGACACAACCAGTTAAGGCCAGCCCTTGAGTTTTCACGCTGAAAGATAAGACTCCGAACTTCACTTGTGCTTCCGCCCCCACTTTCATACCACTTCAGTGAAGCCCGGAATACCTAGCAAGTCCCTCAACAACGCAGAGACTTGAACCTCCCTTAGCTAGTCCTCCAATCTGGATTTCATGATATTCTCTTCTTCTGACTTCACCATGGACCAAATGTCACTTGATGCCAACACAGAACAGAGCTTCGTGCAACTCCCTCCAGAACCAAACGGTCGGAATCAAAGCATGGGTGCGCATGACCGAATACCATGATCCAACAAACTCCAGGCAATAGAAGCACTGTTACATTCACCGGCGGCGCCTTCCGGAACTCAACACTCCAGCCAGATCGAGAAGGCAGGCCTCAGGTAGGTCTTCATCTTCGCCCAGGAGAGACCCTAGAACCGCCGCCTTTATTCAGGTCGGGCCCCCACGCCAGCGACCATCCTAGGCTGACCAAGGTTGCCGCCGGAGACACCAAGCGCAGATTGCGTAGTCCGGAGACACCGCACATGCTTGGGCACCGCCACAGCCGAAACGCTAGCCCTCCACCGCAGGACACCGAGAGGCGAGGAGAAGAGGACCTAGGGTTTCCCCTGGAGCCTGCCCCCACCCACCCCACTGCCACCAGTAGGGCTCACCGCCACCTCGTCGTCCGTCGTGCCGCCGCCGAGCCGAGCCCACGCGCCGCCACCGAGACCCCCGACGAGAGGGCCGCGCCCTGGCCCGAGGAGGAAGTCCCGCATCCGCCCCCACGCACGAGAGGATGAGGAGTCCCCGCCGCCACCGGCGCCGACCAGGCTTTGCCTGGTCGCGCCCCCTGGCGGCAGCGAGGGAGGGGAGGGGGAGAAGGGGTGGCGACCCTATAGAACATACGATTCTCTAACCGGACTCTACACTATACTGGTTGATTATATTTTTTCTGAAACAAGACAAAAGATTTGCCAGTTTTAATGATTGAGAAGATGGGTTTTAGAGTGTTACAAACCAAAGCCATGGCCAAGAAAGTCTATTCTCATGGCATCATATTACAAAATGCTTTGACCCCCGCCAAGGACCACAAATTCGGCTCGTCATTAATTCATGTGACCACCATTGCAAAGGTCGAGAATTGATTTTGGAAGACACGGGCATGTCCTTGCTTCTAAACTTCCCAAGAACAAGCATAGCATGGGACGCTATGACTTTTCTCAAATGCCCTCTCTTTTGAACGAAGTTGGTCAATCACTCTTTGATGGATAGGAGCGCATCCCACTCGCTTGGATTTACATCTTGTAAATCAAGCCAACGTTTATGGCCGCGTTTTGCGGTGACCCGTTGGAGGCGACCAACGGGCGATTCTGGGCCCTAGCCTTCGACTCCGATGAGGATCCCGGCGAGACTACGCCGACGACGACCTCGACTCCTTCTCACTGGTCATACCTTACGACACCGGTGCAGGAGGTTTGCGACGAGAGACGGGAGGCCCTCTCAGCGGTGATCCGACGGGAACGGAAGAAAAAAATGCAGAGGGAGGCAGCGATCTCCATGCGAGCAGGTTTGTCAGGTGAGTTTAGTTCTCCCCGATCTGAGTTTCGATGTCCAGATCCTTTGGCTGCAGGAGTGCTGTCGTGTTCGGGGAAGATGCATCGGATCATCACACCGATCCTGCAACCCTCAACCTTCTGGCTGGATACTTTCAACGCTGCTGAGTGGGTGGAAGTCCATCGAGCAAGGAGACGGAGGGCGGCGCGGCGTCAGCAAGTAACGATGGTAAGATCTCGGATCAGTTCGTCGGAACATACATCTGGAGGAGAGGGATTTTCAAATTGTGGCAGAATGGGCCACGTGGGCTTTGACCCGGAGTTGCATTTTTCATGTCCAAATGGCAGTATGGGCCAGGACCAGTTCATTGACGTGATTGTTGAGCGATCCAAACTGAGGCGTATCCCTCAATTTGCTCGAGGGGTACGATTCCGTTTAGGTTTCGACACCAGCAAACGAACCCCCGCCCCTGTTGTCCCGCCGCTGACTGCTGGCTCGTGCGCCGCCATGGCTAATCGAGGTGGTGCCAATCGTGGCAGAGGACAGACGGGAGGGAGGGGAGGCCAGTGCTGGCAGGATGGCTTTGGTAATGGAGGGGGCCGTGGAAATAAATTCCATGAAGGCGGACCCAGTGGAACTGCCGGCGAAGGGGGTGGTGCCGGTGATGGGGAGGATCATAACGTCTTCAACGACGGGATCTTTCGCTCTGGTCCGGTGCGTCAACCTTACGGTGCTGCCCATCGGTACAATCAGGGTTACAACAATCGCTATGATGGTCGCCGAAATATGAATCACAATGGTAACTTCAATTCCCGCAGATTTGTACCGAATAATACTATAAATCAACGGAATATTAGTAGGTATGCTACTGCTACTCCGGGTCTAACACAGCTTCAGCAAAATTTGGTGACTGAGGCGGCGGAAGCCTTTGCGAAGCAACTTGTTGAGCGTCCTGAGATTTTGCAGACAGGGGCTCCGCAGTGGCAGCGTAAAGATGGGGAGGTGCAAAATGCGGCGCCGGTGGTGAGGCAGCCGAGCATCCCACGGGCTCCACCACCTGCTCAGCCGCCGGTACCACCTGCACAGCAGCCGCGGCGAGCGGAGGAGGTTCTGCTTGCGGTGGCCGGGGCAACTTCTAAAGATGATGGGGAGACAGATAATATGACTGAAGCTGAATTTGTGGCAGCAAATAAGAGGAAGGGGCCTAGTTGTTTTAGATGTCGCAAGACTGGGCATTTTCTAAATGATTGTGATGTGATTCTATGTGAATTATGTCAGAGGCCTGAGCATGTTTCTAAGGATTGCCCACTTCACCGCGCGCCTAGACCAAGGATGTCTATGTATGGGACGGGGCACCCAGATTTGGCTTTCTGGGAGATGCCTTTGTCTAACTCAGTAAGGCCTCGGGTGGAGAACACGCGTCTGGGAAGAGTTGAGGTGAATGGTGGATCTGTTTCTATTGCCCAGCTGATCTCACACTTGCAGTGGATTGTCCCAGATAATGAATACCAATGGGAGGTGGTACAAGTGGAAGATGATGTTTTTCGTGTTAATTTCCCAAGCAAGAATGAGTTGGTCAGAGTGCAGCATTTTGGTCGCTTCCATGTACCTGACTCATCTATTGTCCTTTCTTTTGATTTTTGGAAGAAGGAGGTCCAGCCGGCATGGGTACCAGAGGATGTGTGGGTTAGGGTGTATGGCCTTCCCCCGGTTGCTTTGGATGATTACCTTGCATTGTGGGCTCTTGGGGATGTGTTTGGTAAGACTAAAGATATTGATATTACTTTTACAAGACAGAATAATGTGCTTCGCATGTTTATCACTTGTTTGGATACTTCTCTTATTCCTGAGACCTGGGATCTTAAAATTAAACATGAGTTCTTTCGTTTGAGGTTTGAATTGGAAGGAATGCAGCCTTCTTTGAATGGGGATGTGACTATGGATGATTTGCCGGGTAATGATGGTGATGAGGGCTCTCATAATTCTGAGCCTCCGAAAGATTCTGGATCTCATATAGACCGTAATACCAAGAGGACGAAGAATACTAAGAAGATGGACAATGATAAAGGGGATCCTAAGACACAGACTAATGCCAAAACGAATGCAATTGGGGAGGCAGTTTTGGCCGTTACTTCTAACATGACGGGGGTGCAAAATAAACCTACAGATGTTCCGAATGCATTAAGGTATGCTAATGTATTTGATATATCAAATGATACTTATTTTAGTCCTAAAAAATTGTTATCTTCTTTCAGTGTTGCTGGTGAGTGTATACCTGCATCAAATGTTACTCCGCTGCAACATGGGGCGGGTGAATCTGCGGTCACCATGATGAAGCAAAAGCTGAAGCAAGGAACGACGACGATCTTGCATGGGTCTCGTCCATCGAGGCATGCACACGACGGCCTGTGTGAGCAGAAGGATGTCTCCTCGCCGCACGGTTCGGCTCGGAACTGTGGCCCAAGCGCACGCGGCCCAGCGTCTCCGGGGCGGTCGGCGACGGTGCTGCTGTGCACGGCACAGGTTCCCCGACGCAGGCTGCGGCGGGTGGTAATGTGCAGCCTATGTCGGCTTACGTTCAGGGCCTGGTGGCGTCTGGGGCCGGTGCGGCTCAGAGTCGGCCTGGTATGCATGGCCCGGCTTGCATGCCGCCATCGACGATTTCACCTACGTCGATCAACAATAAGGTGCTGCACCAATCTGCTATGTTGTCTAAACCGTTTCATTTTGATCAATCTCCAACACATTTGTTTAATGATAACATTCAGCTGCCTGTGCCAAATATGGGTAAGGCTAATGGTACTCCATATACATATGAACAAGCGGTGGCTTTTGGAGGAATTTCTGAAGCTAGTATGAGGGGAGTAAGGTCGAGTGGAAGACTAAGTGCTCAACCTAATGCTGATGCTTCTCAGTTGGAAAGGGCGATGATGTTGGCCAAGAAGCGAGATGAACCTCATGTGATAGGTATGTCTACGTCACAGCCAAATACATTACTAGCTTTTTCGGATGAACATATTATAAATAATGCTATGGCCCTGGGGGTATCTTTGGGGAATTCGGCTCCCGAGTCTCTTAAATCTGCTAGGATCATAAAAGAAGTTGAATCACAACGCACCCTAACCTTGCTTAAAAAAGATGTTGCAAATGGAGAAATTAGTATGCCGAATTGCTTGGTAGTATCTCGAGCATCTACTTTTTGTGATGATTGGGATGAGGATGAGGATCTAGAGGGAGTGGAGCCTCTGGATATGCCGCTGGATGTTAAGGGTAAAAAGACACGGCAAAAGAAATCTTATGATACAAAAAATATACGGAGAAGCAACCGTATAAGGGTTAAAACCTCGAAAGTTTAAAAACATGAATTTAAAAGGCATAACTTGGAATAGTGAAGGTTTTAAGGATCCGGGAAAACACTTGTTAGTCAAAGAATCAATTAGGGAGTATGACCTTGATTTCATTGCTTTATTAGAAACGGGGCGATCTAATTTTGCAATACCTTTTCTTAGAGAACTTTCTGAGGGTAAAGTTTTTGAGTGGTTTTGTTTACCACCACATGGGAGGTCTGGGGGAATCCTTGTAGGAATTAACACTTCGACTTTGAAAGTGAATAAAGTAGAGACGGGTGATTTTTGTGTTAAATTATCGGTCAAATCAAAATTGGATGGCTTCGAATGGTTGTTGGTGCCGGTTTATGGAGCGGCACAAGATAAACATAAACACGAGTTCTTATCGGAGTTGGTTAGGATGTGTGATTCAGAAACTTTGCCAATGCTTTTAGCGGGGGATTTTAATATTCTAAGGCGACCGGAGGATAAAAGTAATGATAACTATAATCCTCGTTGGCCGTTCATTTTTAATGCAATCATCGAAAATTTAAATCTACGAGAGATTATGTTGACCGGGAGACAATATACATGGGCTAGTAGAAGATCAACACCTACTTACGAAAAATTAGATAGAGTTTTAGCGAGTGTAGAATGGGAACAGAAATTTCCTTTAGTGTCGGTCCGGGCTTTGACTCGTTCTGGATCGGATCATACACCGTTGCTGATAGACACTGGTCGTCAGGCTCACATTGGAAATAAGACGCGCTTCTCGTTTGAACTATCTTGGTTTGAACAGGAGGGTTTCCATGATTTGATTGCAGCTGAATGGGCTGCAGGTCCTGTTGGGAAAACTCCTATTCAAACTTGGCAAAATAAAATTAGACATTTAAGGCGTTTCTTAAGGGGTTGGGCAAAAAATTTAAGCGGGAGATATAAGAAAGAAAAACAAAGACTTTTGTTGATTATTGATGATCTGGACATCAAAGCGAAACTATACCGCTCTCAGCGAATGAGCGAGATGAGTTAAAATTAGCTAATGAGAAGTTGAATACACTACGCCGAGAAGAAGAGATGAAATGGGCGCAAAGAGCTAAAGTTAAGTATATTCAAGAGGGAGGGGATAATACTAAATACTTTCACCTTATTGGAAATGGTAAACATAGGAAAAAGAAAATCTTTCAATTGGAGCAAGAGGAGGGTACTATTGTGGGAGAGGAGAACTTAAAAGTTTACATTACAGAGTACTACAAAAATTTATTTGGAGACCCGAACCCCAACTCGGTTACTTTGAAGGAAGATAGAATAGATGATATACCGCAACTGTCTGCGGATGAGAACAACCTTTTGATTGCAGACTTCTCGGTGGAGGAGGTCCGTAAGGCTGTTTTTCAAATGGAACATAATAAATCTCCGGGTCCCGATGGCTTCCCCGCTGAATTTTATCAACAGTGTTGGGAAGTGATCAAATTTGATCTAATGGCTTTATTTGAGTGCTTCCAAAATGGGAGGTTGCCTTTGTATAAACTCAATTTTGGAGTGATAACTCTCCTCCCCAAAAAGGAAAATGCGACTCAAATCCAACAATATAGGCCGATTTGTCTGTTGAATGTTAGTTTCAAAATTTTCACTAAAGTGGCGACGAATAGGATTTCGGAGGTGGCTCAGAAAGTCATTAGACCGACTCAGACGGCTTTCATTCCAGGGAGACACATATTAGAAGGGGTGGTGGTTCTTCATGAGACGATACATGAACTCCATAGGAAGAAACAGGATGGGGTAATTTTCAAAATTGATTTTGAAAAGGCGTATGATAAAGTTAAATGGCCATTTTTGCAACAGGTATTACGTATGAAAGGTTTTGATCCGGTTTGGTGTGATAGAATGAAACAATATGTGCAAGGTGGGAGTGTGGGAATTAGGATCAATGATGATATTGGGCATAATTTCCAAACGAAGAAAGGTTTGAGGCAAGGTGATCCTTTGTCTCCAATTCTTTTTAATATTGTTGCGGATATGCTAGTCATTCTTATTGCGAGAGCTAAGGAGGACGGAAAAGTTGGGGGATTAATACCACATTTGATTGATGGTGGAATCTCCATTCTCCAATATGCGGATGATACAATTCTGTTTTTAGAACATGATATTGAAAAGGCGATTAATATGAAATTAATTCTATGTATCTTTGAACAGTTATCGGGTTTAAAAATCAATTTTCATAAGAGTGAAATATTCTGCTTTGGAAAGGCTAAAGATATGGAACACCAATATAGAAATATTTTTGGGTGTGAGTCACTGAGAAATGCCGAGTGGAATCCCATTGACTGTCGATTTGCTTCTAAGCTAGGATGTTGGCGTAGTAAGATGCTCTCTTATGGTGATAGACTGGTGTTGATTAATTCGGTACTCACAAGTTTACCTATGTTTATGCTTTCCTTTTTGGAAATCCCTGTTGGAGTTCGGAAACGGCTAGATTATTATCGATCTAATTTCTTTTGGCAATCTGATGAAAACAAGAAGAAGTATAGATTATCAAAATGGAACATTATTTGTAGGCCTAAGGATCAAGGGGGGCTTGGTATTGAGGTACTTGAGTTAAAGAATAGGTGTTTACTTAGCAAATGGTTGTTTAAACTCCTTTCTGAAGAGGGTATGTGGCAGCAACTGTTATTAAATAAATACTTAAAAAACAAAACACTGGCTCAAGTTGAAGCGAAACCAACTGATTCACCTTTTTGGAAAGGGCTCTTGCATGTTAAGAATGACTTCTTCCAAAGAGGATATTTTAAAATAGGGGATGGCACAAGTGTGAGGTTTTGGGAGGACGTTTGGTTGGGAAACTTGCCTCTTTCTCAACAATATCCTGCGTTATATAATATTGTGCAACATAAGAATGTCTTGGTATCAACAGTATTTGCCACAGTACCCATAAGTATTTCTTTTAGAAGAGGTCTCAATGATCAAAAATGGTTGCAATGGTTACATCTATGTCAACGTTTAATGGCTATTACATTAACATCAGAAACATATAAGTTTATTTGGAGACTTAATGATTCTGGAATGTTTTCAGTCAAGTCTATGTATCTTGATTTACTGAATGGGCATACTGTTTACCTCAAGAAATACCTATGGAAATTAAAGATTCCCCTCAAGATTAAGATTTTCATGTGGTTTCTTAGTAATAAAGTGTTTCTTACTAAGGATAATTTTGCTAAACGGAAGTGAAATGGGTGTCAAAAATGTTGTTTTTGTGATTCTACTGAGACCGTTAATCATTTGTTCATTGCTTGTCCATTTGTAAAACTGATTTGGCGCATAATATATCTCTCATATAATATTCCTCCACCATCCAATGTTACTAATATGTTTGGTAATTGGTTGAATGGAGTACCAAAAAGTGATAAGCAAAAGATTCGCATTGGCGTTTCTGCAATCTGTTGGTCGATATGGACAAGCCGCAATGATATCATTTTTAACCGGAATGCTGGTACAAATTTTTTGCAGGTTATCCGACGGGCTGCTCATTGGATTCAACAATGGGTTTTCCTTCTTCCGCTGGAGTTGCGGGACTGCTTTTTCCAGGCTACTGGGTGGCGGCATCTTAATAGAATAGCCAATGGATAGCTCTTCTACAGGCCGTGTTTTCTTTTGGTTGATCTTAGTATCGACTTTACCTTTTGTTTGATTGTAATGACTGAATATTGTTGAACCCGTACTTCTGGTTTTTTTAATAAAAAGCCGTGTGCATCAATTGATGCAGAGGCTGGGGCTATGCTCCCTTATCGAAAAAAAAGCCACTCCTTGACGCTCGACCAAACTCTCATTGTGAATGTGAAGCGGCAAGTGCAAAGAAGGTGGGCCACGGATTCTTGAAGTTCGTTGCAAAGCTTCAATCTTCCGCAATTTTGCCACCTAGTCTTTCAAGTCTATCCGTCTTCCAAACTCTATTTTAAAGCACCAACCATGTGAATTTTTTGCATTTCCGAGTAGCCCTAAGTCTCCAAACTGTGGATGGCATGGTTGAGGAAGTAAGACCCACGAATTGCATATTGTAGGATGATGTTGATGAATATATTCTATTGTTGGTAAGCTTCCAAAGGATTGACTCTTCAACATCATCAACAAGGTGGATGGGGCCTGAAAACTCCCAATGCTTTGCAAATTGCTCAATGTGGTCAAAGGAGAGGCCATTTTGGATGTTTATTTGGGGGAGCCTATATAACATTAACGGCCGTGTAGCGGGCTAGATGATCGACCGCTTTCTTCCTTTTTCGGAAATATGACCGCTTTCTTCTGATTGCCGGATACAACACATATTGCAGTATTAGCTTACCACTACTTGTTTCACTGCATTGAAAGAAAGCTTACCACTTGTTTCAAACACTAATGTAGATGACCCTGAGAACTATGTCCCTGAAAAGATCGCGTACGTAGATGAAGAGAACACGCGGCCTGGAAAGGGGCCGTGCATGTTGATGTACTACTACTCAGCAGGACAGAATTGGACCAACAGCCAAGCTGATAGGTGTTCGTCAGAGATTGGTAAAGGAAATCGAGAGACGCAACCATTGGATTTCCGTTATCCTGAAAACGAAAGGGGAAAGGGTAAGCAGCTATCTTCAACTAATCTACTCCATATTTATCAGGTCCAACTACTTTAGTTTCGATATGTCTACTTCTGGTTGAACGAGTTGCAACTCTGCAAGGTATCCTTACCCATCAGACGCACAACGTGAGTGTCCTGAACTTGCCAAAGAAGTATCGCTGCGTTACAGGTGGCGTATTAGTAATAGCACATCGTACAGCGTCGGCATATATGTACATGATATTTTTGCGACTGTGCAAGGCAATGAGATCTCGCACTCCATTTCCTGTATTGTTGATCTGCACAGCTTTGGTGAGTCGAAGAAAGAAAGGACAGTTCAGAGTTACAAATTCGGGCAAAATCAACATGAAATCTTTTTCATGTGAAAAATAAAATATGTGTATTTTTAGGATTTAAATGATGAGTGCACACTAGAAATTTTAATTTTATGCTTTATTACTTTGCCATGCACAGTCCCAGAGAAAGGAGAAATATTGTAGCGAGGAAAACTGTCATATACAGTTCTGTTTTGGGAAAGAAGGAAAAACAGACCCGGTAGCCACTAGCCTGTTAGCCTGTTTCTAAGAATTGGGCTTTAGTTACGCGAAGTATTACGCAGAGATACATGGACTCGGCTCAGTATCCTCTGTACATACGTAGGCCCATCTGGAGAAACACACCTTCTTAAGAAGAATTGACAGACATGCCCACATAGACAGCTAGTTGGGCCGGCCAATGTTTGCTTAATATCCTTTTTATTTCCTTATTTTATTCCCCATGATTTCCTTTTTGCTTATTTTATCCTTTTATTTTTATTTTCTTGTATTTTCATTTTCATGTTATGATTATTTAATTAACTTTTTTATTACTTTAATAGTTTACTTTTTTTGTCATTCACTCATGATAATTTTAAAACGTATGAAATAATAATATTAAAAATAACTTTTAAAAGTATTTCCATAAAATCACAAAACTAGATTGTACTATACTGGTAAGAAAATCTATTGGCTTTTATGTATTTATTTTTTATGATTTTCTCAAAAATGTTGAATTCGAGAAAATTTAGATATCCACGTATTTTAGAAACAATGTTCTTGATGTTTAGTATAACATATGTTACAAATTTATTGTATATTACACAAGCAACGAAGATACACCCAAAATAAAAGTTCACATGCCTAACACAAATGTCCGTGAATCTAAATAATCTTACTGCTTCTTAAAAAGTAGATGCAATTTTTATTATAAAATAAATAAAATTTTGAAACTGATATTTTTACTAAAAATTATTGTAGACCAAATAAAAAATTCCATCCATAAACTTGCTTTCTAGTAGAAATATGTTTTGAAATGTTTTATTTGTTTATTCAAAAATTCATGATTCCTAAAATAAAAGTGTGTATTTAGGATAAATATGCATATTTAGGATAAAATTTTCATTTGTATGTCCTCGAAATTTTGAGAAAAAATAAAAAGGAAAATTTTAGCAAAAGCTAAATAAATAAATAAACTTTTCTTACTTTATTTGTAGCTTGTATTTCATGTTTTATTTACTTATCACTTTCCTAATGGTATTGTGTTTTGTGTCTATCTTTTCTTGTTTTTCTTAACCTTTTAAGAAGATGGAGAGCATATTTCAAAAAACATTTGTGTACATAATAATTTTGATAACACGGGGAGAATTTTATGTGACTATTCAGCGTGAAATAGATTGTGACATATTTTGACAAAGAAAATTCGGGGTGGATTTTTTATCATTTGAAATAATTTCTAAGTTTTGTGTGAGCATATTATTTCTCATACAGGAATGTGAATAGGGAAATCGGATGATTAGAATGCCATTACTATTTGATACTTTGGATAATTACATGACTGTGATTGTGTTTGACACAGCACACAATAAAACAAATATATCAAGATGTTTGAAGCAGATGGAGTTTTTCTCTAAAGTAGAGTGGATAAATGCTTTGAGAAAAAATCTTATGGATTATTATTATACTATGAATCAACTGACCTACATGGGATAAATTGCTACGGTTTAGATCCTCCGGTATTCCTGTGATAATCTTTTTAAACAGAAGGTCACTTGGCCTGGCTTTATAAATAAAGCCATCCTGGCAAAGGGTACATAATAGTCATACAAACCACACACGCACACATAACGCTCAGGCGCTAACAAGTTTGACCCAACCCAGGTCCAGGAGATACACTAATAGAGAGATACATAGCTGATCGGAACAACACATAGGCACACTCAACCCAACTAGATAGAAAGTAATGTAAGTCCATGGTCGAGCCTCCGCCGGGGTCTTTCGCTACTCAGCTCGCAGTCTCGCGTAGAGTCTCCTGACATCGTCCACCACCACGTCCAGCATCGCCCGGTCCCTCTGTCTGACCAGAACCCTCCAACACTGCATATGGATCAACATTTGATAAAAAAAACATCAGCCGGGTTTCTGATCATCTTTCCTTCAATGGTTAGTTTGTTGCGTGTAGTCCACAAAGTCCAACATTGGGCTGCGAACGTAAACCAAACTAGCCTATGAAGGGGGCCATACAGGCCCTGGGCGATTGCAATGAACTCCCCCGGCCCGGCGGGGTTCGAGTCGCAGTGGAGGAGTTCCCTAACTTCAGCCCACATCAATTTGGCGATAGGGCAGAAGAAGATGTGATTACAATCTTCCACCTCCCGACAAAGTGCACACCTCTCGTCTGAAGGACCGTGTCGTTCGGCAACTTGATTGCACGAGGGCAGACGCCCTCGGATCAGTTGCCATAAGAACACACGGATCTTAGGGGGAACCCTGGTGTGCCAAGCTTCTTTGAAGCAAGTAACTGCCGCTCCCTGCGTTAGTGCAAGATAGACCGATTTGGCTGTGTAGATCCCTGAAGCATCGATGGACCAGGACACTTGGTCCTCCTCCATCCCATGGGTTCCCGTCACAGGTTGTCCCACTCGACAGATTCAGCCAGACCAAATGGTCGCCTAAATTCAACCCCCTATTCCCCGGGGTTCCCTTCACGAGGTCTAGCATCGGACACTGATATCAGCAGATCAGTGCAGCAGCTAAAGAGGTGGGGAAATCTGGCCATGAAGGGTCCCCTACCCGTCCACCAGTCCAGCCAGAACCTGGTGCGTCTCCCATTGTGTGCAAGTGTTTGGCTCCTAACTTGAAAAACCATTTGATTTTTTGTATGGAGTTTCAGAATTGGGAGCCCCTGGTTGGGACCGTACCATCGAAGAGGTCCCTTCCCACCAGGTACTTTTCACGGATAATATCTGCCCATAGACCCTTCGCGTCTTGATAGAGTTTTCAAATCCATTTGAGCATCAGCGCGATGTTCATAAGTTTGGTGCTGAGGATTCCCAATTCGCCGAACGCTTTAGACTTACACACTGTAGCCAATCTACCATGTGATATTTGCATTTGTTGCCCACTCCCTCCAAAAAGAAGCGGGCTCTTGGCTTATCCATGGTTTTATGGGTGCTACCAAAGAGCAGGTAAAGGCTCATGGCAAGCTGGAGAAGGCTGGACAGGCAAGAGTATCCATATAATAATTCGTCCATCTTTCAAAATATCGAGTATGCGAGCCATGCCATGAGCAAGCTAGATTTTTCTCCCAACATAGTATAGTAGAAACTTTTCTCTCCTTGGCCCACCACAAACGAAGAGAGGATCGAGTCACTGATATTATTTGCTAGTTGCAGGATTGTAGCTCGGGGATTTTTCGCTTCAGACTCAGTCATCACAGCTGCGATTGACATTCAGAAATCAGAATTTTAGTGCCATGTCATCTGTAGAGCGAAGGCCGTAGGTCCTCCATCAAGCATTTCGTCATAGTATGAACACATGATGTTGTTCTCTAGCGAGAGTTGGCTCTTGTTCGGTCGTACCAGTGGCGAAATCGGGACGGGCTGATTACGTGAGATGGATGTTGAAGACGGACCCGTTCACACCATGAATAGAACAGGGACAAAGATCAAGCTATTTTACCACGCAAAAAGAAGAAGAAAGATCGAGCTTTATTTGAACCGTCGCCGCCCGGCAGAAATCCTTTGGCTTGCTCTGCCATTGCGACTGATGCGGGGACTTTGCGGACGCACCTAATCTCAGAGCATCTACAGCGCAAGGGCGCTTAGATAGACGCTTACGACACAAAAATAAATCGCACGAATAAAATAGGGAAAAATACAAGGTTAAACTTGGGTGCGCGTGCACCTATTTTTTTCAATATTTGAAAAATACTATTTAAAAATCCAAAAAATAAAATAAAAGTTTTTATGTACATATTATTCTGACATTAATTTGTGCAAGTTTTCATGAAAAATACGATTGTATGTGGCCTACACGAAAAATGACAAAATGCCTAATGACACTATAATGATTGGTTGTGTGCTGTTCACGGAGATAGAAATTCCATTTTCACATTTATGTGTAGGACACACATGGTTGTTTTTTATGCCAAAATCTGCACAAGTAAGTGCCAACATAGGATATACATACGTTCAATTTTTCAAATTTTTCTGAAACTTTAAAATAGTATTTTTCTTTTTGGAATTTTTCATAGTAGGGTGGACGTACACCTGGGTTCACACATGCCTGCTTACTTAATTCAGGCGCTAATTAGTGCTTCCGAATAGTTAGATAGCGCCTAGCGAATGCTTTTGCCTACATCGCCCAGGATGAAAGGTCGTAACTGCCGATAGAGCATGATTCCAATCCTAGCACTTGTCCTGAAGCGCCACGTTGTGTAAGTTCTTAGAGAATATTGTCGCGGTGACAATTCTGTCAAGCTATGAGGGAAACATCGGGCTTGGTCTGCTAGACCGAACAGCGGTCGCTTGTGGCTTCGTGTACCTTTTTTTTTTTTTGGAGTTTAGAGCATCTCTAACCGAGCGATCCAAACGGACGCGCTAGGCCATTCGTTTTGGGCCGTTTGCGTGCCGAGCGGACGCGCGGACGGAGCCCGCGTCCGCGCGTTCGTTTGGGTCGCACGCTGCGCCCAACGCAGCGGCCATCCATTTGGCCATTTGGCCATTTGGCCTATTTCTTTGGAAAATAGGTCCTCTGGCCACAGATCCTTAGTTTGATATAGAATAATATCTCGTAAACATAGAATAATATATAATAAACATAAAATATTATCAAATACCATAAAATATTATCAAATGTACTATGATAAATTAAATAAAATGTGCCATAGTTTGAGAAAAATATAAAAATTACAATTGAGATTGTCTAACTCAATTTGGGCGCTCGAGGATCTCCTTCTGTCTCTTCTCGAACCAAGCTCTCTTCGCCTCGCTCATGTTGGTCAAGTCGGCGTTCATGATGAGGTTGTCCTCGGCTTGGCGTTTGAGCTCAACTTCCTTCGCCTTCAGCTCCACCTCTTTGGCCCTTGCCATTGCTATGAGCTCAAGTTCTTTAGCTTTGGTCTTGGCCTTGACCTCTTCAATCTCAAGCTTCTTCTGCTGGACATCAAAGAATTTCTTCATGTCCTCTTCTTTCTCCCGGCGCCTCCTCTAATCCCTCTTGTCCGTGGACACCTCTCTGTCCGCATGCATCACCTTCAAAGTGCCATACAATAGCATGGACGAAACATCACGCTTCATGTCGCCTTTGGTTGACTTGTGGCCGCGTGGATGACTTGCACGAGAGGCGGAGCTACCGCAAGGCTGCCCACCATCAAGGTCAATGACCGTGGCATCTTTGGCGGGATTGTTGCCAGTCAAGGCCGCCATGTAGCCCTCGTACCCCTCCTGGAACTTGGGGGTGCCGTGGAGTTCCTTCCAACAATGAGGGAAGGCAAGGTCTTCTCTCCATTGTTGACTTTGTAGAATTCCAAAGCTCGCCACACCTAGAGCAAAGCGAGACAACAACGATAAATATATGTGCAAACATCGGATGAATAAGTTGAGGTTAAGAATCATACCAAGTCCTTCACACCCATGCCACTAACGGGGAGCCGCCTCGCGTGATCATACGCCGCCTGGAACTTGTTGCATTCCGTTTGAATTGCTCCCCACCTCTTTTGGAGCGATATTTCGCTGCGGTCGCTCTCAAATGGCTCCTGTCCATATTTGCGATGTTCATGGAAGTATTCATAGATCCGGCGCGGAATGCGGTCCCCTTCCGCTCGGCACCCGTCAACGCATCTTGCCCAATGGTCAACCATCCATCGACGAGCACCTTGTCCTCCTTCTCCGTGTAGTTGGCGGTTCGTTTGCTTACCGGGCGACCTCGAGCTTGTGCGAGCTGCGGCTTGTGTGAGGCCCTCACCGAACAACGGCTCCTCCTCAATGTTTATGCTGCCGGGACGGGCGGTTGTGCCCTCCTGTGTGTCAATGGGAGGTGGCCGGGGAGCCTCGTCGTGTCGAAGGATATGGCGGGGTCGTCGGCATTGTCCGCGCGAAAGACGGAGGGGCACTGCACGGTGGACGGTGACTGCGCGCGCGCGGCCGATAGATCGTCGAACAGGTTGCGTGCACCGGACGTCGCAGCTGCTCCCAGGTTCTTGGGGCCTTTGGAGTTCGCCGGCGCACGGTTCAGGTCAATGGACGAAGGTGATGGCCCCGTCATGGACTCGCCCACCTCCGGTGACCCATCCCGTGATCGGTACGCGTGCCGCCCATGCGCCCCCATTTCGTGCCCAAATAGGGCAGTCGGTGGGGCAGTTGACCTTGGAGGAAGGGGCCGGGTCACGGAGGAGGCCGAGCTCCCCACCGAGGCCGCTGAAGGAGATATGCCCTAGAGGCAATAATAAAGTGGTTATTATTTATATCTTTATGTTTATGATAAATGTTTATATATCATGCTATAATTGTATTAACCGAAACATTAGTACATGTGTGATATGTAGACAACAAGAAGTCCCTAGTATGCCTCTTAAACTAGTTTGTTGATTAATGGATGATTAGTTTCATAATCATGAACATTGGATGTTATTAATAACAAGGTTATATCATTATATGAATTATGTAATGGACACACCCAATTAAGCGTAGCATAAGATCTCGTCATTAAGTTATTTGCTATAAGCTTTCGATACATAGTTACCTAGTCCTTATGACCATGAGATCATGTAAATCACTTATACCGGAAAGGTACTTTGATTACACCAAACACCACTGCGTAAATGGGTGGTTATAAAGGTGGGATTAAGTATCCGGAAAGTATGAGTTGAGGCATATGGATCAACGGTGGGATTTGTCCATCCCGATGACGGATAGATATACTCTGGGCCCTCTCGGTGGAATGTCGTCTAATGTCTTGCAAGCATATGAATAAGTTCATAAGAGACCACATACCACGGTACGAGTAAAGAGTACTTGTCGGAGACGAGGTTGAACAAGGTATAGAGTGATACCGAAGATCAAACCTCGGACAAGTAAAATATCGCGTGACAAAGGGAATTGGTATCGTATGTGAATGGTTCATTCGATCACTAAAGTCATCGTTGAATATGTGGGAGCCATTATGGATCTCCAGATCCCGCTATTGGTTATTGGTCGGAGTGAGTACTCAACCATGTCCGCATAGTTCACGAACCGTAGGGTGACACACTTAAAGTTGGATGTTGAAATGGTAGAACTTGAATATGGAATGGAGTTCGAATATTTGTTCGGAGTCCCGGATGAGATCCCGGACATCACGAGGAGTTCCGGAATGGTCCGGAGAATAAGATTCATATATAGGAAGTCATATTCCAAGTTTGGAAATGATCCGGTGCATTTATGGCAGGTTCTAAAAGGTTCTAGAAAAGTCCGGAAGAAATCACCATGGAAAGTAGAGTCCCGGAGGGACTCCACCTTGCATGGCCAGCCAACCCTAAAGGGGAGGAGTCCAAGGTGGACTCCCCTAGGGTGGCCGGCCAACCCCCCTCATGGAAGGGGGAATCCCACCCCAAGTGGGATTCCCACCTTGGGTAGGTTTCCCTACATATGGGAGGTTTCATTGTTGGGGTCTTATTCGAAGACTTGGATACCAACACTTGGGGATTTCCACCTATATAATGAGGAGGAGAGGGAGGGGGCTGCCCACTCTTGGCCGCACCACCTAGGGCTGCCCTTGGCCGGCGCCCTAGCCTCCCCTCTCTCCCCAAACCCTAGCGGTATCTCTCCTCCACCACATCCCGCACGCTTAAGCGAAGCTCCGCCGGATTTCTCCACCACCACCGACACCACGCCGTCGTGCTGTCGGATTCAAGAGGAGCTACTACTTCCGCTGCCCGCTGGAACGGGGAGGTGGACATCGTCTTCATCAACAACCGAACGTGTGACCGAGTACGGAGGTGCTGCCCGTTCGTGGCGCCGGAAGCGATCGTGATCAAGATCTTCTACGCGCTTTTGCAAGCGGCAAGTGAACGTCTACCGCAGCAACAAGAGCCTCATCTTGTAGGCTTTGGAATCTCTTCAAGGGTGAGACTCGATATCCCCTCGTTGCTACCGTCTTCTAGATTGCATCTTGGCTTGGATTGCGTGTTCGCGGTAGGAAAATTTTTGTTTTCTATGCAACGTTATCCTACGGTGGTATCAGAGCCGTGTCTATGCATAGATGGTTGCACGAGTAGAACACAATGGTTTTGTGGGCGTTGATGCTCTTGTTGTCTTTAGTTCGAGTACTTTGCATCTTTGTGGCATAGTGGGATGAAGCGGCTCGGGCTAACTTTACATGACCGCGTTCATGAGACTTGCTCCTCGTTCGACATGCAACTTGTATTGCATAAGAGGCTTTGCGGGTGTCTGTCTCTCCTACTATAGTGAAGATTCAATTTACTCTTCTACTGACAACATTAGTATCACCGTTGTGGTTCATGTTCGTAGGTAGATTAGATCTCTCTCGAAAACCCTAAACCACGTAAAATATGCAAACCAAATTAGAGACGTCTAACTTGTTTTTGCAGGGTTTGGTGATGTGATATGGCCATAATGTGATGATGAATATGTATGAGATGATCATTTTGTATTGTGGCAACCGGCAGGAGCCTTATGGTTGTCTTTAAATTTCATGTTGGGTAGTATTTCAAAGTAGTTGTAATAGTTGCTACATGAGGTGAACAACCATGAAGACGGCGCCATGAACCTTGACACTACGCCGACGATGATGGAGATCATGCCCGTTGATGATGGAGATCATGTCCGTGCTTTGGAGATGAAGATCGAAGGCACAAAGACAAAAGGGCCATATCATATCACATATGAACTGCATGTGATGTTAATCCTTTATGCATCTTATTTTGCTTAGATCGTGACGGTAGCATTATAAGATGATCCCTCACATTAATATCAAGATAATAAAGTGTTCTCCCCTCGTATGCACCGTTGTACGAGTTCAGTCGTTTCGAAGCATCTCGTGATGATCGGATGTAATAGATTCAACGATTCACATACAACGGGTGTAAGCCATGTTGCACATGCGGAATACTTGGGTTTGCTTGACGAGCCTAGCATGTACAGACATGGCCTCGGGACAATGGAAACCGAAAGGTTGAACACGAGTCATATGGATGATATGATCAACATGTTGATGTTCACCATTGAAACTACATCATCTCACGTGATGATCGGTTTTTGGTGTAGTGAATTTGGATCGTGTACCACTTAACAACTATGAGGGATGTTGTATTAAGTGGGAGTTCATTAGTAATTAGATTAAAACATGAACTAATTATCATATACATAGTCTGAGTAGTATTTTGAATTAATTTTATAGTATTGGCATCCGTTTACTACTATGCGCTAGTCTTATAATTGAGATAGAAATACTGTTAAAATCTGACTAGAAACTTTACGGATTGGTACCGTATTGTTAATGAATCAAGAAATGATTAAGTCCTATTGCAAACTTTTAGTAAAACTCACTTTGTTGATTCAGAGAGCTATGGTTTCAATTAGTACCTAAAGTTATCTTGTCTCCGTGAAACTTGAAGTTCAAATCTGTTTGAAAAGTAAGGAGCTGAAAATTTAGTTTTCAGAAATAATCAAGGTACGAGATATATGTGATATCTAAGACCTTATTGCAAGATGATAGAATATAAATTTGGTGAGACTACATAAACTCATAAGTTTTATGGGAATGTACGAAGGTTGAAGACGCAAGGCGTCCCAATCCTCCAACTATTGGGGCACTAACGATATTCGCATATCCATGAAGTGATTGTCCTTAGTATGCACCGTTGCTAAGACTCGTCGTTTCGAAGCATCACGTGATGATCGGGTGTTATAGATTCTACGTGTGCTTCCAACGGGTGCAAGCCAGATTTGCATATGCGAATACTAAGGTTTAAACTTTATGAGCCTAGCATGTACGGACATGGTCTCGGAAAGTTATCATGAATTGATGGATAAAATTATGAGTGAAATTGTTCATCGTATTACAAATTTACTAATAGTGAAATCTGAAACACTTGTCATATGATGATCAACTTCAAAGTAAGAACCTCAAGGTTATTGGTATTTGACCAACAAACCTAGAAGTTATTGATGTTGAAATGTTTTTCTGAATAATGAGGAAAGCTAAAAGAGAAAACTGCAAAAGATATTTTGGCAAAAGAAAAGAAAAGACTAGAAAGTCTAGCTCGGGTGTATATAAATGATATACATGTTATGGTTGTATTCCTAGTTAAGTCACACAATGAAATTCTTGGGTATTAGTGCCATATTGGTTGGTATGAAGTGTCATACAAAACAACGCAATACAAGAATACAATGGCCTAAGTGATCGACAAGGAATATGATAGAAATGCACGTACGGAACAAAATAAAGTGTTATTATGTTCGTCGTTGGCATTCTATCTAGCCCTTAGAATTTATAATAAAGAACTTAATAATTGTTATTTTGCTCTGGTCAAATGAAAACAATGAGTTGTTCAAATTATGACATTACTCCATGTACGATGGATAAGTTATTATAAATCTTAATGGTGAAACACACATACATAACAATGACGCTAAAAATGCCATAAGGCAAATGATTTGAATTCCACTTATTTGTGGAACCGCAATTTAGGTCATGTTAGAAAGGATCGCATGAAGGAACTCCATGCAAATGGATTTTTGGAGTCATTCGATTTGTTGAATCGTTTGGCACTTGCAAAATCTTTTCTAAAAGGTAATGACTAAAATACCGTTCATAGGCCGAAGAGTTGAACGGGCAACTAACTTAGTGAAAACATACATAATGATATATGTGGTTCACTGGTCATAGTTGTGTGCGGAAGATTCTTCTACTTCATGAAAACTTTCAAACAATGAATTGAGTATATATGTGGATATATTCAATAAGGAAAAGTTTGAAACATTTGAATAGGATTCAAATAAATTTCAGCATGAAGTGGAAATCATCGTAATAGAAAAATCAAATATCTATGATTGGATCATGGTGGAAATATTTGAATTACGAGTTTTAGCGAACATCTAAGAGAGTTATGAAATTGTTCTACAACTCACATTTCTTGGAGTATCATAATGATGATATAGTATCCGAGATATGTATCCAAACCTTGTTGGATTAATGATGTAAAAAAAATATTATGACGCCATTATATTTTTGTGGATTATGCTTTAGTGACTACCGCTTTTACACTAAATAGAGCATCATCATGATCCGTTGAAATGACACCATACAAGTTATGGCATGGGTATAAACCCTAATAGTCCTTTCTTTAAATTTTGGACTAAGAGTTTACAACCAAAATCGGATGAATGTCTTTGTTGGTTATCCCAGAGAATTGATTGGGAATTCTTCCCACAATGGAGACAAAGACAAAATTATTTGTCAATGTTTCTTATTTCCAAGAAATTGTTTCTAGCGAAGTTTTTGAGTGGGAGGACAATAGAACTTGATAAGGTTTATGAACTCTGAGCATAATGATCGAGTAGCGCAGCATCGGAATTGGTTCGGAAGCGGCCACGACGATCATGGCTTCTATGACTACAAAGTGTTTTAGCCATGGAGATAGAAGTACATATTGAACCTTGTAGGTATGGTTTACTTTGTGATCAAATAAATGATTTGTGGACAAAGGATTGATTTTTGAACAATGATAAACCAACTACAAAACAAAGAAGTTATGATGGGCCCTGACTCCGTTAAAATGGCAATGCACCATAAAATCCATAATAGATGAATACTTTTTGAAAGTAAATGGATCTATAGACTTAGATGAAATATCTTTGAAGAAGCTCGACTTGTTGAAAAATTGTTTACGACAAAGTTCAAAGAGTTGACTACGATAAGATTAGATCTTCCGTAGCAATGCTTATAGTCTATGTGGATTATTCTAGTAATCACTACATATTTCTTTTATAAGATATGCTAGTAGGATGGCAAAATACATTACTTATCGAAGTATGTATTAAAGGTGTATACAAGATACAACCAAGAGTTTTGCTGGTCCGTGGAATACTAGATAGGTATACGAACTTCAATTGGATGAAGTAAGTATTGCGGAGTTGGAATCTTCACCAGATGAAATAGTCAAATAGTTTTTGATTTCATCAGAGACGATGAAGAGGCTTGCATTTGCAAGAAATTAAGTGGGAGCGCTAAGACACATTTATAATACTTTATGTAGGTGACATATAGTTGGTTATAAATGATGTAATTATATACTTGATTAAAAAGGTTTCATTGAGAATTAACTTCAATGAAAGGATATGGACAGAAACAAATTTAGTGTCAAGATCTATGAAGATAGATTGAAACACATAAATAAGTTTAAGTCAAAGTACATATGATGGATATTGAAGTAGTTCAATATAGAAATATTAAGAAAATGTTCTTGTCATGTGAAGGTTTAACAAGACTTGAGTGTATCTGACACTCAATGAGTAAAAACACATGAGTGATTATAGATCATGAATAATATGTACACAATCAGATATCATGTGCTATAAAGTGTTATGAGCATATACCAGAATGATACATATGATGATCATTGGACAACAGTAAGAATATCCTTGAGTACTTTAGAAGAACTAAGGATATATTTTTTTTTTGTATGAAGAAATGACAAACAAATCGCTGTAAGGTGTTACACCGATATTGGTTTTGTCACATATAAAATATAATTTCAATCTCAAATTAGACTAAGTGTTGTTTAAAAGGTAGCACAATGAGCTAGAAGTTGTCTATGCTAGATTTAGAAGAGTTCTAAATATTGTGACGGAATCTACAAAAGAAGGCGAGTATGTCATTGTTTTGACAATGACAAAGGATGTTAAGTCAAGAGGTTCTTTGAGAACTTGGTGTATTTCCGACAGAGTCGAACTTTGAAGCTATATTGTGTGTGACAATATTAGTGACATATTTCAGACCGCGGAATTAAGGTTCCACCAGAAGACCAAACATATTTAATGCCGACTCATTTGGAAATGAGTGATGCGTTGAGACGCAAATGAATTACAAAATACATACGGTTCTGAGCATGTCAGATCCGTTGACTAAAACCTCTCTCATGAGCGAAACATGATAAAGCACCAGAAGGCCAAGGTGTTATATCTTTACAAATGTAAACTAGATTATTGACTCTAGTGCAAGTGGGAGACTGAAGGAGATATGCCCTAGAGGCAATAATAAAGTGGTTATTATTTATATCTTTATGTTTATGATAAATGTTTATATATCATGCTATAATTGTATTAACCGAAACATTAGTACATGTGTGATATGTAGACAACAAGAAGTCCCTAGTATGCCTCTTAAACTAGTTTGTTGATTAATGGATGATTAGTTTCATAATCATGAACATTGGATGTTATTAATAACAAGGTTATATCATTATATGAATTATGTAATGGACACACCCAATTAAGCGTAGCATAAGATCTCGTCATTAAGTTATTTGCTATAAGCTTTCGATACATAGTTACCTAGTCCTTATGACCATGAGATCATGTAAATCACTTATACCGGAAAGGTACTTTGATTACACCAAACACCATCTGCGTAAATGGGTGGTTATAAAGGTGGGATTAAGTATCCGGAAAGTATGAGTTGAGGCATATGGATCAACGATGGGATTTGTCCATCCCGATGACGGATAGATATACTCTGGGCCCTCTCGGTGGAATATCGTCTAATGTCTTGCAAGCATATGAATAAGTTCATAAGAGACCACATACCACGGTACGAGTAAAGAGTACTTGTCGGGAGACGAGGTTGAACAAGGTATAGAGTGATACCGAAGATCAAACCTCGGACAAGTAAAATATCGCGTGACAAAGGGAATTGGTATCGTATGTGAATGGTTCATTCGATCACTAAAGTCATCGTTGAATATGTGGGAGCCATTATGGATCTCCGGATCCCGCTATTGGTTATTGGTCGGAGTGAGTACTCAACCATGTCCGCATAGTTCACGAACCGTAGGGTGACACACTTAAAGTTGGATGTTGAAATGGTAGAACTTGAATATGGAATGGAGTTCGAATATTTGTTCGAGTCCCGGATGAGATCCCGGACATCACGAGGAGTTCCGGAATGGTCCGGAGAATAAGATTCATATATAGGAAGTCATATTCCAAGTTTGGAAATGATCCGGTGCATTTATGGCAGGTTCTAAAAGGTTCTAGAAAAGTCCGGAAGAAATCACCATGGAAAGTAGAGTCCTGGAGGGACTCCACCTTGCATGGCCAGCCAACCCTAAAGGGGAGGAGTCCAAGGTGGACTCCCTAGGGTGGCCGGCCAACCCCCCTCATGGAAGGGGGAATCCCACCCCAAGTGGGATTCCCACCTTGGGTAGGTTTCCCTACATATGGGAGGTTTCATTGTTGGGGTCTTATTCGAAGACTTGGATACCAACACTTGGGGATTTCCACCTATATAATGAGGAGGAGAGGGAGGGGGCTGCCCACTCTTGGCCGCACCACCTAGGGCTGCCCTTGGCCGGCGCCCTAGCCTCCCCTCTCTCCCCAAACCCTAGCGGTATCTCTCCTCCACCACATCCCGCACGCTTAAGCGAAGCTCCGCCGGATTTCTCCACCACCACCGACACCACGCCGTCGTCTTCGTCGGATTCAAGAGGAGCTACTACTTCCGCTGCCCGCTGGAACGGGAGGTGGACGTCGTCTTCATCAACAACCGAACGTGTGACCGAGTATGGAGGTGCTGCCCGTTCGTGGCGCCGAAGCGATCGTGATCAAGATCTTCTACGCGCTTTTGCAAGCGGCAAGTGAACGTCTACCGCAGCAACAAGAGCCTCATCTTGTAGGCTTTGGAATCTCTTCAAGGGTGAGACTCGATATCCCCTCGTTGCTACCGTCTTCTAGATTGCATCTTGGCTTGGATTGCGTGTTCGCGGTAGGAAAATTTTTGTTTTCTATGCAACGTTATCCTACAGCCGCGCCGGTGCCGGGGATGATCATGTGCTGGCCGAGCGCTGGGTGGCCGTAAAAGAGCATGGCCTGCGCCTGCTGCTCTTGAAGGACAGTGCTCTTCGCCTCCGTCTTGAGTTGGAGAAGCTGCTCCGCCGCCCGCTGCCGCTCCTCCGCGGCAGCGGTTTCCCTCTTCCGTTGGTCGAGCGCCCTGCGGCGGTCGGCCCTCTTCTTGCTCTCGAGCTTCCTCCGCTCCGGGGTAAGGTCGGCCTTCGCCTTCTTCGTCGGCGGCCCGGGGGGAGCTCGGCCTCCGCCGGTTCGGGAGCCGCCTCCACGGCGGGGAGCGGCAACGGCCGCGGGTGCCTCCTCTCCGATGGTGGCGGTGGTGGCGGTGGCAGCGGCGATCGCTTCGTCGGCCATCTCTAGGTTTTGGGAGTACGGTGGAGTGTTTTCGTTTTGGGAGGCGAGACGGGCGGGCCGGGGGCGGACAAGGGAGGACGCGAGCGACCAGCCTTTCGCGTCCGCGGCCACGCAAACTCGTCCAAGATTTGGGCCGGGTTTGGGTCGTCCCGGACGCCGCGGCCATCCGTTTTAGGGATGGATCCGCGCGCTGGGCCGCGGTTTTGTCCGTTTCGACCCATCCGGACGCGCGGGCACGGGATGGGTCGCCCGGTTGGAGATGCCCTTATATCAGCCGGAGAGATCTCCGAGGCGTGGTGACATTGGGCCACCACGTAGGCTCAACATGAAGGGTCTACTGATCCTGAAGAAACCCTAGATCTAGATCTTCTGAATCAGATGATGGCGACGTTCGACCCATTATCATGTGGAGCTTGATTTTAGTGAGTCTTGATTTTGATGCAGGCAATGTGATAGGGTAGGGATATGATAATGGATCGAATATGAAAGGAAAAAAAATCAAGGGGTGCAAAAGAAACTTTTAAATATAAATTCAAGGGCCTTTGATTCAGCTTGTGGTTGTCATAGTCTAAATTTGACTCTGTGTGATATGGCTATTTCTTGTCGTAAAGCACAAAAACTTTTTAAAGTAATATAGCGCATCTATATAACATTTGCTAACTCAACCAAGAGGTGGAAAATTCTTAAAGATAATATAGCAGGACTAACTCTCAAGTCATTTTCATCTACTCGTTGGGAGAATCATGTTGACAGTGTCAAAACCGTAAGATCTCAAATTTCAAATGTAAGGGAGGTTTGTTACAAGTGGCTGAAAATGATAAAGATCCATTGACAAGTAATCAAGCTTAACCATTGACAGAACATAAACTTGGTGACTTTGAATTTGTATCGTCATTAAGGTGTGAAATAGTATCCATTATTAATATGGTGAGCAAGGAGCTACAGTCAAAGGATATGCTTATTCATATTGCAATTGAGTCTGGGGTTGATTTCCTTTTTCATTAAGTATAGAGAAACTGTCTTTTTCAAAATCATTGCAAGCAGCGAAAGAAATTGCAATGGAACTAGGTATTCTTCCAGAGTTCCGCACCAAGAGTGAAATCAAAAGAAAAATGAAAATTTGATGAAAGTGCAGATGATGCATCCACTGATTTACAATCTGCAAAGGAGTCATTCAGGGTCAACTATTTTATACATATTCTTAATCAAGCTATAGCTTCACTTAACATGAGATTTAAATAGTATCAGGGTACGCCAAAATATTTGGTTTCTTGTTTACTTCAGACAGACTGCAATCCATGGATGATGATAGTTTGAGGACTGGTTGTGTTAATCTTGAGAATGCACTTCAGATTATAGAACATGATGATATTGATGGAAATAAGATTCCAGAACATAAAGATATTGATGGGACAAAACTGTTTATTGAGTTGGTCTACCTTTAGGATTTACTTACGAAATCCATGGGCCCTATTGATACTTTGAACTATCTGAAGAAATGACCCTATTTACATGTGTCTACTGTTGCACACAAGATTTGTTAACCGTTCGTTGCATCGTCGGAAAGGAGCTTTTTCAAACTCAAGTTGTTGAAATCTTAATTGCGTACTACTATGACCTAAGAAAGGTCAATGGATTGGCGACAATAGCACTTGAAAATGATATCGTAGGGAAGATTAATTATGAAGACATGTTTGAAGACTTTATTTCAAGAAATACCCGAGGAATGATGCTTTTTTGTAGAACATGAGGTCAGTTTAGTGCTCTAGTGGTATCTTTTATTAGAATTAATGTTTGGTATTTCTCAGATTGTAGGAAATAACGCATACAATATATGTATGCATAAAGTGAAAGTGTGTTTTTATTACTATGGTTATGTGAAATTTTCAAAGTTTAGGGCCCCGTTTTGCATTTCGTACAAGGGCCACGGATTTCTGGAGATGGCCGTGGAGACGTCCGGCACTATTCTCACTCATAGGAGCATTGTTTTTGAAGCAGATGCTGGTTGGAGGGGTCCAGATGGTGGAGCGGTGTGGCATCCAGGACGGCGGGTCTCGATGGCGAACGCATGGTGATATATGTGCCCAAGGCGGTGAAGTTTGGCGTCATGGCGGCATCGGTGACGTCTTTTCTTCGATCTGCACCCTAAAAATGGGTCGGCGGAAGATGATGAAGACGACTTCCAAAGTGTACGCATGTGGCATTATCTCTAGTTTTGGCCGGAGAACTAGGTCTGGTTTGAACCCTATGATTATGCTATTTGTTGGTGCATTGTCACCTAGTTTTAACGGCTACGGTTTGTATATTTTTTTGTAAGGCTTTTATCAGTCTTTGTTGAATAAATAAAGTGGAATCGGCATCAGTTCGATCCTTTTTCTGAAAAAAAGGAAGCCGTCACTGTTTGTGCAGCAATATATCTTCCAAATCAGTTTTATGTCAGCAGCTTTATCTGCGGTATTATTTTTATGTATGATGGAATTAGAATTATCTACACAAGTTCTACTAAGTTCCATGTACTAGATTTTTTGAGTTGGTACTGTCATCAGTTTGTCTGTATTTTGTCTGCGTGTGATACTGTTGACCACAGCCGCTTGGTCCTGGCCGTCGGCCGACAATTTAAGCGACCGTCTTTTTTCTCCTAAAAATGGTAATGTTGGGGTTCCTATTAAAACGGAAACAACTCGTTTTCCAGCACCTCAGTGGATGTTATGAAGCAACAGAAAACAGGCCTTGAGTACCTGTCAACAGTAAACAGAGCTGTTGCCCCCACAAAGATCCTGCGGGTGTTTTAGGTGCCTAGACGGCCACGCTCGCGCTGCCGTCGCCACTCGTACCAGCACCGGATCCTTCCTATAATGATCGCAACTACCGTGGCAACTAAGCATGTGGTGAATCCCTAGCCACTTACATTACTGTTTGTCCAGAGATGTATGCCATGTAAGCAAACCGCAAGTAACTGTATAAACTGGGACATAGGTGTAGGAGCTACCTGACGAGTTGACGCATTTGGGTAAGGCAAAAATTAAATTGGAACTACTTGAATCCAATATTCGTCAAACGTTGGAACAAGTATTATTGAACACGGAATAGGTTGGGCGTGAAGCTTTCAGAATGAACCATATTAAACCCTCGATCCATGTTTTAGAAGTTTCTTTCCTTAATAAGTTTTCGTCACACAGTTTTCTACATATTTTTCACTAAAGGATAATATATTAGTATTAAGGAGATATCAAAGTATCCCTGGTGGTGCATCTAGCGCTGGCGGAGGATATGTGGAGTTGTCTAGTCGATAAATCTCCTGGGATCCGGTGGGTGTTCTTGTTAGTTGGTGTGGCTGCAAGTCTGAGCCTTCCGATTTATGGTTCTCATCTTTGAAGATAGTTGTTCCTCCGGTGTGCTGGTTCTTTTGAGTCTTAGCACGACGACTTTCTATCTATCTACTACAACAAACTCTACGACGAGAAGCTTCGCCTGTCTTCGCTGAGGGAGGGGTGAGGACAATGGCATGTTTTTGGCTGGATCTAATGCTTGTAGTATTCGATGGGCGGTCAAAGAATCTCTTTGTATTTTTTATTATTTCTAGAGCTTTTTGTACTACTATTGATGTTTATTAGTAGATCGGGTTCTATCGACGAGTACGCCATAAGGGGTACCTCAAGGCGGGGGGAGAAGGAGTGGCGTCTAAGGCGTGGGACATTCGGGACACTGAGACACAAGTTATCCAGGTTCTGGTCGGACATCATACTTCCTGCTAGATTTTTAGTATATGGGCAACCCGCGTCCGATTACAATTATTTGATTATCGACCTTTTCTCAAGGGCTTCCCTAGGTCGGCTTATATAGTCGAACGGTCATAGGGTTACATGGAGAGTCCAGGCGGGATCGGCAACAGCGTCCTAGAGTAACACGTAGCAACGTTGTCTTGTTCTCCAGGGCGACAACTTGTGTAAATCGGTGGCATGCCGCCTTCCTTCATTCTTGTTGGACCTCTATATCGTTCGCTATCAATTGGGTAATCCAGTTATGCCATGGGACTAACAACCATCTGCGGGCCACCGGGCTTCCTAGAATGAGGCTATATTGCTGGTATACCCGTTGAGTATATCTCAACGGTGGACTTTTCGTAAAGAAAAAAATAGAGTAGACCAGGCATCTACAATAACTCAATACCAGGAGCAAGTCGAGATATTGAGGATGCTTACAACTAAATTATTAAAATGAAACTGACGCAACAACAATAGCATCAACCACTGCACTAGACAACAATTTTGCTCATATATATGTCATCGCAAGAAAAGGCTGGTATGGCTAATATCAAAGGGTTCTTTCAGCGAAAAAAGAAAGAAACAAAAAGAAACCGACCTGATTTTGACTAGGTCGCTGGTGAGTGATGACCTATGTCATCTCTCCTGAGTTTGGAGTGCAAACTTGTACTCCCTCCGGTCACATAAAAGATAGGATATCTTGATACATTTTAATTTAGAAAAAATAAAATATTTTAAATGTAAAGAAGGGAGCACTGGCAGTCCGGATTTGCTTGATCTGCTGCAACAATTCCGAAGTCAAGCGGTCCAGGCAGATGATTGAATTGAAGAGAAGATTTGCTCATTATCAGCGTGGTTGGCCATGTTGTTGAACTAGTCACTAGAGGCCATCACCCACACGCGTGTGGGGTTGCCGGCCGCCGATCCATCCCCGTTGGCCAGCATCGTGGTGTCCAGAGTCGTTTTCATCCTCGAAGAAGATTGGCGGACACCGTATCAGGTCCATACTGTCACCAAGAGTGCGTCAAACAGTATGCGGATGATGGTTGCTTGGCCCTAAGAGCTGCATGCCAATGATATAAAGTGACGCATCTCAAAGCCAAAATGGATAGGATGATGAGTCTACGCCACAACTCTATATATACTCCGAATCGACGATGTAATGCTCTATGGATTTATTGGTAAAGATATATTATTATTTCTCATCGAGTCGCGAAGAAGCCTGACTGCGTTTATCACTATGGTAGAGTTTCCAAACATCTGGGTAGGTTTCTTGTGGTGAAACCAACGCATCCAGGTATATCACTTGATTCCCATTCAGAATAAGTTTTAAACGATATAATTTGTGTCGATGTGGATTTGATAAACATGGTTGTATATGGACCCTTTATGCACAGTAATATTGGGAAAATACTATATAAATAAATAAAATTATGGCATAAATCATGTGTGCACATATTGTTTTGCCAGTATGCATTTTAAGTTCAAAACTAAGATTAAAAATTATTTAAATTGTGCAAAAAAATACAAATGTTCAAGGAGCGGTAAAAAACCTGATTTTATTGTTAAAACAAATATAAAGTTCCATTTTTTTTATGTACGGCACATATGGTCGTACTTTTTCTTCAAAATTTGTATGAGTAGATATAAAGATAATATGCAGCAGCGCAATTTATTTCAATTTTTCAAAAGACTGAAATATGATTTTCCATATTCTTTGTAAATCAAGTCCACCGCAAAAAAAAAGTCCACCTAGACCCAGGTTCTCCTAACTATTTTCGTAATTTTTGTTGCATATAACTCATAATTGTTGATCAAGACGATATTCAAAGGTTTTCTTAAGATACACATGTAACACGTGGGCCTTATAAACTGAGACAAAGGGAGTACCATGCACTATATCCATGAATTTGATTATATCTTTGACTTTCGTGTCGTAACACACTTAGAGAGGATGTACTTATGAAACAATTATTATTTTTCACAACTTACATAAATGTTTGAGAAATCTTAAAATTCGATAAGGAATACTATAATTTTTTATAAAATCGTTCTTAAGCGTACATTTGAATTTAATTTTAAAATAAGAAATGCTAATTTTTTGTGGGGATGTAATACTTTATTTTAATGAATGGTGGTTCTTAAATATGTTAAGTTATGATTCTCTTGCAAAGTCTCTAACTTCCATACGTTATCAGCCATATTATCAATATACTCAGTGATATAGATATAGGCACTGAAAAATAGAAATGAATGTTGATCTCTAGGAAGCCCTTGAAATAAATAAAAAATCACACTTCTATGTTTTGATAATAAAAAAGGATGTAGTTGATGATGTATATTAAAAGCATGCAAAATCTCAGTGTGAAAAATACTTTGTATTCTCGGATACACAAAAATGACAGAATACTTTAGGTATAAAGTGCCTATGGAACGGTGCGTATCTTTGAGCATGATGCCTCTCAACCCTTTCCCCCATCCCCTCTCCACGCAGGTTCTGCCCTGCATATCTAAAGTTGTAATTTCTATAAAACTTCCATAATTTGCATCACACCACACTGATATAATTTAGGTAATTTTGAGAAAAAAATACATTAGTATCTTTTTACCAACTTGACCGATGATTTAGCCAATGACTATCACGAAAGATATAACACACCTATGAAAAGAGGGTTTAAACCAAAATGTCATACGATTAGAGAGAGAGAGGGAGAGAGGGAGAGAGAGAGAGGGAGAGAGAGAGAGGGAGAGAGAGAGAGGGAGAGGGAGAGGGAGAGAGGGAGAGAGGGAGAGGGAGAGGGGGAGAGGGGGAGAGAGGAGAGAGGGAGAGAGGGAGAGGGGAGAGGGGGAGAGAGGGAGAGGGAGAGGGGAGGGGGAGGGGGAGGGGAGAGGGAGAGGGAGAGGGAGGGAGAGAGAGAGAGAGAGAGAGAGAGAGAGATGACATGGAAATCTAGTAATACTAGAGAAAAACTGAAAGTTGAATATTTTGGGTTTCAATTTTTGCGGCCATTAAGCGTTGAGATGTAGGCCTATAGGAACCGGCGACGTCGCCGCCTTTCTTCCGCCCACGAATCATTCCATTCCCTCCCATGCCTCCCTCCACCCACGCGCCCCCATAATACCGCACCGCCACCCCATGCCGCCCTCTCCCATACCACAACCATTGATCCCTCGCGCGCCTCCATTCAGTTTGCAAGGAAGACGATCGATCGACCTCGTGCTGAGCTAACTGAGACGTCCGAAGTAACTACATGAAGGTGCTCTGCAGCGCCTGCGAGGCGGCAGAGGCTCGCGTGCTCTGCTGCGCCGACGAGGCCGCCCTGTGCGAGCGCTGCGACCGCGATGTCCACGCCGCCAACCGCCTTGCCGAGAAGCACCAGCGTCTCCCTCTCCTTTCCCCCGGCAGCGCCGCCCCGGTTGCCCCGCCGCCCAAGTGCGACATATGCCAGGTGCGCGCGCGCGAACGCTTCTTTCTCGTCCTTGTTAGATCACTCTTGTTTTCTTGGTATTGGAATTTGGGACTGATCGGTTGATTTTTGTTTTCCTGCGGCGGTTCAGGAATGCCACGCCTACTTCTTCTGCCTCGAGGACCGCGCGCTGCTGTGCAGGGGCTGCGACGTGGCCGTGCACACGGCCAATGCCCTGGTGTCCGCGCACCGCCGCTTCCTGCTCACCGGCGTCCAGGTCAGCCTGGATGAGCAGGACGACTGCGCCCCTGATCAGCCGGACCCGTCGCCTGCTCCACCTCCGAAGAGCGACCTACAGGCCCCTCTGTACAGTGACGGCGACTTCAGCTGGGCAACGACCGCGCAGACGCCGGACGCCGCCGCCGTCGGCGTCCGCGAGAGCCTCCCAAACTGGTCAGCCGTGAACGAGCAGTTCGGCTCTCCGGCGAAGCGGCACGCTGAGGCCGCAAGCAGGGCCTCGCCACCAAAGCGGAGCCCGCGGGCGCCGGCGTTCAGCGGCCAGGGTGGCATGATGGACTGGCCCCTCGGCGAGTTCTTCGGCGGCTTCAGCAACTTCAACGGCGCGTTCGGTTTCGGCGAGAGCGGCACCTCCAAGGTAATTCGTCGAGCACTAGTTACTTCCCGATTGGTATTCGTATTTTCAGCTATCTGACCGTGCGATGACATGAACATGCATAGAATTTCCAGGCTGACAGCGGGAAGCAAGGAGGCAGCAGCGGCGGCTCGCCGTACTACATGTCCTCGTCGGAGGACCGGAACGCCGAAGAGCTCTTCGGACAGGTGCCGGAGATGCAGTGGTCGGTGCCGGAGCTCCCGTCCCCACCGACGGCCTCAGGCCTCCACTGGCAGAGGCGGCCGGGCTCTTACGGTGACTCCGACAGCAGCGCCTTCGTGCCGGACATCAGCTCCCCGGACAATTCTCTCCGATACTGTCATACTGCTTCCCGGCGGACCAGCTGGCCATCGCAAAGCGCCGGAGGAAATGTTAGTGCAATTCAGAAGATACGTATCTTGGAGAAAATGATACTAGTATGATTCTAGTCATTATAGGGAGGGAGAGGCAGGGAGCTATCGTGCCAGACACTGACATGATTTCTGTTGGTCAGGTGTGTGGCGATCAATGGTGACTCAACTTAATTAGGTAGATCATGGGGTAGCTAAACAAGGGGGCAATCAGTGGCGATTGATGGGAAGTAACTGTAATCAGTGGCTCTAGAAGCTCTGTTTTGGAACGCAGGAATTTCGTGGCACTCCAGTGGAAATTATGCTGTTTGCTGGGAAATTCTTGGGTTCCAATGCACATAACTGTGTTAAGATATGGGTCTGATTCGATAGCCGGATGAGTTAGCTCTCGTTGGTGTTTTTTTTTTCGATAAAGGGAATATATTAATATCAAAATGATACCAATTACATCCGGCTCTATGACAACTGTACTACTCTAATGGCACTACTGGATGCACACGACAAAAAAAAACTAAGAAACAAAAGTCCAGCTACAGTATCTCACACCTAACAACGACAATACATCCACCGCCAAAACAACACTGAAATACGGAATCTCCAAACACGACGCCTCCAATAAGGGAACGGTGCGTGAACACCATCGTCGCCCGATCAACGATCTTAGGTTTTCACCACGAAGATAGTCCCCGCTCTCAAAACAATGCCTCAAACAAGGTTATTGCCGAGGCACAACCAGGTTAAGGCCGGACCTTGGGTTTTCACCGCGAAAGGTAGGACTGCGAACTTCACCTGTGTTGTCGCCCCCGCTTTCATACCGCTCGCTGTGAAGCCCGGAACACCAAGCAAGTCCCTCAACAACGCGGAGACTTGAACCTCCCTTAGCTAGTCCTCCCTTCGGCCTTCATGAACTTCTCTTCTTCCGACTTTCATCATGGATCCATAGTCACTTGATGTCAACACGGAAAAAGAGCTTCGCGCCGCTCCTCCAGAACCAATCGGTCGGAATAAAAGCATGGGTGCGCACGACCGAATACCACCGATCCGAGCAAATTCCGGGCAAAAAGCACCGTTACATTTGCCGGCGGAGCCTTCCGGAACTCAACACTCCGGCTAGATCACGAGTCCGGAGCCTCCGGTAGGTCTTCCTATTCACGCAAGAGAGACCCTAGGACCACCGCCTTTATTCAGGTCGGACCCCCACGTCGGCGACCATCCCGGGCTGGCCACTCCAACCCTCCGCGGCGACTCCGTCGCCGGCTCCTAGCATCTCCATCTCGCCGCCGGAACGTGGTGATAGATCGATAGATCCACCACCACCAACCGCAGAGCCAACCCTCTCCGGCGAAGAAGAGGCCACCTCCACCGTCTTACCCAAGGCTGCTGCCCCGGCGACCTCGTGTCGCGGGTGAAGCCCGAGATCGCCTCCACTCACCGGCGAGAGGCGGGGGAGAGTGGCGCGAGGCCATGAGCCCGGCCGCCGCCCACCACCAGCCCCCGTCGGAGTGCTGCGGAGACCCGACGGAGGAGGGGAGGCCGCGCGCGGCCGCCGCCGCCCATCCCAACCGCGCCGGCCGAGGAGAGCCGACGGGAGAAGGGCGCGCGCGCGGGCCGCCGCCGCCCAACCCATCCGCGCGCCCGCCATGCGTCGAGGAAGGGGATCCGGCCGCCGTCCACCAGGCGTCGACGAGGAAGGGCCCCCGCCGCCGCCACGCCCCGAGGGTCTTTGCCCCGACGGCGCTAAAGGCGGCGGCGGCGGCGTTTAGGGCTGGGGAGTTACGGGAGGCGGCGGCGTTTAGGGCTGGGGAGTTACCGGACTCTCTCGTTGGTGTAGTGTTAACAACCCTGTCTCTTGGGAAAAAATAACATAAGTAAGTTTGTGGTATCATCCGAGAGGTTCTGAATTGCAGAGCGTGGTCACAACTTTCTTCATCAGAAAGAAAATTATAGTACAATTAGGTGTCCAATCCTGCAACGGCTGAGCCAAACGATACACGCAAATATACAGATGTGTAATAAAAATATAAAATGACAAAGAGAAAAAAAGTTGAACAAACTAACTATGCAATCGCCGTATTACAACGACATTTCATCAGCATCACACTACGTTGAAGCTACAACACTGCGAAATCAGTTCAGTTGTCCTAGCTCATCTCCTAGCACTTCGCAAGAAGGATCCAGTCCTGGTGATCTCCCGCAGTGGCTTGTCGGTGAACCGGATGAGATTGTAGGCCCACGCGCCGGCCACCGCCCCGCAGACCGGCCCGACGATGTACACCCAGATGCCCTTGTACCGGCCGAGGATAATCGCCGGACCGATGGTTCTTGCCGGGTTCATGGACGCTCCTGATATTGGCCTGCACATCACATCTCAGTCAGTTTTGCAGAAACTGTTATGTCCAACCTTAAGAAAGCTCACATCACATTCATACATTTTTTTGTTGTTGTTGTCGATACTACTCTAGATTTATCATGAAAACTACTTCCATGTAGTTTTGGCCCCTAGTATTTTTTCATGTTTACACCAAACTTGTCGAACTACAGACCTATACTGTAGGTATAAATCAAAATATTTATGCCCCTAAAATTCTATTATGCATTTCAATGCTAGTATTTTCAATTATTATTAGATCTTATGTAAGATTTTAAGCTATAAAAATCAGATTTGCATGCGAGTTCGGAAATATTTTAATGAAACTACAATGAATACTAAAATAAATGCAGATTTTTTGTTTGAACAAGAAAGCATTGGAAATTAATTTAGAATGATTTATTCAAGATCTTAAATGGAATTAAAGTGTGGAGATTCAATACAATAATAATTTTCTTTGTAAGTTTACAAAAAAATTATAGAACACACTATGTTTTGGGGGCAATGTGCGATAAAAAAGTTCCAGCGCTTAAGAAATTTCTTAAAACTATGTTTTTGAATATGCGTCTGCGTGACATCATAATCACTCGTCACATGGACATGACAAATCACAAGTTTGATGAAATATTTTTTAAAAAAAATTTGGGTAATTCTATTATGTATTTTAATGCAAGTATTTTCAATTCTTATATAATATCTTAAGTTATAAAAATCAGATTTGCATGCCGAGTTTGCAAATATAATGATACTACAATGAATACTAAAATAATTGTACATGTTTTTTCTTTGAACAAGAAATCATTAACCTATAATTTAGAATTGCATGATCTCATATTAAATTAAAGTTTGGAGATTCAAAATAATAACAATTTTCTTTATAAATATACAATAATTACAGAACATGCCATGTTTCAAGGGACAATGTGCAAAAATTGTTTTGTAACACTTAAGAAAAAGTTTATACTAGTTTTTAACTTTTTAATATGCATCTGTGTGACGTCATGATCATTAGGCACATGGACATGAAAAGGCATAAGTTTGCTGTAAACTTTTTTTTTTGGTAAATTGGGTAGCTATTGACAATGAGCGACAACTGGAGGCTAAAACGTGTAATCATCATATATCTAAGGAAGGAACTGGTCAAAAAAAGCTTCGATTAAAAGATGACATTGTTGAAAACCAATGTCCAAATGGCGAGTAAAATAGAGTGAAGACAGTAGCTAGCGTGAAGTACCCGGAAAAGAGCACCACTAGTACGACAGTAGATCCAACGGCCAGGCCGGCGAGTTCACCAATCTGCAAGAGGGGGAAATTGACTGATTGATTTTTTTTTTTTTTTTGAAACGAGGCAAAAGATTTGCCATTTTCATTAATAGAGAAGAAGTTTAGAGTTCCATAACAAATGCCTAGAACAAGCCCTAGGACTTTAACAAAAGCCTACTCTCCCGGTAATTTTTCACCTCAGAAGAATATAACAATAAACAATTTTCTAAATTGCAGTTGAGCGATGAGTTGTGGTTGAGACGATGCAATGGAGATATGAGCCGCAGTTGAGACACGGCAAAATCGATAGACATGGCACAATTGAGACGATGCAATCATGCAGTTGACCGATGATCACACTGCTAATCAGTCATCCAATAATATGACAGTTGAAGTCTTGAAAGGAACTAGCAATTAATTGATTTTGCAAAATTGCGGGAATAGACCTGAAGTCTGAAAACGAATCTCAGTGTGAATGTGGAAAATGCAGTTTGCGCATGATGCCAATGGGGCAGTACTTACGGCTCTGTTGTCCGTGGCTACTCCGGAGACGACGAACATGAGGTAGAAGGTGATGATGAACTCCAGCACCAGAGACTGGACGTCCGACCCCGCCGGCACCGTCCCGAAGAAGTGCTCGGTCCCGAATATGAGCCGCAGCGTGATGCTCGCCGCCGTCGACCCAAGAAGCTGCGCCGCCGCGTACGCCGGAACCTGCACCACCGTCAGCAGCAAACATCTTGAGATCCAGAACTCTCCGAGAGAAAGACACCTACTCCTGCAGTATGTGCGGTTCCTGCAGCTTCGACGTACCTGCTTCCACGGGAAGCGGCCGCATGTGGCGAAGGCGAAGGTGACGGCGGGGTTGAAGTGCGCGCCGGAGATGTGGCCGACGGAGTAGACCATGACCATGACGGTGAGGCCCCAGGTGATGCAGATGCCCGGGAACGTCACCGTGCCGCCCGTCCTCAGGTTCACCGCCACCGCCGCGCAGCCGGCGAAGATGAGCATGTAGGTCCCGAAGATCTCGGCGAGGATCTGCGCCCATGATCCAAGAATGTCGCGTTCAGATAATTTTTAACTTGCTTGTCCAAGTTGCTTTCTACCAGTAATTGTTAATGGTTGGATATGTGTTGCAGCTGGTGTGATGTGGTGACCAAATGCGTAAGGCGAAGACTGGATGTAGCAGCACGACAGAGACGCCACGCTTGCAGCAAACACTTGCAGACACGAACAAATAGTTGTATGGACTTTTCCCTCAGCCGCAAGATTATAGTATTGCCAAACTTGGACCGGTATAGACTCACATGTTCCTTGCAGATCAAACCACGCAAAAAGTTCATTTTTTGTTCTTATCTTTGTCCATTCCTTTGACTCTTCCAGTGTTCGTAATCTGATCTGTCTACTTTCTTCAAGAAAATGGGAAAAAGGGAAAAATCTACTCTGCTTTTCTCTTACCTGGATCATGGGAGCGAACAGCTTTTTTCTGGATTATGCAAGAATTGAGGAAGGAAACAAGAAGAAAATTTCCTCTTGGTTGAGTAGCTGCATAGGCAGAAGCAGAACATACCTTCTGCACGAATTGGACGGAGAGCATGGGCTGCTTGCCGGTTCTGTTCAGAGTCTGCTCTGAAGTTTCGCACCCTGATTGGTTCTCTCCTCCTCTGCCTTCCTCCAGAGCTCCGGCGTGTTCTTGCAGCCCATTGGCTCCGTGCTCTCCTCCTGCTGCCATGCTCTCCCTCTTCCTCTTTCTCTCTCTGGCGAGCGCTCTAGCAAGCGCTCTCTGTCTATCTCTCTAGCTTTGATCTGCGTGTCGATCAAGATCCCTCTGCTCCTGATTTATAGGTTCGAGGGTTCCATGCTCCAGCTAGATAGCGAGGTCCGTGTGTGTACTAGCAAAATGTTATCCTCGTGATTTCTTCCGTTGACCACCGTATAGCACGGGAATGGTGGCTGGGCATACGCAAGTTCTTTTGAAGAATGCATCACAATTTCGAACTCCGTACGTCATATAAAAAAGCGGGAGTAATTCAAGAAAGTTCCAAACGCGATATGTGTCACTGACAGAGCAGCCATAAGAATACAAACGATTTGTGGGGTTCCAAACGCGATATGCATATCCTGTATACACGAGTAGCAACTAGCAGCATCGATCAGATTGTGTGGAAAAATCGTTGTATGCCGCACTTGTTGACACTCATCATGGCATTCAGTACAAGTCAACGAGAAGTCGCAAGATTTGTCAAAAATAAGAGAGAGAAGTCAAAAGCGCCTAAAAATTGACATCCATTTATGGTATCTACGTAGACAGGTTCATTCCGTACAAGTACACCTAGAAGTCAAAATACCATACAAATTGAAAAAAAATCTTTATATGGTAATGTAGGGCAGGTTATTCTAACTAGTATATGCACACACATAGTACCCGTCTCAAAAGACAAAGGGATGTTGAAAAAATATTCTCAATCTTTTCCCCATCCCTTGGTCTTCCAAGAGAAGTAGTGTGTGGCTCGATCAATTTTGGTCCCCTATCTCCCACCTCTAGCATGTGAGTGATGATGTTGGAGCTAGAGGTTGTCTATGTAGCCATGGCGTCCGAACCACACCACCAATGATAGGACGAAGGCTCTCTTCACTAAGGTATGTGTTTTTCCCCACTCTTTGTAGTGTTATTTTTGGTATTCTTCTTATTTGTCGCGCTCGGTTTAGGTGGGAATTATCTAGGGTTTATGGGATCTATGTAGAAAGGTTCATTCTATACAAGTACACCTAGGAGTCAAAATACTATACAAATTGAAATAAAATCTTTTTATTGTAATGCCGAGCAGGTTATTCTAACTACTCACCCCGTCCATAAAAAAATAAGACATTCTTTTATGGAAGGAGGAAGTAGTAAAAAAACTCATATGATCATGCATAGTAAGAGGTAATAACAACTACGTCTGCAGACCGAGGGATGAGAAAATTATGGGAAAATATTCTCAATATTTTCCTCACTCCTTCATGTTCCAAGAAAAATTGTGTGGCTCGGACAATTTTGGCCCACTGTCTCCCACCTCTAGTATGTTAGTGATGATGTTGGACCTAGAGGTTGTCCGTGGTGGCTATGGCATCGGAACCTCACCACAGATGATGGGACGAAGGCCCTCTTCACTAAGGTACACTATTAAGGAAGACACTATAGAGGAACGCTCACTGGAAGCGCACCCATCTGAATGCACGCGAATGCTTTTATTTGTCGCGGACCGGAAACGCGCACACGACTGGTGTGCTCGTACCGGTAGCGGAGAGGAGAGTAGGACACACGACTACTAGGTGGGCCCTGAATGCACTCGGGTCTAGAAACATCCCGCAACGCACGCAAATGGAGGCAATCGATTGCTATCTCCATACCGGTCGTGTGTTCCTTTGCCCGCCCGCTTCCAATTTATTTGGTTGCTGGTTCGCGGGTGAGGCGAAAATACTAGTAGGGCTATGTATGAGCGCACGCGACAAGTAACCCGTTGTTGTAGCGCATCGCATTTTGGCCCGCGACTAATAATATCCGAACTTCAACGCCCCCCTCCCCCCATCCCCGTCCCCATGATCACCTTTTCAGTTTTGATAGAACCATGAAAATTTAAAATGCTTCGGCATGTCCATATGTTAAGTAATCTAGTTGTAAGTAAAAATAAGAAGACAAAATGGCGACATGTTTCGGTAAAATGGCTATGGATTTTGTGTACGACCTCCGATGGAAAATTTACATTCGATTTCAAATCCCTACGAGCGCTTACCAATTTTTTAGATTCCTCAAAATCAAAAAGAAAAATAGAGGTTTCAGATTTTAACGCAAAAAATAAAATCTAAAAATTTAATTTTTTTTGCTCTCTATCTTTTCTCACTTTCCCCTCCTCCTCTACCCCTTTTCCACCTTCTTCCTCCTCCTCTTCCCCTTCTCCATGTCTTTCCTCTTCCACTTCTGCATCTTCTCCCTCCTTATCTTCACTTTTCCCACCTTCTTTCCCTCCTTCTCTTCCACTTCTCCACCTTCTCCCCTCCTCCTCTTCCCCGTCTCCCTTCATCACCCCATCATCTCCCTCCTCCGATGACAACCACCTTCGGCGACCACCTCCTCTTTGGTGCACCTCCTCTCCGGCGACAAGTACACCTCCTCTTCAGCGATGGAGAACACCTCCTCTCCAACACCGGCGACCACCTCTGACGCCCTGCTCTGCCACTGCCGACTACCTACTCCGACGCCCACCTCTGATGCCCTGCTCTGCCACCGCTAACGCCCGGCTGCGATGCCCTGCTCCGGTGACCTGCTACTAGTCCTTTCCTCTAGTCAATTATTATTTACTAGTGATATGTGTTTTCCATTTGTTGTGGCATTATTTTTGGTCGTCTACTCATTTTTTGCCATCAGTTTAAGTAGGGATTACCTAGGGTTCATGGGACAGATGGCCAAATCGAAATGGAAAAATTGATGGGAATGGTAGTATATGTATGCCAGCACTCTTTCCCCTATGTTGCAGTCATGATTATGCGTTATTATTTCCCCCTTGCTTTGGCCATGGAAGAACATGATTGTGTGGCGCACTATTATTGCTCCCTTCGAATTAGATTTGATACTTAATGAGTAATCCAAGTTTGATTTTATTGATTTCATAATGCAAAGATGTTGCCTTGTTTTCCCTATTTGCTAATGTATGTTGGTGAATAAGATGAACTAGAAGTAGCGAAATGTTGCACCTTTTTGCTAAATTGTGTGCTAATTTACGCCATATGGCATTGTATTCGTGATAAAGAACTGTCTCGGTTGCGGTACTAAATATTATGTAGTTATTATGAATGTCAACTAATTGTTTTATGGAATCAATATAGTAATTTTATTTGTGTCTTTTAATTTTAGAAATGTGGCGTTGCAAATATAATACATGTTTGTGTGATGTAGGGGAAAATCATGATCGTTGTCGTTACTTAATTGTCGCAAAATATATTCTGCAAAATCCAAACATTGCCATGGACCGAAGAAATCAAGTTCACATGCTCGTGTGCATCGGATGGTTAAGGATCTAGAATTCCTAGTCTTACATATTTAAAAAATTATCCCTATTTTAACATATTTTCTACTGTAAATATATTTTACTAAATTTAATATTCCTACACTTATTATATTTTTTTGATTTAAAATTCTTTTACCGTTTTAAGTTATTTTTCATAATGTTTTATTTAGGTTGCTGTATGTTTTAGTCATTAAGTTAATTTACTGAACTTTTGTAATTTTTAAGATTTGTTTTGTAGTTTCTCTATATATACTCATTAAATATATTTTTATTGAATTGTTAGATCACATATGCCCATGAAAGAGCACATATTCCCTTACGAGAATTTTAGCTCTCGGGTGCACCAGAACCCGTTTTAAGCAATGTAAATGGAGAAAATACTGAAAATTATATAAAAATACATCAAAAATCATACTCGTAGATAATATGTGCAGGTGCGTGCATGTCACGTTTTGATCTAAAAAAAGTATGCAACCTACACAAAAATAATAAATTACACTATTCGCAATATAAGGATTAGGCGTATACTATTTACAGTATAACAAAGCTTCATTTTCACTCTTTTTGTTGAGGTCAAATGCGGTCGTATTTTTTCTTAAAAATTTGCACGAGTAAGCATTAAGGTGGCATGTACGTGTGTGAATAATTTCAAAAAAATTTCTAAAACATTTAAATAGTGTTTTTCGATTTTTTTAAAATCATGTGCGTTGGTACCAAGGTTCTCTACCATTTGGTTGACATGTTCCCCTTCTAAGATAACATGACCCCTTGCCTCACAAAAGTTCCATTGCACATATGCAAGTGACTCAATCTGACCTGCATGAGTCACATATTCAATGGCTAGAGGAGTCCTAAGGGGAAAACGTAGCTAGGATGACTAGCGTGCAATCACAAATAGAACTGTAGGAGCTGAAAGTGGAAGGACTAGAGGAAGTGGGAAAAGAGAGACCATAAAGTTGATCAGGATGGACCATGCTCATGTGCAACATCGACATTTTATCCAAGAGGGGGATGTAACACCCCAAATTTCAAAACAAAGATAAAATAAATTTCCTTTTTCCAAAAATGAGAACCAACAAAAACTTTTCTTAACTAAGAGTGCAATGCATAGTGCTCATACCCAATCCTTGTGTTTTGCCATGATGAGTGTTATTATGCTTATGTGATAAACCCTAAAACCCTAAAGTGATCAAGTGAAGATCACAAACCAAATAAAAGAAAAGAGAAATCAAATAAGAAAAACCTAAACCCTAACCTTCTCAAAACCAAGTGGATCTATTTTGAGAAATCCCAAAATAAAGAAAAAGACATATGAAGGCATATAGCCCTAATGTGTAAATTCTTGAACCCTACCCCTCTTATTTTTCTAAAATAATGGTGAACCATGGTGAACCCCACTAAACCCTAAACCTCATCCCTCTTGTCACCCACCTTTGAAAAATAAAATAAAAAGGAAAGATCTTAAATAAGAGAAAGGCATATGCAAGCCTATGGCCAATTTTGTGCAAAGGCCCCAACCTTGAGTGTTAAAATGGGTAGATGATTTGGAATACCTCAACACACTCAATAAAGTACTTATCAACCAATTCAAGTGATAAACCAAAATAAAATCAAACATATGCATAGAGGCATATGTGACACTTAACCCAAAATATTAAAATTTGACCTAGGCCCCCACCTTGCCCCAAAATGGTGTTAACCCTTTACCCAACTTATTCTAATCCCAAAGGAACCACACCAATGCCAAAGTGAAGCAAAGAAAAAGAAAAGAATACAAAGTAGAAAATCACAAAACCCTCACATAAGGCTTATGCCACTTTTATAGATTTTGAACCTAGACCAAATTGATCTTCACCATTAGTTGGAATATATTACTAAACTCATATTACAACTTTGTAAATCATAGGAACACCAATTAAATCGAATTCAAATAAAAATTGAGGTCACATAGAATAATGGTCAAATCTGCCCATTATAATCTGGTCCCCACTTTGAGCCCCTACATATCAAAATTTTCAAACTAAACTCTTACCACTCTTTGCATGTCATCCAAGAGGACATCAAGGTGAACACTTTATGTGAAGAAATATATGCCAAATTCTTCTTGGATCAAAATCTACACACATGCAAAGTTGGAACTTTTTATTAATGTGAACAATCTCACACTTAGCCTTTTTGCAATTCTTGGATTTTCTAAATTCCACCACCACCTCTCTTTGCCTCTGGTCACTTAGAACCAAACCAAACACACCCTTTTCAAAGTGGTCAACTATTTGAATTAAACCAAATTTGGACAAATTTGTGGAATTTCAATTATGGAACAATGCCACACTATTTGAAATAGTGTTTTCCCCCAACCCTAATGCCCCCAACCTACTCTACATGCTCCCTTGTCCCCTCTCTGCCTCACCCCACCACAGCAACCCTAGGAGGAAGCCTAAGGAGGCCCTGGACATGGCCATGCCAACCCATGCCGGCCATGCCGCACCCCCTCTTCCCTCCTTCGTCCTCAGCACCGGCCCTGGTGCCCTGGCTCGACAACTCCCTCCCCTACAACGCCCTACACCAGCCATCCTCAAGGAGGAGGCCGACAGTCGCCGCACGACGCGCGCCCAGCACGGCAGGGCCATGCCGCTCGCGTCGCGAGTGTGCACGCCGTGCACGCCCTGGACACACGCCACCCCACCGTCTCCCTCTCGCTCTGGCCCCGATAGCAACTCGTCGAGTACCGCCGTGCCACCTCAACCCCGCCAGACACGCGCTCGACCCGACCCTGGACCGCCGCCGCCGGCAATGACGAAGAAGATCCCGTGAACGCCGCCGCCAGACACGAAAGCAAAGCGAGCTGTCCGGACGTCGCCCGACCACGCTGTCGCCGCCTGGAGGACCGCCACGATGCTCTGAACAGGATGCCGCCCTCGCCTAGCTCGCTAGACCGCCGGACACGCCGCGCCCAGGTCGCCATCGCCGCAGCACCCACGGCCACTCGCTTGCCTATAAAAGGAGATGCCCATTTGACGATCCGAGCACACCAGCACCTTCCCCTCTTCTCCCTCGACCGCCTGAGCCACTCCACCGTCGACATTAGCCACCGTAGCTCGCCAATCGCCACCTCACTGCCGAGCGCCGCCGCGGAAGCTCGCCGCCGATTGGAGCCCTCCCCGGAGACGCTGTAGCTACCAGGAGGACCGCCGTCGTCTACACCTTCGTCGAGCATATTGCCAACCCCTCGCCGGAGTCCAGGTGACCCTCCGACCCCCTACCCGAGCCGCGCCGGCGAGCTCTTCTCCTCGTCGACGACGAAGGACGTGATCCGTCGGATCACGATCTAATCGTGCGTCCCACGTCGCCCCGTACCGATTCGGGTGCGGTGAGCCGCTGACAGGCCAGCCCCACCCTGTCAGGCAGCCCCACGCGTCGCGTGGACCGTGGTGGGCTGGACCTGGGCCATTTCACGCCGTTTCGGCCCGTTAGCTTTTCCCGCCGGCCTTTTTAATTCAAACTCAATTTAAACAATTCCAAACAATATTCAATACTGCCCAAACTTTGAAATTCAACCATTTCAAATTGGATAAACCAAATTCAGTAAATTTTATATTGTTGGAAGGCCACTAAAATTCTCTACAACATGCCACTGGCCTCATGGTCAAATTCGTTGTAGAATAAATATGACAAAAATAACAAGACAGGGACTTTTTCCCTATTCAAATAATTCTTAAAAACCAACCAAAATGGATATTAAGTTAATTCCAACTCTAATAGCTCACTTTTGACTTACACCAATTGGTTATGCAGTAAAATGGTGTGGTCACCTTGTATGATCATGGCCTAGCTTAATTAAAGGACTTTATGGCTATTTCTAGTCAAAGATATTGTCCAAAACTATTAATAAATCTTATGGGAATATTTCTCTCATTTAAATCTTGTCATGAACATTTCAAAATAAGCTAGAGACTCTGGTCATTTAGGTCTCATATGAATTATTGATAATATTAGATCTTTACCATGTTAGGATTAAATGGTATGAGGTGCTACACCTCATTTAAATCATTAGTATGTGGTATTAAACTATATGAGGTGTAGCCTCTCAACTAAATACTTACTCCAAGGGATTCCATGAGAATTAATGACACATGTAATAATACTCCTTAGATTCTTATTTAAAAATATTCAATCATTTTCAGAGTAGTATTTAAAATTATTCAAGGCTACTTATTAAATCTTATGAGATGTAGTGGTCTCATTTAAATCTTGTCTCAACTAAGTTAATATGGGGTCTAGACTATGGTCAATTTTAAACTCATATTAAATTAGTTGATGATATCAAATCATTAATCATGAGTAATAAAAAGGCATGAGGTGGTGTGCCTCATTTAAATCACTTCCCAATTAATCCTTATGAAGAGGCTGACTTTGGTCAACCTAGGTCATATGACATTAATGGAGGAAATTAAATCTTAATAATATTCAATGAGAGGAAATTATTTTCCTCAAGAAATAAATAGAAACTCTAATTAATATTTATAATGAGAGGAAATTATTTTTCTTAAGAATAACATGAAATCCACTCACCTAATAAGCCTGTTGATTGATAGCTTAGTAGGAGTGATTTATGTGTGTGCTTAGTTTAGTACTTAGGCTTTGTGTGGTAATTGTGTGTATTGTACTCGTATTTAGACGCTAGTACCGAGGAGTACACCGAGGAGGAGGAGGACTACTTTGAAGAGGAAGAGAACTTTGATCACTACTCCAACCAAGGCAAGCTAATATTAATGCCAGCTAACACCTTTGCAAGTTCTATGGTTGCAAGCTAATATTCTTGCAAAGTGCAAAGCTCTACTAGAGCAAGGCACACCCACCAATTTACTTTAGTCTTCATGATCCCATCCCAAGTTTTATTCTTACAAGCTTTTACTTTGATTATTATAACTTGCTTTTATAGTTAACTTTGGTCTAGAGATAGAATACTACAAGAGTATCAAATTTAGCCTAGAGCAATGAAAGCCAGATAGCACCCCTCATGATTAGTTGCTAGTGCTAACAAATAAAATTGACTACTCTAGATGGGAATTTGTGAAATGAAATGACTTGGAAAACCTTGGAATGATGAGTCATTCTATTGAAAGATTTTGAAGGTGAATGTGACTTGTGAATGACATGGTGAACTTTACAAAAACTGATGGTTGGGTTCGGATGCGATACCATTCCAATTTTGCAAGTACCCCCACAATACCCGACATGGGTAAGGGCTTAACTAGAAATTTATGTGCTTTAGTATGGGTTCCCTCTAAACAAGCGTCATCGGGGTTATGCCGAGGGCTGCCTCTACAAAAGAAATGATGTGATATGACGTGAATGAGGTGAATTGTCCGGCCCAAGCCCTGTGCAGTTCCCGGGTTAACAGGTTGGTTTTCACCGGGAGGCCAAGCTCATGGGGAGAGGTGCCTGTACTAGAGTATATAAGTGAAAGGTTATGGTTGGTAGTCCGCATACGGAGTATGATAAATCAGGGCCAGTTAACCCTGACGGATTATTGCAAGTATTGTGGCACAAGTGTACGACCTCTGCAGAGTGTAGAACTATTCGAATAGCCGCGTCCACGGTTACGGACGATTGGAAAGGCCATACTGTTCCGTCATCAGACCATTTTCAAAAATGTGACATGTGAAGGGTGACTTGTGATTTGAACTTGAAATGGTGACTTTGACTTGAATCACAACAGAGGTGTGGGAATGACACTACTGTTCCCACTTGAGTTAGTCTAGCGACTCAAGCATCTTTACTAAATGTTTATGAAATAAACTTGGCTTTATGCAAATAAACCTAGAGCTTAGCATCCCCCTTACTATAGTTGATAGTGCTTACATCAGTATTAGTTTGCAAGTACTTTAAAGTACTCATGGCTTTGTCCCTGGCTATTCAAATGGCCAGACTATGAAGGAGAACAGCAGTACGAGGAAGATGGACAGCAGGACGTCTACGACAACTAGGATCACTCCTGATGTCAACAGTTGCCTGAGGAACAGATGGACCACGATCGCTACTACTTCGCTTCCGCTATGTGTTTTGTAATAGGATCTCTAGATCCACTATGATGTATTAAGACTGGATCAGGTGATCCTTTGGTGTAAGACGATTATGTGTTGTAAGGAATGATGTGTTGTGATATCAATCTATTATGTCTCGCAAAAACAATATTCCTGGGATTGCGAGGAATGGCATAATAGGCATCTGGACTTAAAAATCCGGGTGTTGACAGGGGAGCAAGAAGAAACACATATAATAGAGGCCTCGATCAACTCACTACTTGCTGTTTGGTGACGAGCAACAAGGAGGGAACTGTACTACATACCTGATTTCCATGAAATATTGCCTCAACAGGTTACCGAAGAAGTTGTTAGATGTTTGGCTTAGTTCAACATGAACTTGCTTTCTTGTTTTCCTACAAGATTTAATTCAATAGTAAACTTGTTTTCATGTCCTCAATGAGAAAATAGAAACCTATTTTTGCTATGCCACCACTTGTTGTTTGGTTGGAGGAACAATCACATGCAATTCAGCATAGTTTTGTTATGTTATATATTTCACTTTTGTCATGGTGTATATATATTTCAAATATGCATTTTGTTACCAACATACGTGTTACCAGTTCCATATAAAAATGCCGAAATCATGTGAAATTGCTCCACTTTATTTAATTCAAACATTCATATATATACATTGCAACATTCACACAAATCCCTTAACACAAAGCGCACACACGACATGTACAATGCATACAACAAACAATATGACAAAACCTGCTTCATCTCTATCTCTGATCTTCGCATTCTACGTATTTGCCCGCATATTTCTCTAACCTCTACCTCACTATCATAGCCTTCAACGTCTCAATGTCATGTTTTATTTTGAAATTCTCTTTTGATAACTCTCTAATCCCATGCACTAATTATTCCCCACACATGCACACCCCTGCATCACAATTTTCCTCCAATCTTCATTGCACTCCTTGAGTTCTATATAATGTAGCAAAATGGATTAAAAATAATTTATTTTTAGTGCTACATCTTTAATGCATCAAATTAAGTACAATTTTAGAGGAATTATGTGAATACTTTGAATTTAGTGGATGTCCCCACCTTTTTTGTTGCATGTCGGTCCCAATATAGGCAACACCGATCAACTTCGACCACTCGTCGATGTCGATCATGCTGCCATTGCCGTAGCTAGCACCGAGCATACCCTTCAAAGGTTGCTACCACTTGCCACCCTTATCGCTGTTGACGTCGGCCGCGTGTCTTTGCTTATTGTTGCACTCACTCTAGCCGATTCATATTGCAGTCCTGCTAATGTTTGTCGAGGTTCTACGGTTATGCATTTCATGAGAGGGGATTTAGGATTAGATCTCTAACACTGAATATGAACTTTACATAAAATTCAAAGGCACGTAGAGGGTTATCTACAAATTCTACAGACGTTGGTGCATGCCACTTGACAAAGTTGCATGAGACATGTCACCTCTGGAACACATTTGTACCTTTTTCAATCTGCCATAGAAGTATTTGTATCACGTGAATTTGCACATGCCGACGATGTGCCAGTGACTTTTCGTGTTTTATATTCAAGTAATATAGGGTCTATTTTTTTATGTCAGGGGTAATACCTCCAATGCGAGGAAAACTCGGACTATGTGGATAGTTGTATGTTCTCTAGTTTCATATTTAGTGTAAGTTTTCTTGACTTTGAACGGGTCGATGTGGCATATACCAGGAAAAATCATATCTTACATGGAATTATAATATTTGATCCAATTTAAAGCTTGAACTACAAGTCATGTGTATAAATTTTTTAGCTTTCGCATATTGGCTGCTCTAACTACTCTTTGTGTCTTCGAGGATGATTTTACATCCTTGAGTTCCAAAGAAAAGAAAACGAGCTTTTTTGCAAGTACAAAATGTTGTAAACGAATGCATGACCATGTTTCTCCATACACACTTCCCTCTCATTGTCCTGCCGCCCCACAAGGCTACAACTGTTTCCAAAATGTGTGAAGAAAATCATGTGGGCAAGACAAGCTAAAAAACCTACAAAATGTTGGATTAAAATATGACCATTTGTGTCTTGAAAACATAAAGACAAGAGAATACAATATATCTTTTGACTTTTTTGCGCTCAGAACATTCGGGGCTTTTATATTTTCTCCTTTCAGTGAAGCCAGATTGCAGCCGTATGCATCTATATGGGAACTTTGGATTTGCAAAACTGCCATCCGAAACTATTGTCGGACTTTAAAAACATAATACACATGTAGAAAGTTCACAATTGGAGAATACATGGTTCATGTCGGACCAAGCACTATCTCCTCTTTCAAATGTCGATAGGAATATTGTTCTTTGGATAAAGTAAAACAATTTGTCCATCATAATTATTGTCGAATTTTACCAAACATTATAACATCCAGAGACATATATTTTGGCCATGCTTATCCTAAGTTCCCTAATATTTTCTTAGGTCGATTTCTGGAAAACACAACTTCAGTTGAGTGAAAAACTGTAAGATGCACAACATGGTAAAAAAAAAATGCAACATGAATTTTGCAACATATTGTCCTGTACTCTTCACAATTGATTTTTTTGTCATGAGATTTCAAAATCATTTTAGGTATAAAATATCTCAGTAGGAATAGACAGATCCCATAATTTTTTTTTGGCACTGGTTAACAATTTCAAGAACTTTTTTGCAACACTTTGAAGTCCATAACGAATTTTCCTAAATCAGCTAACAACCATTATTTTTTTGTCACGTTAAGCATCACATGTGTTTTGGTTTGATGGTTACTCTTTGTGTAGCATCATCGCACCAATGACCCATAAAGTAGAGTACCTCCGTGTGCCTACCAGTGTGGTCACGACATTCATGATGCTCATAGCTTTATCTAAAAGAGCAAATAAAATAAGAAATCATTGGATTATCCTCTTGTATTTTTCTATCTCAATTTGCCATAAAATCAAACCTTACTCAAATAGACCTTGAGTTACACGAAACAACACTTGTGTGAAGTTCTCGAGAGATGATCTTAAGGCTGATGATTCTATTTGATCTGAGCAATAAATCAAATACTCCCGTCGATCCATAATAAGTATCAGAGCTTTAGTTCAGATATAAACTAAAGCTCCGACACTTATTATAAATCGGAAGGAGTATGAATTTAGAGTGTACGAAATGGTATTAGTTTTTTAGATGAACGAGATGGTATTAGTTCTAGTTGGGTTAATTAATAAGGCTGCAGTGTTCACGCTAATCACTCTTGGATAATCTTTTTTCTATTGGCCTTAGTCTCTTTCAGATGTATCAGTTCTGGAGTGTTTGCGATTGTCATTCTACGTGGAATGTACGCCATGTGTGCAGATCCTAGAAACAAAGATTATATTCCAATGTGATATTCTTTCAAGAAGATTGGTGATATGGAAACGTGGGAACAGATAGTTGGCAATTTGACCTCGTGGGAACAGAAAATTAAGTATTTTATAAGGTGGCGCATTATGTTTGTCATCACTGGCACAGGGGTTGTTTGGGGATGCTTGTGGAGTTTGAAACCAAATTGATCGAGATGAATTTGCCAAAATGGAAAAAACTAGGCAAGACGTATACAAAAGCGAAGATCACAAACCAGAGTAACTTATCTAATAACAGATTTACACTCCGAGAGAAATTCCTTGCACGCTTATTCAACATTCAGCAATCCCATTTTCAGTTAGGTCTGTACATAAAAAATGTAGCTGCACAATCTGAATTCAGGAATATCTTGAACGATGAATATGCACCACCGTCTCTTAACCAAGTTACAAATCGATGGAAGGAAGGGGTGTTTTTATGAATTGAGCGGTAACTTGGTCTGCTCAAATATCTGATTCTGAGAATTGCGCCCAAATTGGAACTCTGAAAATTACCCCCAAACTGAACCAAGGCTGCGGGGTCTGAAACAAAAAACGAGATGAGTGTGCTAAATAGTTATGCAAGACATGAACAGATCAAAGAAGAACACTTCACAGCTCACGGTGGGTGTTACCCGAAAAACAGATATACATGAAGAAGCATCCAGTTTGAGTAATACTTGATATTCCATTCTGTAATTTAAAATCATCATCAGTTCATCACATTTCACATTCTACATTTTCAGTTTCAGTTTGATCTGAACCACATAGACAGATATATCACCACGAACTGCATTCAGTAAGATCCTGAAAGATGTGCGCACCACCATCTATCCATCTCCTAACCAACAGTATGCCCCAAGAAGGGAGAAAATTTAAGCCTGAATCGGTGTAACAACAGCAGCGGTCGAACCCTGAAGGATCACTTGGCCTTGACGAGGAGATCCTTGTAGCACCTGATGGCGTCCCGGGTGTCGTCGAACCCTGCGGCGACGTCGAGAAACCCCATGACCTTCTGCAGCTCCTTGTCATCGGCGTCGTCGATGAAGGGCGCGACCGGGAGCGCGTTGTCCGGCTGCAGGGCGTAGGCGTTGGGGTTGTCGTCGACGATGATGGCGCATCCGAGGGCCCGCCCGGTGGCCGAGAGGTCCTTGACGAGCCTCCCGTCCCCGCCGTCGCGGCAGGCGCCGCGGTAGAGGCGGTGCGCGATGAGGTCGCCGGCGGGGTCGAGGCGGTCGAGCACGAGCGAGGCGTACTGCTCCAGCCCCGCGGTGAAGACGACGACCTCGAAGGCGTCGGCCGCGGCGCGGAGGAAGGCGTCGACGCCCGGGCGCTTGCGCACGTAGAAGGTGATGGCCTGGCCGCAGATGACGGGGCGGACGGTGAAGTCGTAGCGTTCTGGCACGGGGTCGGTCTGGGAGTGGATGAGCGTCTCGTCGAGGTCGAGGAAGAGGGTCTTTTTTGTTGGATCGGTAGGAGGCGGGAGCGCGGCGGGGTGGACCTTGCTCGGGCGTTGGGAGCGGGGGGAGGAGAGGGCGGAGGGGGTTGGGGGAGAGGTGGGGGTGGAGCGGAGGCGCTGGAACCCCGCGGCCGCCGCCCGCCGCTTGGTCGGGGAGCCGAGGACGGCGAGGCGGGCGAAGAGCTTGAAGAGGCGGCGGCGGCAGAACCGCACGGAGCGGTCGAAGGAGGAGGCGACGGCGGCGGGCGCGGCCGCGAGGGACTTGAGCGGGGACGCCCGGCGCTTGGTGGCGGACAGGCAGCGACCGGCACGGAAGGGCTGGCGGCGCCTGGTCGCCGGCGACGGCGACGGCTTCGCGGGGCTGGGCCTCGGCGCCGGTGCCTTGGTGGGCGTCCTGGACACCATCGCGCTGCTGCTTCGCCGCTTGCTTGTGGTGGATTTGGGATTGGCGAGGTCCGGGAGACGAAGTGGGGGAAGTGCGAGGCTGTGAGGTGGATTTGAGGGATGATTTGCAACGGTCGGATTGGAAATGGTGTGCGATTTGAATCGCCAAGGAGGAGGAGGAGGCAACGGTCGGGTTGGACCTTGCACAAACGGCGCCCCTCGGCTGGAACTTCCATGGAAAATTGGAAACTGAATAAAAATCACATTTTTATTGCGGACAGTACTATTTTTTTTAGATGACGATCATGCTGAGGGACATAATAACACTTGGACCAATAAAACATTGACGGGCTAGCCTTGCCAAGCCCATCCGATACTTGCTACATTTGCCCGCGCAGCTAGTTGATGGGCCCTACGGCGTTGTGCAGGAGAAGCAGGGGACTGGTCGGCCTTCGGGTGCCACTATCGCACGCTCAGTCAGTCCGTGCAGAAGTATCGCACGCACGCCTTTGATTATGGGCCGCTCCAAAATGCGGCCCAATAACAGGTTCTTTTTATTTTTTTTTATATATTTAAGCAACTTTTATATTTTAACATGAAAATGAAAAAAATAAAATTCGAGCATTTTTTGAATTTGAAAAATCTTTAAAATTTAAATAGTTTTAAAATCAGAATAAAATTCCTGAAAATATTCGAAATCAGAAAAACATGGAAAATTTATGAAACCACAAAACCTAGAAAACTGCAAAAGCCCACATAGAAAACAGCAAAAAGCAAAAAAAGGGTAAAACCACACAAAAAAGAATGTTCATTAATGGGTCATCCCACCGCGCACGAATCTGCCATGTTGCACACACTGGGTTTTCCGTCCGCCTTCTCCAGGATCATGGCGCATGGCGTGTCCACCCCCTTTCCTAATTATACCACACTAAAGTTTGCAATTAATCATGTGGAAAATAGAAAGTTCGCAACTATTTACATCCTCAGGCAGTCAGGTCTCGTGGCATGTTGCACTTTCGAGTTTTCAAACAAAAAAAAATTGGACTTAGATTATGGTATATCTTATGCATCTACAAATTTATTATCTAAAAATATGAAAACCTACGGCTTGTCTAAAAGAACTAATAATGTCTGAACAACACATGACACTATTGACTTAGGTCTTTTCTTTTTTGCACATGCCACACGCCGTCATATTTTGGGCCAAGCAAATTTAGATTCAAGCCCATTACTTATTGCATATTTTTTGTAGGCTCAAAATTGCGGCATATAATAATATGGTATGGGTGCAATTAGTTGTAAATTTTGTTTGCATTGCTTTTTCTGCGCATATCTTGAGGCCAAAGTTATGCCTGGAGGATGGATTCGGAGACACAAGGCAACTCAACCGTTATATACAGAAGACCATGGACCTTCTGGCCAGCCGCGAATTGTATAGGACATACCGGCAAGAGATGCGAAGGGGGTGACCATTTACGGAAGACCATGGACCTTCTAGTCAGCCACCTGTGACGTGTGAGACACCAACCGAGCACAACCTCGATCACAGACAACGCCGATGGGCTTAGCGGGTAGCATCTCTTCGCGAGTTCATTTGCACTCCCCCCGCTCGGATTTAATTAACGCGGAAGCGAATAGGAATGAGCTAACCATGATAACAATTGAAGTCAATTAAGTCTGAAATAGCACTTACTCCTTTTATGGGTTCATGTTCATGCAAAATTTTCTTTCAATTATGTATTACTGAGGACAAACCAATCGTGTTGTTGTTTTTGAACAACATAGACATGGCAGCCACATTCGATATTTTTGGGATGCGCACTAGATTTTTTTCTCTATTGGACACCATAGCGGCGGAAGCTTCTTTAACTTCTGCTGACTGTCGGAAAAAATACCTTTGTTGACTAACAAAATTACCAAATTAATGTCACCCTTTTATGTTTAGCCTTTTGGTATATTTTTTTCGATAAAGAGAATATATTAATATAAGAAGACACCAATTATATCCAGCCTCTGCGACTACGCAATACCCTAATGGTAGTATGGATGCACCCAGCCAAAAAAAAACTAAGAAACAAAAAGTCCCGCTACGGTGTTCCAGCCGTGGCAACAACACCTGAACTCCAGACTCTCTAAAAAGTGATGCCTCCAATAAGGAAACAGTGCACAAGCGCTGTAGTGGCCCGATTCAAAAGATCTTAGATTTTCACCCTGAAGATAGTCACCGCTTTCAAAACAATGCCTTCAGCAAGGCCATTGCCAGACACGATTAATTAAGGCCAGGCCTTGGATTTTCACCCTAAAAGGTAGGACTGTGAATTTCACATGTGATGTGGCCCTCACTTGCATATTGCTGCTGCGAGACCAAAACACAGAACACCAAGAAAGTCCCTCTACAACATAGACTGGAACCTCCATTGCTAGTCCTCCAATCCGGCCTTCATGATATTCTCCGCCTCTGATTTCATCATGAATCAGAATGTCATCTTATGGCAACACAGAACATAGCTTCGCGCTGCTCCCTCCAGAACCAAATGGTCGGAATAAATTAAAGCATATGTGCGCGCAACCGAATACCACTCGATCCAGCAAACTCCAGGCAAAAGATGCACTGTTCCATTCGTCGGCGGAGCCTTATGAAACTCATCGCTCCGGCTAGATGAAGGAGGACATGCATCAAGTAGATCTTCGTCTTGACGCGAGAGGAACCCTAGGACCGCCGCCTTTATTCAGGCCGAGCCCCGTCAAGCCCAGCTGTCAGGCGTCTTTAGCCGCGCTACTCACCTAAACCGGTAGATCGAAGGCGACCCTAGCCGCCAAGCCCACACGAGGACGAGGGTGCTGCGGTCGAGAAGACGACCAGAGCAGTCACATAGTCCCCTTTTGGTATATAGAGCAAATTTAATTTGCAGTTCATCCTAATTGGCGCCCATGCATATTAAGAATTTCTTTTTGTCTAAGCCAATGTCCTGATCACGATTTGTTAGTTCAAGTGCCAATCTTCTCACAGACATTACTATCACATACCTATTGAGAGCACTTCTACGGGAGCACGGGACCCATTGAGAGATCTCGTTGTTGTACTGCGCCGTGTATAAATCCTAAACTATTACCGCCTGTTACAGTCCCATCGGCTGTTACTGTCCGGCTGGAAAGAAGCATTTGCGCTCCCAAATAATTTCTAATGAAATAGCTTTCTATCTGAGGATGCTTAAAGGTTAAGCGCAACGTCAAGACCATCACGCACGGGCAAGTCCGAGCTATCCTGCAAGTGACAACAACTAATTATGTATCTCCCGTACCTAACTTTCTTTGACTCTTAAGTTTGGTTTGTGACTATGTAAACCTTCTCACGTTGGCTATATTAATTTAAGATAGGCTCTACTGGAAACTTTCATCTAATTTTTATTTTACAAAAACGTAGTAAAGACACAGACGCTCAAAAATATATACATACACTATAAAATTATATTTTAGACACGTCTTTCTTTTTTAGAAAGGAGATAGCCCTGCACTAGTACCTTAGTCCTCCTGATTGCGCACAGATAGAAGATTTACGATGTTACACATGGTATATGTTGCTGTTGGCGCATATTCAGTGGCGGAGCCAGGACTCAAAACCTGTGATGTCAAGCATTAAAAGTGTCACAAAACTCTGTTCCTCATTTTCAGCTTATTCCTCTGAAGAATTTGCAACATTTGATTATCAGTGTGAGTGCCACTTCTTAAAAAATTTATCCATTTGAGTTTAAGGCCTGGCAATAAGAAGTTGTTTCTGAAAGAAATCAATTTGTAATTGTTAAATAAAGAACAATCTTTGCGCCAAGCCTCGTTTGCGTCATATTGCCTGTAAGAAAACATATGCCATAGAACAACAATTTTGGATCTCGAAACTACACTAATATTTCTGAAAATTGGAAGAGAAGGAAAACAAAACAGGACTTCCAAATAAATGGGCAAGGGCCTCGGCCTAAACTGATCAACTCCTGTTAAAAAAAAAGAATTGCGACTCTACGAGGTTCAGCCAAAGGAGGAAAGAGACACCGGCGCAAGAAATCGGCCATGGCAATGCTGGTTGCCGGAGGTGCCGCCGTGCCTCGCGCCATCACCGGCGATTGACGGAGCCACAGACGTTTTAAGATACAGTAGTATATTGACTGATTTACACGAGGATGATATTACAGGAAGGTGAAAACAGAATAGGAGAAGTTGGAGGCGCGAATCGTGGGATCAGCCAGGAAGTTACTACAATTTCCTTTGCTTCATTTTTGTGATATGACCCGCAAAGTTACCCATTGCAGATGACAAGTGGGTCTGCTAATCAATTTCTAGAATTTTTGCGCTGAGCAATGGAGCATGCATACGTAGGGGTAGTTAACTTGCCAAATTCCTGTGTAGTCGCTTGACAGCATTGCCATAACGTGGCTCCGCCACTGCGCATATTCGATCCATCGAGAATCAAGCAATCACAGCATGAAGGTGACACTGAGATTTGTTAACGAGGTTTCGCGACTCCCTGGGGCATGATTACGGGGTGCTCCTTCCCTCTGATACCGCAATACCAACACATGCCGATGGCTCCTCTTGCTATCAAGTTGCCATAGGTTCCAACATGCACCAGTTCACATCATATTGGACTAGATTTAGATGTGCGCCTTGGCGCACGATCCCGTGAAATTCACATAGATTTACAATTTATAAGAAAATAAAAATCAAGTAGAAAAATATTATTTTCTATAAGAACTCCTTCCAAGATATCTACATGGTGGCACAAAATCTGAGAAACTCGTGATTTTTACGTAAGTATAAATATGTTATGAGATGAAGACATCCATGACATCAAATAGCATCAAGAGAACCTTTCCTATTTGTGATAAGACTGGACTGAATACTTTGCATTATCTTACATATATGAAAACTAAGAAATAACAAAGACATCCTTTGATACAGGAAAATAGAACATGGGCAAATAATTTTCCTTTCCCATTAAAAATATGCTCCCTTTTCTCTCACCCACACATCAGAGATACAGAAACAGCCAGATTAATACTTTTATTCAGAGAACATTTACCTAGTTTTGTTCACCCACACATCAGAGACAATACAGAAACAAGCAGATTAATACTTTTATTCAGAGAATATTTACGTACTTTGATTCATGGTCTCAAACTCAAGTTCTTGTGGTAATGGTCCGTTCTATGGTATGCTCCAGCAACTGTCACCTTCTTACATACTTCTTGATGTTCGCCTCCAACTTGACCCTGCACTGCCTGCCACCGCTCCTCTCCAACCCTTGTGCTCCCTGGTTAACATGAATACTCACACGGATCCTCTTGACAGGCCTTCCGCAACTTTCGCATTGTTAACCGATTCAGCAAACGCCATATTAACCATGCATGAAATTTTATTTAGAGAAAGCACTAAGTGAAGAACAAACATGACTTACGTCGTTTCATAAGGAAGTACAGAAACAACACACGGTGACTGTTGCAGCTTGAACCTACTTCATATAATACAACCAAAACCGCGGCTTGCCGCACAAGCCTATAGTATGCAGGCTATCATGATCGTCACTGAAATTCTTTAAAATCCTACACTGTTACACATAGTCTGTTTGTCCTAAACCATAACTTCTCAGGTCTAAATGCATTCATCTTTCATTCTAGGTATAACCCTCAAAAGAGAACATAAAAAACAATCGAGTGATTTAATAATTCAGCAGCAGGTGCTAGGCAAACAAATGAGTAGCATCGTAAAAATATATACTATGTAAAGGCAAACAAATATGCTGACATATAGCAAATACCATCACTATATTTGTTCTGGGGAAAAATTAATTTAGGGAACAGAACCTATACCGACAATATATGTGTTGGATGGACCAGAGCACAAAATGAATTTTGTTCATACTACAAATGTTACTCGGTAAGTTATTTGGTCCTGAAGTGTGAAAATAGAGGCAAGATAAGAAAAACACGAGTATGTGAGGACATCCAAACCAATAGATATATGCACTAAGGCTGTGTCAACACAAACTCCCAAGCATACATAACCATAATCTGTTATGTATACTAAAGTTTCACTTTCTGCAAGCATAAATTACATAATAAGAGGGGAGAATGGTGGAAATGAATAAAGGTTAGGTACATAAAAAAGTTATCGATTGCATCATTTTACTTTCTTTAACTAACGTATAGATCACACCTCTTCCACCTTTTTTATCCATTCCAAATTATATTCAAGCTATTGAATTTGTAGACATATTAAATTTCCATAACAATGATAGAAAGCCCTATACAGCAAAGTTCAGTTCTTTCCATGCCTGAACATTCTAGTTCTAGTAGTCTATCACATAATTAACCTTAATTATTTTCAGCTAAACAAATTTGTGTAGGACTGCATATTAATCTGATCTGACGATTCATTTTGGGGAAACGTATGTTAGTCGGAAGCTCTGGAAACAATGTGACCAACCAATGCAAAGAAGTGGCAAGCACTCCTACGACAATTTAACCTCATTGCCATACTACCGACGAGAGAAGGTTCGGGAGATAAGCTGAATGTCTGAATAAAAAGAAGGAGCAAGGACCAGGGAGTGCAAGCTAACCATCATTCGTGAAAGAGGGAGAAAAGCACCTTCCAATGTTGCATAGTGTCAAACATGCAATTTTCTACTCAATTTTCATGCTTCAGAAAATAACTGCAAGTCCGAAGAACATTCAAGCAAAACCTAACCAGGCCATAAAGAACTAACATGGTTTGCGGCAGGGTGGCTACCAAGATGTTGGAGCCTATAGGAAACCAATTCAGATGAGAATTAACCTAGCTAGCTAGTGAAGATACTTATCATTTAGGAAATCTTACATTGCCATAACCTGATAACATAATAGAGTTAGAACGATTACAGAGCTGCCTTGTGATAATAATCTAAGTTGCACCATGCACGTGACCAAACAAACTGCAGAATAAACCGAATTTAACCATGCAGATGAGAATATCATGTCATGAAAGGAACATGCAGCGAGTGGATAAGAAGAAAATGAACCATCACTTATCCATTAAATCGAGTGGATAAGAAGAAAATGAACCATCACATCAATTAGATCATCTCAAAATTTCACCACACATAATACAGTAAAAATCCCCCAATTTGTTTCTCAGATTAAAGCATATCTACCTTCATATTGAACCTTCTAGCCTCAGGAGTATATCTGCTAGAAAAATCGGGCACTGAAACTTAAATGTTATTTTCTAACACATGCAATGGAAAAAATAACTAAGTAGATTACTACCAAGCTAAGAAGATATATTTGTAGCTCGCATCTATCACAATATATATCCATTTCGCTACGGAGAAAAAATATATAACAATATAACCAAAAATTGCAAGCAGATTTGATATGAGCTCACTATCAGTGAGGAAAGAATCATCACATGGTAAATTAGCAGACACCAGATAGTATTACAAACATGAAAAAAGAATGCTAAAAAAGTTATTAAGCAGTTACAGACTTCTAGCATATCAAGACTGAAATGAATATAAAATAAGCCTCGATGCGTTCTTCGCCCTATGATGTTTCAAAAATAAATTAGGAAACCAATTCCATAACATGTGGTTAGTAATCGAATATGAGATTTCAATAGTAACTTGGATTAGATTCCCTATTTGTGGTCCTACCTGCAGAACATGAATCTAAGAATCTCAAACAACACCAAAATCCACATTTGCGTGTTAGCTTTCAAGAAATCTGAATTAGCTTCAAATACATTTGTTTGTTTGACTACACTGTAAATATTCTCTAAAAACTTTCAAAAAATAAGATGCAAATTAGGGAACCGTCCATCACAATCTATGATTCTGAGTTCAGTAAATAAAATAGAAGTTACGAAACCAGCTCTCACAATTTGAGAGCTCAAGTTTTAGATATCTGCAGCGACAATTGGTTCAAAAAAAACAGGTTTAAAGTTTCCATGAGTTGCTCTAACTGCTCTGTCCCTACATATATTTTCAAGCAATAGTATTTCAAAAACCAAATGTGATTCAAATATTATTGTGAACTCACAGAAAAATGTAGATATGAATTAGAGCCACTTTATTTGGAAATTTTAGAGCAAATTAAGGATTCCCACTCTATGAAGCCACTCTGAACAGAAAATTTGTTGTTGAAATGAAAGACGTACTAACAGTAAACAGGGACCCTAAGATTGGCATGAATTCCTACATGGTAATGTCAACATAAGGCTTATTATACACTTGCAACTTCATCTGCACGAACAAAATTGAACCATCATAGGAGCCAAAAATATTGCAGGTGGCTAACCATACAAAAATAGGACGAAAACCTGAATATACAGTACAAGAGAAACCAAAAGAAGCATCCATAAGAGACGAAAATAAACTGGAAAATGTTTTTGAGGAACTAAAACCTTTTTGTATGGAGGAACAAAAACGCAAGCCTTGTTGTTCCCGCCTCATATCCCGCGAGCCGCCACCATACTTTGCTTTCTGATCTGCAGGATAAAAAATAATGAAAAGTTAAATATCTCTGTATCTTGTTTTTCCAGTATAAGATAAATTAGAATATTCAATTCTATTGCAGACCTCACTGTAGAGTAATTCTAGCCAAATACAATAGAAAATAATAGCACTTAAGATGTACCCGAGATAGTAGAGAGGGGAACCCATGAGTGAGGCAATCCAAGGAGCAGTTCCCAACATGCAAGATCAAGATACACAGAATTCAATATACCAGTCTACCCAAGACATTCTTTTCAGCAGGATTCATATAGGTAGGACCATAGCCTGAAATATGAATAAAAGAACATTAATAAGTGCAATGTATTACAATTGACAGAGAATGAAAGAACAGAGCAACACTCAACACCATATCATATTTTGTAGTGATGTAAGATGCATCCAAGAAAAAGAAGAGATTAAACCAATACATTAACTGCATATCAAGATGAGAAAGTGAGGCATGGAAAGCACGACACAGATGAACCTGAAATACATAAATAAAACTGCAGTTTGTAGTTTTGTATATGCATTTAATTTCACCAAGCACAGAACATGTGGGCACTAACCGGACGAGAAGAAATACTATGATAAAATATTGAAAGGCCATACCTGAATAGATGATCCGATTGGGAACCACATCTGAAGCGAAACACGTGCATAACTACATGATAAATTATCTGAAAAGAAGGGTGCCATGCTCTGTTTAACTTTCATTCTTGATGCGTTCAGCATATAGGATAAAATTGGATCAGAATATTGCATATTCAGAGAAACTCTAGCAAACATTAGTAAGGAAAATATCTCCCATAGTCTTCTCATTCTGGTTCTCATACCTGCATGTAGCTACACGATTTGTAACAATAGCATCAAATGACAAGTCTAATTTGGCCGTCAAGGAAAAGAGCAGCAATCTGTATTGTAAGTTTGTGACTGGCCCGAGTCAAGCTATTTGCTAAATCAGTACATCGAGGACCAGACCAAATCACAACCTAATACATCAGCAAAGCTTGTTAATCCCGATAAGTAGATCCATTCTCATTGAGGCAAACATCAATGAAACAGAACTTGCAGAAACATTTTGTAGGAGCACCTGAATCAAGCAAGGGCCAAAGAGTCAAACCTGAAAGAAAGATGGAGACTACGATTGCCCAGTTAAGCAGCCCAAATCAAGCAAGGGCCAAAGAGGCAAATAGAGCTGAAGCAAAACTTGCAGAAACATCTACCAATTTCATCGCCTGGTTGGGGATTAAGATCACACTTCTCTGTAGAAGTACAAAAATGCCATTAATAATTTGGTTATGGTTTGTGGCATTAAGAGAATCACAACCCACGGAATTTGTTCTTAGTATACTAACGGTAGAAGAAGAAAAGGCAAATACCATAATTGTTCGAAAGTCCATATTTGTACCCCTGATTTTTGCATATATGCACCAAACACCACATGGCAATGCTTCAGGACCTAGGCAATATAGAGCAAAGCATATTCAGCACATCCAAAAGAGATCAAAGCCAGATCACACATAAAAAATCAAAGGAGAGTAGGAAAGAGAATGGACAGACTACCATTGCACCCTCAGATCCAATGCAAACATCTATCCACTACCAAATTAGTTTCTGAGAAAATAATTTTATCTCATCAAGGTATTCATAAAAAAAGAGTTGTTAGAATTTACAATCCGAAATATAATAAATATCAAGATTCTATACCTGATTATTGCAGATCCATATTCATCTGTTGGCTCCTCTTCGACCTCCCTCACCATTTCTTCGTTCTCTTCCCATCTCCCTGTAGCAGCAAAAAATCATCCATACAACAACTGTATGCAACAGGTAAAAAAATGAAGAAAAGGTAGAGTGAAGGAGAGAGAGGGGTTGCTCGGGCATGGCCCGTTTCTGCTGGAGGAAAAAGGATTGGGAGAGAGATACCCGTACTGATTTGGATTCGTTCTTGTCCTGTATCTCTGTTTGCTCCTCAACGCAGTGGTGACTACTGGCCTCGGCCTCTCTGCTCGCCTCCTCTCTTTCCCACATCAACCGCCAGGCCCATGGCACGCCGCTGCTGCTCGCCCGGAGCAGGACGAGTGGGAAGCCCCGCTCCTCCTGCCGAGCCGCTCAGCCCTCCGTGCGGCGGCACGCTGTGATGGTGACGAGGACAACACGGACGCCATCCGCCCCTGCTTCATCCGTGCGACCACCACCGATGCTTCCTCCACCGCTGCTCGCGCGCCTTCGCACGAAACGCATCCGGTTCGTGCCGTCCCTGACCTCTGCATCGAGAAGAGGCGACGAATGGGGAGCGGGGATTGGGGAGAGGAGGAGAGGCGGCTCAAGGCAGAGCTCGAGGTGGGAGGTTGGACGCGGCTGCGAGCGATTGGCAGAGGGGATGGCGATGCGATTGGCAGAGGGGATGGCGATGCGAGCGGGGGCGCGGAGGGCGGGCGCGGAGCGGAGGCGGCGGCTGGGAGCGGAGGAGGAAGGGGAGAGGGAGCGACGGGATTAGAGCTCGCAGCCACGCGCGACGGGAGAGTCTGGGCCGAGCGGGCTTCACAGGACCCGTGGATAAAATGCGGGTCTGCGGGAGGGCCTCGCGCCCTGGATGGAATGGCTGGCCGAGATCGCGCCACGTCAGCTCGATCGGACGGCCCAAAATCCAAACGCCTGTGAGAGCCCCATGGGGGTGCAGCAATCATACCGTGAGATGCCTAGACTACACGAGTCCAACTCCAACACTAATTGCAACCTATCCACACCTATTAAAACTTAGGGACCAAACATAACCCAATTCATGTACATAATATTTGACACAAAAACAACAATATAATACATAAATTGTGTGCACTAGCTCTAACCTTGCGGTTATGACACATATAACACACGCAGTTAGGCACTACCAACATGTGTGATGCAAAACCGCACAGTTCGGTACGTAGAGAAAATTATGTGCAATGAAGACATGACCACACACGGCTTACATTTGCGATTACTTGCATACAATTTTAAACCCAATCTTGTGTGTTCTTTACAAAAGCTAAATTACTCTAAATAATTACGCAAAAATCACTTAAACAAAGACAATCATAAAAATGGTTCGAAACTCGAAACACTACGGTCCACACAAAATTATGGTATAACCTATCTAAAAAATGTATTGGTGCTTATTTTTAAAAATTATCGAACAAGGACAGTAGACAAAAACAAGTGCATGGGTCGGTTCTTTGATTGGCTAGTCTCGTTTCTTCACCAGAACCACATCTACTCTAGTTATGTAATTATTTTAACCCCTCTAAATATAGTTTGTCAAAATTATGCATATCAATTCATTATCACATAGTTTTTATTCAAGCGGGACCACATTTCTTTGTGAGTACTCCTTCCTTCTCTCAAAATGTTTAGGAGAGAATGATTGAGCTAGGCCTAAGGGTCTTGGGAAGACATCGTTGTTTCCGCCCTTTCAGCCTTCCTCCCGAAAAGAACAAAAAACTATTTTTTCCTGTCTGTGCAACTTTGAATTTCAGATTTTTTTCACTGAGATATTATGTATTAATTAAGGGACACGTCCATGACATTATGTACCTGGTGACATTGTGAATGAAATGTGTAAACATGACATTGATGCGGTTTATGTTGGGCTATCAATATTATGAATGAGATGTTTTGTCTCTGTCCATTGTGCTGTTTATTAAACAACATGTATCGTCAAAGCATAATATAATGTATGTTGCAGAATATTTTCAGTTTCCAAATGTATGATGCTCATCGAAATTAATCGATACTACCAACGTGTTTGTGAGGTGACCACCGAGCAAGCGGTAAAAACATTTTCCATGTCCGACATGGGATCTCATTCAGGGATGGACCTAGAGAAAAATTAAGTCGGTGTCATAGTGTAAGTCATACATATTTTACACCTAAAGTTGGGGGTGTCACATACTCCAAATATGTAAATGTATCGAAGAAAACATACTTTAATTACTCGATGACAAGGGTTTAACTTATCAATGCCTATAGATTGTAGAGTTGGGTTTCGTGGAAAGTAGAGGGCAAGTAGATGTCGAAGGTTCAGCCAAAAAGATGCTCGACTGTGAAAACTAGGGTTTGTGTTGACAATGATTTGATACCCTCTTTCTCCCTCGGCTCCCCGTTATATAGGAGGTGGAGCTGAGGCTTTCGTATCATACAAGTTACAAAGTCCGGGAGACTACTTGAGTTCGTCCCGTATTATTACAAGACTCTATTCCTAATCTATCTCTATCTTCCATATCGATGTTTATTGAGCTTCTGGACTTCATAATCTTCGGGTTGTGGGCCTTCAGTTATCCCCGGGTACCTTATTCGACAGGCCCATTCGGGATGTCTATGTCAGTAGCCCCCGAGATTTTGCTTGAACCGTAGAGTCGAGTAAAATCTCCGCCGTAAAGTCACTTCACAAATTCTTCGGATTGTCATAACATTTTACCCAAGGTATATATATTTTGTATAGGGATAATGGTAAATGGGGCTGGTTCGTCTGACGGATCAGGTACCAGTTAACTGCTCTCGTGGCAAACCCGCAAAAACCTACTTCAAGATCAAGTCTCTGGACTTGACCTCAGGTGGCGTAATTCTACATGTGCCGCTTAAGGACTTAGCATGAACCGAATTCCAGTCATATTTATCGGATACCTAACACGTCCGCTAGGATTTTTCTTCGTATCTATTGATACGAATAAAGTAGCAGAGCGCATTCGGGTGCGATGCCACGCCACACAGGACAGATCCTGGGGACTTATCTTCGTAAAGTATTACGACATCCAGAGTTTTTACCGCGGCGAACGCGCTCTGGGAATATATTGTCAAGTGCCTTTATCGCCCTCATTCTATTGGTATGTATAGTGTCTTTCATCTGCTTTTTCATTCATTCTGCCCACAGCCGTTAGGTATTATGACAAAAGGAACCAGCATGTTGCTCCTGAATCTACAGATAGAGAAGAGGGCACGTCTCTTTTTCTAGAAGCCGGTCTATGTTCTTATTCTTAATCGAATTCTAAAGAAACGCTAGTTTCAAAGCTGTTGGAATTGCCAATTTTTCCGAGTCACTAAATGATAATATTTTGGTCTCCCGATGGGAGTACATGACGAGTTATATGTAACTCAAAGATGTACGATGATGATTCCTCGCCTTGTATTTTGTCTTGTCATCCTCTTCCTTCTTCTCCTTCCTAGATTTCATCGGATGCGCGACCAGCCCTTTCGATGGGAGTAGCCCCCGAGGCTACAGCCGAGTGCTTGCACTTGGGTGTAGGCTCAACTTCTATTATCCATCCACTCTATATTTTTAAATCAAACTTGCTGCTCCCTTTCTTTCTTTATTTTATCATCAAGAAAATCAACGAGACCAGTTTTGATCTGTTTACCTCTGTCTATCGCGTTGCTTGCGATTGATGATGTTGACGATGTTGTCGATACCATCGGGATCAGCTCCTTGTCGCCTCCAATTCCCACAGACGGCGCCAATTGACAAGGGTTTAACTTGTCAATGCCTACAGATTGTAGACTAGGATTTCGCGGAAAGTAGAGGGCAAGTAGATCTCGAAGGTTCAGCCAAAAATGTGCTCGACTGTGAAAATTAGGGTTTGTGTTGACAATGATTCGATCCCCTCTTTCTCCCTCGGTTACCCCTTATATGGGAGGTGGAGCCGAGACTTTCGTATCGTACAAGTTACAAAGTCCGGGAGACTACTTGAGTCCGTCCCGTATTATTACAAGACTCTATTCCTAATATATCCCTATCTTCCATATCGATGTTTATTGGGCTTTTGGATTTCATAATCTTCGGGTTGTAGGGCTTCAGTTATCCCCGGATACCTTATTCGGCAGGCCCATTCGAAATACCTATGTCACTTGATGTCATGTAACCCCTCGATCGTAGGATAGTTTGGGCACGCCACTGATCTCATTTATTTTGAGATACCTCAGCACAAACATACTGTTCTCCATTTCCGATGTTATCTCCCACATCGGTGACAAGAATATAACCATTCTCTGTTCTCTGTTGTCAATGAGGGTTTCCACCCGTGTCCAGTATGTCTTTCTATACTAGCGACTTATTACCGCTTGTAGATTATCAAGCTCTGGCATATGCTGTTGGGACAAATGCTAGTTTAAGACTGCAACATTTTTTTCATATGCCGCATACTTAATGGCGATTCTTCTTGTAGAAGGGATCGAACACAGGCTAGAGTATGCTAGGAACAGTGTTAAAGTATCACCTGGGCGGCAAGCATGACGAATAACCATATCAACAAAGATGTCATTGCCCATTTGGAAGGACCGTCCGCTAATGGTTTTGATCCAAACCGGGGGCACCCATTTTTGCACAGGTTACCACTACCTAGAGTACAATATGTACTAGCTACCAGCCCAATTCTACTTAACAATTCGTACGGATAACCCAAACATACATATCGTGCAACGAACATCATGCTGCCCTAAGCAAATCTTTTTTTCCAAAAAGTTCTTCGAACTAACTGTTAGACATTGTAACATGTATATGTATTGGGTATAGGATAGTATCCTACCCCTCTACGTATAAGCCTTGTAAGCCACGGTTGGGGCGTTTCCAACCTAATATAACACGTACCCGAGGGCTCCAACGAGCCCATCGTTTCCGCCATACAATTCTATATGGTATCAAAGCAGGTCCTCTCCGTGACCTAGCCGCCGCCGCCGCCTGCCGCCGCCGTCTACCTCGGGCCGCCGCCGCACGCCGCTTCTACAACCAAGAACAAGATCACGACCCCTGCCGCCGCCGTCCTCTCCGGGCCGCCGTTGCAGATACAACTGCCGCCGTCCACTCTGGGCCGCCGCCAAAGACCACGACCACGATCTGCCGCCGCCGTCCTCTTCGGGCCGCCGCCGCATCCACGACACGACACGATCTGCCGCCGCCGTTCTTCTTGGACCGCCGCCGCATCGACGACACGACGTAACATCGCCACGATCTCAGTAGCCCCTGTCGAGCTATGTCTTCGTCCTCGTCAATGGCGTCACTCGCCACCAGCCTCGGGACCGTCGCCGTCGCTCGAAGCTCAAGCGCGACAACATGCTGTTCGGAAGGCCCTGGTATTTCCGCGCCTTCGGTGTGCTCTTGCGTTTGGCCTCCTTGATGGCTCTGACGCCGCCCCGGACAAAACCCTAGAGGCCACTGATTCAGATGGGAAGAAGATCACAATACCAAATCCTGACTATGCAACTTGGGCTGCTCGGGATCAGTTTGTTCAAGGGTGGATCAATGATTCACTTTCGCCGGACATCCTAGCACACGTCCTCGACAAAACCTCCACTGCTGATACATGGGCAACTATTTCCAAGATGTTTGCTAGCGCCTCTAAGGCAAAAGTTTCCCATCTGCGTACCGCCCTCAACAACACAAAGAAGAAGGAGATGACTGCTGAACAGTATCTCTCCAAGATGACAGGTTTTCGATCTGAACTTGCTGCTGCGGGGAAAACTATTGATGATGAAGAGATGATAGGCTACGTTACAGCTGGTCTTGGTGGTGCTTACAACTCGCTAGTTGATAGGGTGGATCATACACCCGGCATTACCCTTGATGACGTGATGAACCAGATCAGCGCCTTTGATATGCGTCAATCTCTGCTGGCTGACAGTGATGATGTTGATACTCCTTTTGTTTCTTCAGCAAATCTCAGCAATCGCCGTCGCAGTAGTTCAGTCCCTGTTCAGGACAGTCGCTATGATGATACCAGGCGCCGTGATGATGACAGGCGTCGTGATGAGCCACGCCGTGATGATCGACGTCGCGATGATCGGCGTCATGACGAGCCGCGCCGCGATGACAGGCGCCGCGACGATGATAGGCGCCGTGATGATAGGCGCCGCGATGACTGACGTCGTGATGACAGACGCCGTGACGAGCCCCGTCGTGATGATAAGCGCCGTGATGATAGGCGCCGTGATGGAGGAGGCAAGGGACGGCCAGATCGTGCTCCCACCCCCTTTGTTGATGTCCGTTGTCAAATCTGCACGATATACGGCCATCCTGCCAGTGACTGCTGGTGGCGTTATGGGAATGATGACTCTGATGATGATGGTGACCGTCATGATAAGGCTGCCCATGCTGCAGCCTATGGCATCGACACCAAGCGGTACTCCGACACAGGCGCCCGCGATCACATCACGGGCGCGCTGGACAAGCTCACCACTCACGACAAGTACAAGGGACATGACCGTGTGCACACTGCAGACGGCAATGGTATGAAAATCAGTCATATTGGTCATTCAATTTTGCATACCCCTAATCATTCTTTGCATCTTAAAAATATCCTTCATGTTCCTAGTGCATCTAAAAATCTGTTGTATGTTCATAAGCTTACACTTGATAATCATGTCTTTATTGAGTACCATCCTTTTTTCTTTTTGATAAAGGATCTGGCCACAAGAAGAATTCTGTTTAAAGGTCCCTGTCAAGATGGTCTCTACCCGCTAGTGCCTTTCTCTACCGGGTCATCTTTCAAGCAAGTTTGCGGTACAATAAAGTTGCCATCTTCTACATGGCACGAGTCGTCTTGGGCATCCATCTTCTTTTGTAGTTCAGCAGATCATTAGGAAACATAAACTTCTTCATACACCTGAAATAAATCCCTATATTTGTAATTCTTGTCGGTTAGCCAAGAGTCATCGAGTTGCCATATCCTGTGTCTACCGGTGTATCCATTGTTCCTTTGGAACAAGTGTTTTACGATGTATGGGGTCCACACTTTTGTTTCGTTGGCAAGCATGAATATTATGTCAGTTTTATTGATGATTTAGCAAATTCACATGGATATATCTTATTAAGAAGCGCTCTGATGTTTATCAAGTTTTCCTTAATTTTCAGCAACTTGTTGAGCGAAAATTTAATAGGAAAATTGTTACTATGCAAACCGACTGGGGAGGTGAATATGAAAAACTCCACGGTTTCTTTCAAAAAGTTGGTATCACACATCATGTCTCATGTCCCCATGCTCATCAGAAAAATGGGTCTGCTGAGCGCAAACACCGTCATATAGTGGAGGTTGGCCTTGCTTTGCTTGCTCATGCATCCATGCCTCTAAAATTTTGGGATGAAGCCTTCCTTACAGCCACATTCCTCATTAATCTTCTTCCCAGCAAAGTCATAAATTTTGATACACCCACGGAGCGTCTTCTTGGAGCCACACCCAACTATGAGTCTCTTCGCGTTTTTGGCTGTGCTTGTTGGCCAAACTTGCGCCCCTACAACAAACGAAAGCTGTCGTTTCGGTCGGTTCGGTGTGTGTTCTTAGGATACAGTCCTCACCACAAAGGTGTCAAGTGTCTTGATCCTTCTACTGGACGTGTTTATATTTCCCGTGATGTGGTATTCGATGAGAGTGTTTTTCCCTTTGCTACTCTCAATCCCAACGCTGGACGGCGTCTTCAAAAAGACATCCTTCTCTTGCCCACAAATACATCATCACATCATGGGGATGCAAATATTGATGACTATATGCCATTGCCTGTTGTGCCTAATGTTTTTGTTCCAGAAAATGTTACTCCAGATGCTCAAGATGATGTAGGAAATGATACAGAAAAAGATACTGCAGAACATGTCTCAGGAAATGATGAGGAAGAGCACTGCCAAGTGGCAGAAAATGCCAAAACTGGCAGCAGATCCCATGTTGATACTGCTGTCGACCTGGCGGACGTCGATCCCGGAGCTGATTCTCCCGCGTCGGCCTCCGAGTCCGCGCCTGCGCAGCCTTCTACGTCGCGTCCGCGCTCGCCACGTGCTGGCGCTGCACAGGGCGAAGACACGGGCGGGAGCCTCTCCCCGCTCCGCACCAACCCGGTGTCTCCACGTCGCCACCGGTCGCCTGGGCGTCGTCCACGCTCCGCGTCCCCCACAACTTGTCCACGACCGCAGCGACATCGCTCCGCGTCCCCCACTTCAGGATTCCGACATCGCTCCTTGTCGCCACCCTCGCCGTCTGCTCATGATGTCGATGGTGGCTCGGGTGAGGAACATGAGGAGGAGTCTTCGTCAACGCCGACACCACCTCCTCCACCTCCGGTGCCAAGGATGACGACTCGATTACAAAAAGGTATAAAACAACCTAAGAAATATACTGATGGCACCATTCGATATGGTATGTTGACTTCCACAGGTGAACCTAGCAATCTTGCTCGAAGCACTTGATGATACTCGCTGGAGTCAAGCCATGCAAGAAGAATATAATGCTGCGATGGAGAACAAGACATGGCATCTCGTTCCTCCTAGTTCTACTCGTAATCTCATAGATTGCAAATGGGTATATCGTGTCAAGAAAAATGCTGATGGCACTGTTGATAGGTATAAAGCTCGTTTGGTTGCAAAAGGATTCAAACAAAGATATGGCATTGATTATGAGGATACCTTCAGTCCAGTGATCAAAGCAGCAACTATTAGACTTGTTCTAACTGTTGCTGTTTCCCGTGGCTGGAGTTTGCGGCAGCTAGATGTCAAGAACGCGTTTTTACATGGCGTTCTGGAAGAGGAGGTCTACATGAAACAACCTCCAGGTTTTGAAAATCCTCAAACTCCACACTTCATATGCAAGCTTGATAAGGCTCTTTATGGTTTGAAGCAGGCTCCTCGTGCATGGTTTTCAAGGTTAAGCAACAAGTTATACAGTCTTGGTTTTGTTCCTTCCAAAGCTGATACATCATTGTTTCTCTTTAACAAGTCTGGCATTATCATATATGTGCTAATTTATGTGGATGACATCATTGTGACAAGCTCTTCAGATAAGGCTATTGGTGCACTTCTTCATGATCTCAGAGATGATTTTGCCCTTAAGGATTTGGGACCTCTTCACTTCTTTTTGGGCATTGAGGTAAAGCAGACTTATGATGGTCTTCGGCTCACTCAAGAAAAATATGCTGCTGATATACTTACTAAGGTTGGTATGCTTCAATGTACTACTGCGCCTACACCTTTATCCTCCAGTGAAACTTTTTCACTTGTTCAAGGAGATCCTCTTGGACCTGAGGATAGTACACAGTATAGGAGCATTGTAGGTGCTCTACAATATCTGACATTGACAAGACATGATATATCCTTCTCAGTAAACAAGGTCTGTCAGTTTTTGCATGCTCCTACTACCTCTCATTGGTCAGCTGTGAAAAGGATTCTGAGATATATCAGAGGAACTCTGAAGGTTGGTCTTACATTTAGAAGATCATCTTCACTATTACTGAGTGCTTTTTCAGATGCAGATTGGGCAGGTTGTCCTGATGATAGAAAATCCACTGGAGGCTTTGCTGTATTTGTTGGACCAAATCTCATCTCATGGAGTGCTAGGAAACAAGCCACAGTGTCACGGTCAAGCACTGAAGCTGAATACAAGGCAATTGCTGATGCTACAACTGAGTTGATATGGGTTGAGGCTCTACTTAAGGAGCTTGGTATAAAACTGAGGCAAAGACCATGTCTATGGTGTGATAATTTAGGAGCTACATATTTGTCTGCTAATCCTGTTTTTCATGCTAGGACAAAGCATATTGAGATAGATTTTCACTTTGTTCGTGAAAGAGTTGCAAATAAGATGCTTGATGTTAGGTTTATTTCAAGCAAAGATCAACTTGCTGATGGCTTTACAAAAGCTCTCCCTGTAAAACTTTTAGATGATTTCAGAACTAATCTCAACCTCACTCAAGGTTTAGATTAAGGGAGTGTTAGACATTGTAACATGTATATGTATTGGGTATAGGATAGTATCCTACCCCTCTACGTATAAGCCTTGTAAGCCACGGTTGGGGCGTTTCCAACCTAATATAACACGTACCCGAGGGCTCCAACGAGCCCATCGTTTCCGCCATACAATTCTATACTAACTACTGGTCACTTTGCTTTCTGATGTATGTAATCATACATCTTAATTATCAAAAGTCGTACGCCATATACTAGTTAACTAACGCCACTTCCACGTTCTATAAAGTTTGACGTAATTTGTAGTACAACATCAACCAATCGTACATTGCGAGAAGCTTTCCACGTAATGTGATTTTAAAACACATTGACCAAAATTAATATATGTGACCTTAATATATGGATCGGGTTTGGACGGCAGATACATGGTTGTAGTTGTTTTACGTCCATGTTGAGATAAGAAAATGTATTATATATGATGCTTTAGCACTAAAAGCATTAGCATTAGCAAATGATATGCGTGTCAGATAAACATGAGCTACCAAGTGGAGTGTACACCTGAGTTAATAAAATTATCACAAAAACAACACCCGTGTTGTGGGTCGCTCTCGCGACGTTACTCCACCTCCGATGTCGAATACTCCCCTCCCTAGCTCTCTGCTCCCCCGCCATCATTGCTAGCCAGCCCGTCGCGGCGGCGAGGCTAACCTACAATCTCCTTCCCCTTGTTCTACAATTGTATCATGTTGTCTGGCACCTAGACTAGGCGGGGGGATTTTCATACCTGGAGCTTCACGGATCGGGTCGGTGGTGGTCCTAGCGGTGCCGACGTACGCACTGGATGTCACAAACGTGCTCGGGTGTGTGTGTGTCATGTGCGACAATGGGGCGTTGCGCTCAGCCCAACTTCCCCTACACCGTAGTATGTGTCTATTTGGCCGTAGGACAGGGTAGGGTGTCCACACGCTTGCCTGGTGGTGGCTGCACCGGCTCAGCATAGGCATGGTTTTTCCTCGCTAAGCATCCATCGCTTCCTTGATTCTGGTACGTCAAGGGTCACATCTTCATATTCCTCTCAGGGTATGGTTGTTGGTCATAGGAGTCAAGTCGGATGCTCGTGGTGGCTGCGAAGAATGGATGGGTCGGCATGGTGTGGCACGCCGTTGGCGTGGCGTGTGAGGTTGGCTTCCTATGGACGGAGCAGCAACGACTCTAAATGGTGGGCGATCAGCATGCCGATGGCAGATGCCACATCGCAGGTGCGGGCTGGTTTCTTTGGCCGTGAGGATGGCGAGAGGCTGACGAATATCTATTATTTGCACTATATATAACTTCGTATTAAATCTTATTGTGTGCATACATCGATGCAGTGTCCTAGCTACCGCTTTACCGTAAAAATGTAAAGAGCCAAAATAAACTTAAGGGCACTTGAAACCAACTATTTTTCCGTAAATATAGTGCAACCATGACTTTGACATCACAATATAATTTACATACTCGGACTTTGACATCACAATATAATTTACAAACTCCGTTATGAGGTAAATATAATGCATCTAGCAATTTTGTCTAATTTTTCCTATCAATATGTGAAGAGGGCCACTGTATGTGGTCATCTGAAAATTGTATCATTTCTATGAAAATTATTTTTGTAAGACCACATTGTTTTACTCACACATTATATGGAAGTTGGTGGTAAATGTTACATACTAGATACCATGTCAAGAGGTAAGACAACATATTTATTCTACTAGAATTTTATCTAAATACAACGAAAATGTAATTATACAATAGATCCACTAATTAAAACAACTAATAGAACATTTCAACAATATCTTCACTTCAATACGGATGAAATTATCACCAAGTACAATAAAAATATACCAAGATTGACACATGAAAACTATATCTGAGATTCCACAAGAAAAATAAGTCAATAATTTATATTATATTTTGTTAGTTACTTTCACACATACAATGAAAAATAAAATAATATGGTTGAATTTGTGTATTGAAGTTCATTTAATAAACATGTGACGGGAAAAGATATGAAAAAAAAATATAAATTTCTATTTTGAAATGCAATAATAAATTTCCTTTGAATTTTTAATAAATCATTTCCACAACTTACTACTCCCTCATCCCAAAAGATAAGACTCCCTTAAATTTGTTTTTTGACCTAACTTCAACTACGATTGGTACTTATATCTACAAAATTAGCACAAGGAGATGTGACATGAAATAATTTGACAAGAGGAATGGAAGATACAATATTAATTTATACTTTCTCAATCCATGTAATTTAGTATATATTAATGGTGAAAGTCATGCATCACATACTGTGAACAAAAATCATCCAACATCTAGCTAGTTGTTCCGTCCTTAGCTTTTTATTAGTTGTATTTCCTTATGAGGGAAATTTTGAATTGTTAGGTATATTTCCTTTGTATCTTAGCATATGCCAAGTGTTCCCCTCCCGTCGAAAGATCATTAGTTAGCCACCTATAAGTCATTCTCTAATAAACATTGCAAATATGGGTATTTCCTCTTAGTTAACCTTAAATAATTTCATTCGTCATGATGCACAAACTACACCTAATAAAATGAAAATAGTTCATTAGTATTTGTAGTTTAAAGTAGCTTTATGGATTGGTTGTTTAAGACATCTAAACTAAAATTGTCTCTTAAAATTTCGAAAGGAACATTTTTAATTTGTTACAAGCATTGTTTGTGAAGCTATTCGTTGGTCCAACATCTCTTTGAATATGATACTTTGACATGAAAGCGTTTTCATAAACTTCCCCATTAAATTGTTTCATGATGAACGGGACAAAACAGGATTCGACTTCGTGTTACTTTTACTCGAAATCGAATACTACTTTGTAGTTTGTTACTCGAGAGCCAACTAATTTTGACTACCCCAACTTGGACACTGACCCTGACTTCACGATTTCTCTTAAACCGTACACCTTAATTTCACTACCACAATGATCTTACTTTATCCACTTGCTCACTACTTTCAAAGGTCCACTCACATCCTATAAATATGCCCCCAAGTTGCTCACAGCAGAGGCACACACTCTATATACGAAGTCCATTACCCACATTTCCCCCTCACAACTTGCTTGCACTTACATGGCTTCTCCACACATCACAATAGCGATCTTCTTCATGGTTCTGTTACCATCATCATCGTGGCTTTCACAGGCTAGGACGATGCCGAGCGGCCATGCACAAGAACATGGCGGGAAGAGTAGTTTTCTTGCCACAACAACAACTACTACTGGTGGTGGTGGCGCATCTCCTCAAGACTTTCGGCAAAGTATAGCAGCGCCGCCACCGCCGGCGAGCAAGACGGCGACCAAGATCGTCAAACGTTCGTGGACGGCCGGCTGGTCGACGACGCAGGGATCTGTGCCCAGCCCCGGCATCGGCCATCATGCATAGATGCGAATGCCACACGTATATATATACTTGTATATGTCAACAATAGATACGCAAGTGAAGCTAGCTAGGTTATACGTACATAGCACCATACCTGATTGATTATGTTAGCAGTAAGCTAGGTTATATCATGGTGCAGAGATATGTTCTTTCTGGTCGATCATAGACCCCGACATATATTTATGTCGTACTTTTAATAAAGAATTTAATGGTGGAAAGATTCCCTGATGTTAACAATTGTGTAGTACTCCCTCCGCTTCGATTTAATCAACGCACATGCACGGAGTTGATTAAATCGGAACAAAGGGAGTTTTTCTTTTCTTTTCGTTAAACGTCAAAATTTGACTTGTAGGCGATTGAGTTTATATGTCTTGCCACATTACAAGAAGCATAGGCCGCAAGGGGTACTAATGTATTATGTTTATTGGCCGATTCTATAAGTTTGTAACCAGAAATAGTGGAGTGCCAGAAAAATGTATGATGATGCACAATTAATTCTTTTGTCATCAGATAGCTAGCGGCTGCCAAATGCTGACGTATATCTGTTTGCCTTTCAAAACTGACCAGGATAGACCAGATTGGATTGTTGTGTGGGAAGAAGAAGTAGATCTGTCAATTTGGCTACATATTCTTGCTTTCCGTGTTGGGATATTTTTCGTTCCGCTTACACTAATTACATCGGTTATACGTCTAATCAGCATATATATATCATGTGTTTCGTGCGTTGCATTGCCGACATAGCTAGGGTCGTTGGTGTTCGTAGTGCATATGCTTGACATGGCACTGCGTCCTGCACTTATATGGAAGTGCGTAAGCAATGACATCGTAGGTTGCCCTAACTCGCGTGCCAGCCTATGTGGAGCTAACTACTTGCCCTGGTTACAGAAGGATAAAATGGGGCATTCTAAAATAAAAAAATAAAAGGACAGAATGGGGCCGGGGAAATCCTGGAGCACTAGAAAAAGTTATGCTGGGCATTTTAAAGAATTTAAATTATATTGCATTGACATTTCAGATTTTCTGTTTCTAGGGTGAATGTGAAATGGTTATCTCGTCGATTAAGTTGTATATTGTTGGCAGATCTACATTTTTTCTTTTCGATTAAGATGCATACGCCATTTATTCTATTTACTAAAAGCTAGTCTCCAAGTAACAAAGGTGCAACTTATTACATCTCAAGTGTCAGATCTACATTAGTTTGCCCAATAAGTCGTGTAAAACTTTATGTGTAGAAATATGCATACATTTCAACACTAATGTTGCACATAGCTTTAAAAATACATACTACTCAGCTTTTATAGATAAGGGATCAACGGTCCAACATCAACTTGGAAATAAGGGCTTCTATGCCAATTATGATGTGGAAGACAATCCCTAGAAACAATTACGTATAAGGACAGTCTCGAACGGTTAAGTAAATTGTTATGTTCATTGTATATTCCTCGAAATAGACTTTTGTCTCGCTATGCTAGTAAAGCAACCAGACAGATACAACAGTTTGAAACAAAGGAAAAAGTTGGGGCAACAAAAACAGCATGCCCAAAAAAATGAAGGCAATGGCGAAGCGAGAAATGACGATGACCCGCAACCACTGTGCCCTCCGTCTTTGACCCACCCATGCTCCAAGCACCCGAAATCGCTCTATGCCAAGCAGCCCCTTCGAGAATGGAAGCACTATCAACACGACGTTGCTTCCCAGACCGGACCGGTCCTAGGGTTTCCCCCTGCAAGAAGAGTACATTGGATATGGGACTCCCACGACACCCTCCAGGAAGGAATGGTGCCACTCTATGGCGGTACCATGTCAGGGTGAAACTATCTGACAATGATTTCTCCCGCCCCCGTCCACAAAAAACCTGCGTAAGGGGGCACCACCACCTTGCTTCACCGCCCACCAGCGTGCGCCACCATGATCTTGGAATCACCATCATCAGCCGCTTCGAGGCACTGACATGCATCCTAAAGGATGGAGGCACCCAACCTCGCCCGGAGAAACAGCAGCAACCTCCCAGTCGTAGGAAGGACTCACCACCACCGCCGAGAGGCAGTCATCGGCCGGATAGAGCAACTAGGCACACTAGGCCCAGGCTGGCCTGGCCGGGCCTAGATAGGTATGTAAAGCTCCGTCCGCCCTGCTCCACGACGCGGGTAAAGGCAGGCCACCGCCGACGTCGCCCGGGCTTCACCCGACGACCTCTGCTGGTGGCGGAGACAGGGGAAGGGGTTGAGGGGGCTGGCGGCGGCCGGACGGAGTTGGGGGCGCCCCGTCACCCTCGGGGGAGCGAGAGGGGGTGAGAGATCCTTGCATGTCTCATAATTTTTATTGTGACTGTAGTTTCAGTTCAAACTAAAATCAAGATAAGAATTATGAAACAGAGAGGAAGTAGTATATAAAACAGCAGTCCAACATCATTTATTCGGTCGTGACTTGTTTGAAATAAAATAAAATTTGAGTCTGTGTGTCTATCCTTCTGACCATTCTTAATTGTTTATATGCCGCCAGATCCTTTGTTAGTGGTTTAGCAAGATTTGACATCAGCAAACGGACCTTAATTTCTCTCTCCTACGGCCTGCATGCGTGGCACGCAATATACATGCATGTCGCCGCCATGCGATTGAAGCACCGAATCGGAAGGTCTGGTGCTGCACAGCCAAACAAGTCCATGTCCAGTGAGTGAGGCGCACGCGCTAACAGAACTTTACATGTTAAATGCGAAATTTGAGTGGTTGCTCGTTACGGAAACGGTCCAGGCGAGGCGGCGCGCCACTCCCGGCCACCGGCCACCGGCTGAAGAAGATGTCGGTGAACTATTTGGAAAAAGTCCATTTTAAACCCTAAAGTTGTAGAGGTTGGGCGGATCAAACCCTGAAGTCGAAATCCCTGTCGTTTGCACCCTAAACTTACTAATCCCGGTCTAAATCAAACCTTGAAACTGTTTGAAGCACCGGGAATGCACTGATCCTGGCTGGGATTACAAGCTACTCTCACTGACAGTGGGACCCAACTGCCATATTCATCTCTCTCCTCTGGTTCCTCTATTTTATTTATCCTCAAAATCAATCCCAATTTCTGTAAAAAAAAATCAATCCCAATCTTCTGTCAAAAAAAAAAAATCAATCCCCATCTACCGGCAGCGTCCATATGTGAAAGCTAGAGACATGACCTGATTGATTTCTCTGGCCACTTACGTATTAATGTTGTCAAGATCAAATTGTTATGGCTGTATGGGTTTGGATAGTACAAACGGACACGCCACACGTCGAAATAATGTATTTCCTAGAGCTCCAAGGAACCAGGTCGACACCATCACGGCCGAGCAAAACTGTGCCCTCCTCAAGATGTGCTTCACCGCCACTTCGTGGCTTCCAAAGCCCGAGCTCCACCCCGCGTCAGTCACCGCCTCAAGCCCGAGCTCCACCCCGCGTCAGTCACCGCCTCAAGCCCGAGCTCCACCCCGCGTCAGTCACCGCCTCAAGCCCGAGCTTCCATGTTGCCCGCATGCGAGCAGGCCAGCCAGCAGTGCTGCGACGCGGCCCGGACCGAGTCGTCGCGCGGTGGCGTGCAACAGTCCTCACGCGCCGTCTGCACGATCCCACTCCTCCCGTGCGTCCCCATGTTTGTGTAGGCGCAGCTATTAGATCGTGCTTGATTTGGGGTGAATAAAAAGAAAGAAATCAGAGGAGAAAGATGAATATTACAGTTGAGCCCCGTGAGAGTAGGTTCTAATCCCGGCCGGGATCGGTCGCTCCAAACGACTCCAGGGTTTGATTTAGACCGGGATTAGTAATTTTAGGGTGCAAACGACAGGGATTTCGACTTTAGGGTTTGATCCACCAAACCACTACAAGTTCAGGGTTTGAAATGGACTTTTTCCGAACTATTTCAAGCCTCCAAGAGTGGGTCCAGGATGACGGTGAGGAGCCTCTCGGGTCAGGAGACAAAGGGCGGTGGTGGCAAACTTTCCCATAGACCCTCCTTTTGGATTCTCAAACAGTATATCGCATTTCATTCCTCATATTAACATGCTAACTTTTAGTTGGCTCAACTAGTCGGTAATTTCGTTTTGTCCAAATTTCAATCTAGATAAAACTCCTTAACTTTAATACCATAACTCTTTTTGTGCCGCGACACAAATAATATGTTGAACATGTATATGGAAGCATAGTAAAAAAAAAGGAACTTACAAGAAAAAAACAAAGAAATGCAAAATTCATGAACATTTTAATGAAACTTATTAAATCTTAAATATGAGAGAAATGTTAGTTAAGTCAACAAAATTGAAACTGGTACGGTCGAGTGTAGCCGTTTGATAACGGTAGAATGGGATTTATACACCTGATGAGGTTGGTGGTTTGATAGAGTGCTAACATGTTGATGCCAAGGTGTTGCGTGTTTCTGGGATTTTTAGATGACTCGTCCATGTAGAATCATGAACTATAATATTTTTTTGATGCTTTGTAAGATTTTATTTAATAACGAAATAAAAGTTTGTATGCATAGATTGATGCAGAGGCTTGGTTGCCCCTTTTTGAAAAAAACATGTATATGGCAGCATGGTAAAAAACAGAAACTTACAAGAAAAATCAAGTGAATGCAAAATTCACGAATGTTTGAAAGAAACTGATAAATCTTAAATATAAGAGAAATTTTAGTTAAGTCAACAAAATTGAAGAATAAATCATAAATTCTAGTGGAAAACATTTACAAAAAATTAGAAATCATGCGAAAAAGAATGATTTTAACAAAAGCCAGAACAACTCTAAAAGAGAATTGGAATTAAATAAAACTCAAAAATGAGCCATGAACATTCTTGAAAAAATCAACTTATTTGCAGATTTTCCATGGCTATTCTATTTAAATTTTATTTTGAATATCCACGTTTTCTATATTAACACCTGTCAAATATTCATGGTTCTTTGGACTTCTTTTGAATATCCACGTTTTCTATATTAACACCTGTCAAATATTCATGGCGGCGCGTGCGGAGGCGCGTGCGGGAGGCGCGTAGGGCGGCGTCTGGCGGCGGTGGGGAAGAACATGGCGCCGGCGGCCGCGCGCGCGACAGTACACGGTAGGGGCGGGGCGGCGACATACGGGAGATGGCGCGACGAGAGGGCGGCGGCGGCGACGGCGTCTGCGGCGACGGCGAGGCGCGGCAGCCTGACGGCGCTCGGCAGAGACGGAGGCGACGATGTGTTCACGTGGAGAAGACGATCGATGTGGAGGCGACGGTTCGGGCCAAAGTATTTATAGCCCCCCCCCCCCCCCGCTTTAGTCGCGGTTGGGGAGGCGACCCGGCGACTAAAGGGCACCCTTTTCGCCGGGTTTTTCGTTCCCGCGCGCACAGACCTTTAGTCGCAGTTGGCGAGGCCAACCGCGACTAAAGGTATTTTTCAAACTACTTTTTGTTTTTAAAAATGTTAAAAATACAAAAAAAACTCAGAAAAATAAAACTAATTCATTTAAAAATCATAAAATACAAATAATATATCAAAAAATTCAGAAAAATAAAAATAATTCAATTCAAAATGTTAAAAATACAAATAATATATCAATAAATTCAGAAAAATAAAAATAATTCATTTCAAAATCATAAAATACAAATAATATATCAAAAAATTCAGAAAAACAAAACTAATTCAATTCAAAATGTTAAAAATACAAATAATATATCAATAAATTCATAAAAATAAAACTAATTCATTTCAAAATCATAAAATACAAATAATATATCAAAAAATTCATAAAAACAAAACTAATTCAATTCAAAATGTTAAAAATACAAATAATATATCAAAAAACTCAGAAAAATAAAACTAATTCATTTCCCGCCACTTTCTTCCCGCCAGTTCTTTCCCGCCTCTTTCTTCCCGTCTCTTTCTTCCCGCCACTTTCTTCCCGCCACTTTCTTCCCGCCTCTTTCTTCCCGCCACTTTCTTCCCGCCTCCTGTCTTCCCGCTCCCATTTTTCCCGCCATTTGTCACTACATATATGTAGCCCGGCTTGGCCAGCATTATAATCTCTACAATCTCTCATCAATCTCTCATGGCTTACACCGCACCCACTCTAACCTACCAGCAGGTGGAGGAGCTTTGCGCCTCGAACTACCCTTGCCCACCGGGCTACCGCGTCCCCGCGTACTACGCGCCGGGCGGCCATCACGAACCACTACTACCTCGACCTCACGCCGGAGCAGCGGATGAATCCCCGCCGGCATCCCGATAACCGAGCATACTTGGGACGCCTTCTTCATCAATCGGCGTGAGAGGGCGCTCGCCGTGTATGAGGAGGACGGTCCGCCTCCCGGGAACTTCCACGAGGCCGGCCGTCGGCTATGGTGGTACGGCCGGACTCGCAGAAGCGTCATGGACTACATCACGGCCGGCGATATCCCCCGCCTGCGCTACCCTCACTTCGAGCCACGAGCGCCGCCCGACGACAGCGACGACAGCAGCGACGACGACGGCGGCAACCTAGAAGGCGACGACTACCAGTACAACGGCGGCGACTATGAAGACTACGAGTATGCATATTATACGCCTAGGCAGGAGTATGACTAAATCACTCCAAATTTCATGTATCATCAGTGCTATCTCGAATCAATCAAATCATTCGAAAATGGACACCAGAACACATCACGGATAATATAATTCACATGATCCATTCAACAAAGTTTGGTACAATAAATTATTACACATCATTTCTTCCCTTGTGTCCCTGCTTGCTTACGATTGGGCCGTATCCATGGAGCATCCTCATCATTTAACTTAATGCTTGGGTCGGTGTTCACTTTGAAGGGCGGAATTTCACCAAACATATTATAATATTCTGACATGTCTCGTCTTGTCCTCCACTCCCACGATGTTTCTTTTCCCCGAAAGAACAATGTGGCGCTTTGGATCATCGCATGATGTACCGATCGTTTTCTTATCTTTCCGTTTCCTCGGTTTGCTACTCATGTCCTTGACATAGAAAACCCGAGCGACATCTTTCGCTAGGACGAATGGTTCGTCAAGGTAACCAAGATTGTTGAAATCCACCATTGTCATTCCGTATTGCTGGTCCACCTTTACCCCACCTCCCGTTAGCTTGAACCATTTGCACCGGAACAAAGGGACCTTGAAGGAGGGTCCATAGTCAAGTTCCCATATCTCCTCTATGTAACCATAATATGTGACCTTTTGCCCATTCTCGGTTGCTGCATCAAAGCGGACACCACCGTTTTGGTTGGTGCTCTTTTTATCTTGGGCGATCGTGTAAAATGTATTCCCATTTATCTCGTACCCTTGGAAAGTCGTTATAGTCGAAGATGGTGTCTTGGCCAACATGTACAGCTGATCTACAACCTTATTGTCACTCATTAAATGTTTTCTCAACCAACCGCCGAAAGTCTCCATGTGGGCCTTCCTAATCCAGGATTCAGGCTTCCCGGGTTGTCCGAGCGTAAAATATTCTTGTGTTTCTCAAAGTACGGAGCCACCAAGCTGGAATTGGTCGAACCGTGTGGTGTGCTTCGACCGTAGAATGGCCGTCCATACATATCGTTGATTTCCTTCCGATCGTGCCTTTTCCACTTAGTCTCCCTCGTGCCGCGATCGAGGAAGACCAATCGGCTTAAGGTCGGAACAAAGTCAACACAAAACTCAATTACCTCCTCATTTCCATAGCCCTTGGCGATGCTTCCTTCTGGCCTAGCACGTTTACGAACATATTTCTTTAATATTCCCATGAACCTCTCGAAGGGGAACATATTGTGTAGAAATACAGGACCGAGAATGGAAATCTCTTCGACTAGGTGAACCAGGAGGTGCGTCATAATGTTGAAGAAGGATGGCGGGAACACCAACTCGAAACTGACAAGACATTGGATCACATCGTTCCGTAACCGTGGTAGAACTTCTGGATTGATTACCTTCCGAGAGATTGCATTGAGGAATGCACATAGCTTCACAATGGCTACTCGAACATTTTTCCGGCAGGAGCCCCCTCAAAGCAATCGGAAGCAATTGCGTCATAATCACGTGGCGGTCGTGAGACTTCAGGTTTTGGAACTTTTTCTCCGCCATGTTTATTATTCCCTTTATATTGGACGAGAATCCAGACGGGACCTTCATACCGCTCAGGCATTCAAAAAAGATGACCTTCTCTTCTTTGGTCGTAGCGTAGCCGGCACGACCTTGAAACCATTCCGGATGCCTGCGTATCGTGGTCTTTCAAACGTTGCTCGGTCCCGCCGTGCTTCCTTTGTATCATTTGTCTTCCCATACACGCCCAAGAAGCTTAGGAGGTTCACGCAAATATTCTTCGTAACGTGCATCACGTCGATTGCAGAGCGGACTTCTAGGACTTTCCAATATTCTAGCTCCCGTAATATAGATTTCTTCTTCCACATGGCTGCGTGCCCGTCAGCTCCCTTCGGAACCGATTGTCCGCCAGAACCTTTCCAAAGATGACTTTCAAATCCTTGACCATATCAAATACCTCAAGCACCAAGATGCTCCGCAGAGCTTCGGCCGGTGATCCGCCTTGCCGTTGTAATGCTTGCCTTTCTTTCTTACCGGATGAATTTTCGGAAGAAAGCGACGATGCCCAAGGTACACGTTCTTCTTACAATTTTGCAAATGTACACTTTCGGCCTCATGTGCAGTGCGTGCATGCATTGTATCCCTTATTTGACAGTCTCCGAAAGGTTACTAAGAGCAAGCCAATCGTTGATGGTTACGAAAAGCAACGCTCGTAGGTCAAATTCCTCTTCTTTGTGCTCATCCCACACACGAACACCAGGTCTGCCCCACACTCGTAAAAGTTCATCAACTAATGGCCTTAGGTACACATCGATGTCGTTGCCGGGTTGATTCGGACCTTGGATGAGCACCGGCATCATAATGAACTTCCGCTTCATGCACAACCAAGGAGGAAGGTTGTAGATGCATAGAGTCACGGCCAGGTGCTATGGCTGGAGCTCGCTCGCCAAAAGGATTCATGCCATCCGTACTTAGACCAAATCTTATGTTCCTTGCGTCACCTGCAAAATCTTTGAACTCTCTATCGATCTTTCTCCATTGCGTTCCATCCGCGGGGTGTCTCAACTCCCCGTCCGACTTACGGTCCTCTTTGTGCCATCGCAACAACTTGGCATGCTCTTTGTTCCCGAACTGACGTTTCAACCGTGGTATTATAGGAGCATACCACATCACCTTGGCGGGAACCCTCTTCCCGGGTTTCCGGCCCTCAACATCGTCACCAGGGTCATCGCCTCGATCTTATAACGCAATGCAGGTGCATACCGGGCATTCATTCAAATTCTCGTATTCACCGCGGTAGAGGATGCAGATCGTTGATGCATGCATGTATCTTCGTAACCTCTAAACCTAGAGGGCGTACAACCTTCTTTGCTTCGTACGTACTCGGCGGGCAACTCGTTATTCTTTGGAAACATATTCTTCAACATTTTCAGCAAGTTTTCAAATGCCGAGTCAGCTACACCTGCCTGTGCCTTCCATTTCAAGCAAATCCAAGTGTGCAGCCCAGCTTTTTCAGTACCATCATCGCATCCGGGGTACAGCGCCTTTCCGTGATCCTCTAACATGCGATCCAAATTCTCCCTCTCCTTTTCGCCTAGCACGTCTCCGTGCATCGAGCAATGGTCCGACCAAGATCATCAACGGGCTCATCACGTGCCTCTTCTTCACCTTCCCCTTCACCTTCCCTTCACCTTCAGCATCCTCCATGAAAGTATCACCGAAATGAGCAAGATAGCTTTCATCGATGAAATCATCCCCTTCTTCATCTTCTTCCATTATAACCCCTCTTTCTCCATGCTTGGTCCAACAATTATAGCTTGGCATGAAACCGTGCCGAAGCAGGTGCATGTGAACATCTCTTGAGGAAGAGTAACCCTTCCGATTCTTACAGCTAACACATGGACAGATAACAAAACCCCCTCGCTTGTTCGCATTAGCCACTACGAGGAAATCTTTCAAACCCGTAGTGAACTCGCCGGAGAGTCGGTTACCGTACATCCATTGCCGATTCATCTGCATTATTATAATATAAAATATATAATTAACCATCATGCATTTGTTAAACTAAATAGAAATTAAACAATGAACACACATATGCATATTTTATCAATGACACATATATATGAAAGGTTCAAGTTGTTGCTAACCGCGATCGAGGAGGAAAAAATAAATGAGGAAGCTCGATCAAGTGTGGCTCCGACACTTCATATCATGTTTGTTTCATGCTCTTGGGACATTTCATCAAACACCTTGTGTGCATAAGAGGAGCCAAAAGCAAACCCTACACCCCCTTGTGAAGTTTGTGAAGAGAAGTGGCACCAAATGGCTAAGTGCTTTGGGCTGAATGGTATATGTAGGGGAGGGGCTTTAGTCGCGGTTGGCCAGGCCAACCGCGACTAAAGGCCTTTGGGCCAGGCCTGAGGACATTTAGTCGCGGTTGGCCTAGCCAACCGCGACTAAAGCCCCTCCCGTCCACCAGCTGGCCACCGAGCGCGCTGGGCCCAGGCCTTTGGTCGCGGTTCGCCACCCGAGCCGCGACTAAAGGTCGCATTGGTCGCGGTTCTTGCATTTCCGCGACTAATGGGGTTGGACGGAAGGCCTTTTTTCTACCAGTGTATCTAGTTTTACTGGAATACCAACTTCTTCATTTTATGCATGTTTGTGATCAATTTTCATATTCTGGTCAACAAGGGATCCATAGTGCATAGTGACATGTCATCGGTTGTACGTCTTTGACTTGGTCAAGGATTAAATGTGTTTGATTAAGGATATAAACTCCTCCCAAAGCTTGGTGAAAATATTATAAGGATGAGAATTTTATCAACGGATATCCGGCCATCTTGGCATGGGTAGGAAGGGAAGGTTAAGCCCATGAAATTTATGGAATGGATATCTACTAACTCATGGGATGAGTATGGGTAGAGATTTTGCCTCATGGATATCCAATGGATACATGTGTTGCCTGCCAAAACTCACCGGCGAGCAGTGGTTAAGCAACACGAAGAGCCGGGAGGCTTCCAAGACTGCAGGGGGCCCTGGTCCCTCGACGTCGTCCCGCAAATGTTCCGGCACACGTCCTAGCGGTTGCAAGGGCGTGCCACCTCGACCTATACCTGGTCGTGGAAGGTGTTGGATTGCTTCGATTAGTTTCTTGCATGGCAGACACGTAAACATTAAATACGAGCTCGATCGGCTCTCAGGTTGCCCTGTGGATCGGCTCAAAGAGCCGATCGCCCCATGGTTTGCGTCGGGTTAACGATGACATGGGGCTCCTCGCTTGATCAATATAAAGTTAAACCAATCTACGACAGTTTAGGGTTTTCACCGTATGATCGGAACATCCTACGCGTAGTTGAGCCTAATAGATACGGAAGATAATGGAAAACTAACCCTAAAAGAGGCCTAAAAACCAACATTAAGTTAATTCCCGGAACATCCCTCTTAGGACTAACAAACCATACCTAGCGCACTACCGGATCGTTCAACCCGTTTGCAAGGCCTAATCATACAGATATTAAACCAATCCTTGAAGAATCAAGGAGCAACTATAACAGATCGGATCTACTAAACAACGAACAAGCAAGACGCCGCCCTTACACCCGGATAGGTGTAAGGGCAGCCTAGATATTGAGGGACGAGCATAGCTAAGCAAATATGCATAAGAAAAGCATCTATGCAAGCCCCAAAACATCTACGATAAATCGTGCTACTCGCCATCAACAACGCTTCAACACGAGCAAGCACAAAGTAAACGAATAAACGTAGGCCGCCTAGATCGCAAGATGCGATCTAGGCAAGCATGATGCTTACCCTGGAGAAACCCTCGAAGAAGGGGTGGCGATGCGCCTGATTTGTGTTTGTTGTGAACGTGATTGTCCTCCTTTTCCGATAACCCTAGATACATATTTATAGTCCAAGGGACTTTCTAATTCGGGCGTGCACCTAACCGTGCACGGGTTAAACTCTATCTTTTAATTCTAAACTAAGATGCGATCTACTATATTACAGATACATGGGCAATTAAGCCCAAACTCTTCGTGCAAGGCTGCTTCAAAGATGCTCCACGCGTGTATCCTTCAAGCCCATCTTCACTTACGGCCCATCTCCTGATTTGGCCAAAATCTGATGATAACACATGCCCCCCTGGTTTTGGCAATGATAATTTCAAAACCACTCTGTTTTTCCTTCGAAGGGTCATGTCGTGGCAGAGCAGAACCATCGCAGTATTCTTCATCATGATACCTTGCCTTCTCAACTTCTCTGCACGATTTGACAGTTTTGGCACCACATCCTCGGAAACTGCTCGAGCATTAAATCTCCACTATATCTCCTTTTATTTAACCGCATCGAACAGCTTCACCTCTTCATCCCCCTGCTCCAAACCAGCCGTCAGCCAAAAACCCTCTTCCTCTGTAGCCATGTCTTCCTCTTCCTCCTCCCAATCCTCTTCCTCGAGTGAACTGGAGCCGGAGGTCAATCAGATGGCCATCTACGATGCTCTCACGCCTGAGTATTGGGACGCGAGAGAATGGGACTTCACCATCGAGTCGGAGGACGACGAGCCCCGCACCGTCGGGGAAGAAGACCTCCGGTTCCTCGTCGATGGGGAGCTGGAAGCGGCGTGCGAGGACGACCTCCTCTCATGGGAGGCGGATCTTTCCTCCGACGAAGAGGAAGAAGAAGCGGAGGAGTCTGAGGAAGAAGACTCCTCCTCCGCCGGGTACCCGCCGGCCAAGCGCCTCCGAGGCTGGGCCTGGTCAGACGACGATGACGACGACGAGGAAGATGAAGACGCTACTGGCGGCTTCATCAGCAGCGACGAAGAACCCGTCGGTAGCAGCACCGACGACGGCGACGATGAGGGCAGTGACGGCCCTTAGATTAGGGAGTAGTATAGGGTTAGTAGCAGTGCATTAAGCACTCAGATGACCCCTTTTGAGAGCAATTAGCTCTTCGTTGTAAAATCCCCTTTGAATCAATGAAAATGTTCTTCCAATTGAACTTCCATATCTCCTCCATCTTCCAATTGTCAAAGGTGGTCAACGCCCCCAAGAGCCGATAGCATCGTATCGGCTTTTTACCATCAGACGCCGATAAAGCCAATCTGATAACCAACTAGACAAGTTCAAGCAAACAATCCTCAGATTTAGACAATAACTTAAAACCTGACCATGGTGCTTTGTGCCTCTAAAGTCGATGACTGCGCATCGGCTGTTTTTATTCTAAAGACGATGTCTGTACATCGGCTGTTTCCCAAAAATCCCAAGAATTTAATTTTTTTTTACTGGCCGAATTCATGTATCGGCCTCCATATCTTACTATTCATCATCCCACATGCTTGGGAAGTACTTCTTGAGATGCTGGCCATTGATAGCCACTGGGAACTTCACATCATCCAACTGTTCTAGCATGTATGCATTACCCTTTAAAACTTGGTCGACTTTGTACGGGCCATGCCAATTTGGAGACCGTTTTCCATACATTTTATCCTTAGTCCCCAACGGCAATACAGCTTCCCATACCAGATCACCAACCTGGAACTCCTTTGGCTTCAATTTCTTATTATATGCCCGAGCCACCTTGGCTTTATTCTCCTTGATTTTCTCAAGTGACCAAAGTCTAAGTTCCGTTGCATCCTCAATACTTGTCGCTCATCGGTGGCTGCATATTCTTCAAGTAGTTAGATCATTCCGAAATGTAACCCTTCTCGACCCAGCCTTTGATTTCCTGTGGTAACACAGACTTCTTGTCCATAGACCAGATGGTACGGCGAGGTTTTTATTGCTCCATGACACGACATGCGATAAGCCCACAAAGCTTCTGACAACACCTCATGCCAACGTCTAGGATTCTCGTCGATCTTCCTCTCAATCAGCTTGATCAAACTTTTGTTGGACGCTTCAGCCTGTCCATTTGCTTGGGCGTAGTATGGGGATGATCTGATTGACTTGATTCCCATATCCTCGCAGAATTTTCCAAACTCCTTAGAAACAAAAACCGAACCTCCATCGGTCGTAATAGTCTGGGGAATTCCAAATCTGTGGATAACATGCTCCTTCACAAAATCGACAACATCTGACGCGTTCTATCGCCTTCATAGGGACGGCCTCTACCCATTTGGTAAAATAATCTGTAATGGCCAGAACCCATACATGACCTTTGCTTGAAGGAGGATGTATCTTGCCGATCATATCCATGCCCCACCCTCGAAATGGCCACGGCTTGATAATAGGATTCATTGCTGATGCAGGCACCATCTGGATGCTCCCAAACTTTTGACATGCTTGACACCCTTTATAGTATTGGAAACAATCTTCAAGCATAGTGGGCCAATAAAATCCCGATCGCCTGATCAGCCACTTCATCTTATGAGCCGATTGGTGAGTTCCACGAGCACCCTCATGTACCTCATGCAAGAGCCGATTGGACTCGGCTGGTCCCAAACACTTGAGAAGTAACCCTTCCAAAGTCCTCGTAGAACATGTCATCACCAATCGGGACGTACTTCATGGCCCTGTATCTTATCCGTTTAGGTGCCCCCGAGCCGGATCTTTCAAGTAATTGAAGATATCGGCTCTCCAATCATCGGGCTCCATGAGCTGCACCTGAAAATCGGCTTCCTCGACCACGTCTTTGTATCCTGACGCCGTCTGTGCAAGGTCGTTTGCCTCGGTATTTTGTGTCCTTGGGATCCAATGGAAGTTGATATACCTGAACTGGGCCATCAGCTCACGGCATTGCATCCATAATGGGAAAAGTGACTCGCTCTCACACTTGTATTCCTCCGTGAGTTGAGAAATCACCAATTTGGAATCCCCAAAGATCTCCACTGCCTCTCGCTCCGGCGTCCAATAGCAACTCCATTCCCTTGCATATCGCTTCATATTCAGCAACATTGTTAGTGCAAGGTGTAGAAAACCTGATGGAGAAGGAGTATGTTGCCCCCCGAGGCGACACGAGTAGCATGCCGATGCCACAACCATCTTCACAGACCGATCCATCGAAGAACATGGTCCATGCACGCACGGATAGTGCCGCTACGTCCGTGTTTATTCGCTCAGCAATAAGATCGGCCAGCGCTTGTCCCTTGACTGCTTTCGCAGGTTGATACCTGATATCAAATTCCGATAGAGCAAACATCCATTTGCCGAGTCGGCCTTTCAATACAGGAGCCGACGACATGTGCTTGATGACATCCGATTTGCATATGACGATGATTTCCGCTTTCAGCAAGATGTGCCTGAATCTTGGTGCGAGTAAAGAACAGGAAGAGGCACAACTTCTCGATCTCGAGGTACCTTGTTTCCGCATCTAACATCCTTCGCCGAGGTAGAAAACCACTTTTTCCAGACCATCATAAACCTGCACCACCACCGACGCGATAGAGGTATCGCCCTGCGATAAGTAAATGTAGAAGGGTACTGTCTTGCTGTGGTGGAACCAACACAGGTGGCTTCGTCAAGTATTCCTTAATCTCGTCAAATGCTTTCTCGTTGCTCTACCCCCAGTGAAACTCCTCATCAGACTTGATTTTGACCAGTCCCATGAACGGCTCGATTCGTCCCGACAGGTTGGAGATAAACCTTCTGACGAAATTGATTTTGCCGATGAGACACTGGAGCTCCTTCTTCGTGGTGGGTGACTTCATTGTTCGCACCGCCTCTTGACTTTTCAGGCCGATCTCAATTCCGCGTTCATGAACCAAGAAACCCAAGAACTGACCGGCCGTCACACCAAAGGCACACTTTTTTGGATTCATTCTTAGTCCGAACTTCCTAGTTTGATCCAGGACGCGCCGTAAATCTTCCAAGTGTCCGTCCACCGAAACAGACTTGACCACCACGTCATCGATGTAAATCTCGACCAATTTGCCGATCAAATCGTGAAAGATGTAATTCATGGCTCTCTGGTATGTTGCGCCAGCATTCTTCAGTCCAAATGTCATGACTACATATTCAAACAAGCCCACCGAGCCTGGCACTCTGAATGCAGTCTTGTTTATATCTTCTGGAGCCATAAAGATTTGGTTGTAGCCGACATTGCCATCCATGAAGCTTAAAATTTTATGACCAGCAACTGCATTGATCAAAGTCTCTGCTACTGGCATTGGATATTCGTCCTTTGGGGTGGCACTGTTGAGATTCCTAAAATCTATGGCGACGCGCCATCGGTCATCCTTTTTCTCCACAGGTACGACATTGAAAATCCATTCGGCGTACCTGCATGGCCTGATGAACCCGGCGTCTAACATCTTCTGGATCTCTTTCTTGACTTCCACCAAGATTTCGGCCTTCATTTGTCGTGCACGCTGCTGGAACGGCCGAAACCCTTTCTTCAGAGGGAGCCGATGCTCGATAATGCTCCTGTCTAACCCAGGCATCTCTGTATAATCCCATGCGAAACAATCCGGGTACTCTTTCAACAGGGCTACCAACTGGCTCCTCAGCTGTGGATCCAACTTTTTGCTGATAAATGTTGGTCGTGGCTTATCCCCAGGACCAATGTCAATCTCTTCTAGTTCATCAGCTGATGTAAACCCATACCCCAGCTTTCCGTCGCCTGCTAAATCAATGCTGAGCACAGGCAGAAGGCACATTGAGGCTAGCTTTAGCCGATCGCTAGAATCGGCCTCCTTTTTCATCGCAATGCTTACCGAGGGTTCACAAATTTTTATTTTTTTGGGGCCAATCACGTGGATTGGCCTCCTCTTCATCTTTGCCACGGGAGTGACTGCTCTCTGGCTTATCCTCGCCATGGCGATCTGCAAGCCCTGCCATGTTGATATCAAAAGAGAAACCTGGCTCGGGTCTTATGCAGTGGCTGAGATCCACCATGTTGACGTCCGGAAACTAGTTGCGTGTCAACTCTCATGGCAAACTGACCGAAGAGTAATCGGCCTTGTTCTATCGCCATTTGAATCTGTCCGCGCAAGACTTTGCAGTCGTTGGTGGCATGGGTGAACGTGTGATGCCATTTGCAGTATGGCCTGCCGTTCATCTCTTGTAACGTGGGGATTTTGTGGCCTTCGGGTAACTTCAGCTGTTTCTCCTTCAGTAGCAAATTAAAAATTTGCTCCGTTTTGCTTAAATCAAAGTCAAACCCTTTTGCAGGCCATGGTTGTTTCACCCACTTGCAGGACACGGGCTTTGCCCCCCCGAGTCCATTCAGCTACAGCGACTTCCTGATCTCCTACAGAATCTTCATCTTCTTCCATCTCGATCAGGGCGACGCGCTTGAACTTGTCCTGGTACAATTCTGGATGGCGCTGTTCATATGATGTCAATTTCTGAACCATATGCGCCAATGAATTGTAGTCAGCTTGGAAGGTCACATCTTTGAGCGGCGCTGACAATCCTGCTATCGCCAGCTCGACTGCTGACAAAGGATTAATTTGTCAATGCCTACAGATTGTAGACTAGGGTTTTGCTAGAAGTAGAGGGCAAGTAGATCTCGAAGGTTTCAGCCGAAAAGTACTCGACGATTGTAAAACTAGGGTTGCGTTAACAGTAGATTCGATCCTTGCTTCGTCCCTCGACTCCCTCTTATATAGAGGGTGGAGCCGAGGGTTTCGTAATACACAAGTTACAGAGTTCGGGAGGGTTTCGTACCCAACCCGTAAGATTACAAATCTCTATCTTTCCTAATACAAACTATCTTTTTCCTTAACACTAAATGGGCTTCCAAGTCTTCTTTTTCTTCGAGTCCTGGGCCTTTAGTAAACCCCGGGTACCATCTTTGGCAGGCCCATTGGGGATGCCTATGTCAGTAGCCCCCGAGATTTTTCTTGAATCGAAGAATCAGGGAAAATCTCCAACTTTACTCATTACATAATCTTTCTATATGCAAATACTATTTTGTACGGGGATAACGGTAGTTGGGGCTAGTTCATCGACGGATCGGTACTAGTTAACTCGCTCTAGTGGCAATCCGCAAAAACCTAATTCAAGATCACGTCCCTGGACATGATCTCGGGATGCGGGTGTAAACTTCGACGAGTGCCGCTTAAGGTCTTACCATTCTGTCGAGTCCCGGTCATATTTTATCGGGTACCTAACGCGTCCGTTAGGATTTTCTTCGTATCTGTTGATACGGAAAAAAGTAGCGAGTCCGCCGTCGAGACGGTGCCACGCCGCTCGAACGGATCTGGGGTCTTACCTTCGCAAAGTTTTGCGGCATTCAGAGATTTATTCGCGACTTTTAGCGCTCCGAGAATATATTGTCGAGTGCTTTTCGGCTGTTGGAATAGCACATTTTATCGAGTCATATTTGATGACTTATTTTGTCTTCCCGATGGGAGTATATGTAGAGTTATCTGTGTAACTCGAAATATACTCACTTCTACTTCTTTCTTTTAATAAAAATTCATCGGGCACGCGAACAGCGTTCCCGATGGGAGTAGCCCCGAGGCTACGGCCAAGAACTTGTGCTTGGGTGTAGGCTCCACAGATTAGTATCCTTTGCCGCTATATTTATAATTCTTCTCGATATTTTTATATCTATCGGGTACGCGACCAGCGCTCCCGATGGGAGTAGCCCCCGAGGCTATGAACAAATGCTTGCATTTGGTCATAGGCTCTCGCCATTTCTATCTTGTCATACTCGAAGTTTTCTATTTTTCCAAAGTAGCCCCCGAGCGTTTGGGCAAAAACTTGTATTTGATCAAAGGCTCCTGAAATAATCTTGCGTTGTCGATAATCTCTCCAAGCTTCATAGTCGAGCTTTTCTTTTACCATGATGACGCCATTGCTGATGATAGCCACGATTTCTGTTTTAGAAACATGCAAAAACCGCTCCTCTCACTGCCTTGTGGGTCCAAATTCCTCATCTGATTGACACGTCGTGCAAGTGGAGGACACACGTTCTCCACTTTTTCTGGCACACGTTCCGTAACCTCTCCAGTGTTAAAATACTTTTTTACCCTTGTATTCACGTGGTTATCATCTACCACACCTCTTTTCCATCCAACGGTCCAACGTTTCGCCGCACCCCTATATAAGATCTTCTTCTTCTTCCTCGAGCACTTCTGCTCACACCGTTCTCCCCTCTGCAAAATCTTCTCCTGCGCCCCACAACTCCTTGAGCTCATCTTCTCCAAGTTGTACTCCTGCGCCATTGTTGATGCCACCGCGTCGGTTGATCAAGCACAGCACGCCTGAATATCAATGGCCGCCGCAGATCTGGGGACCGCGGAATGGGAAAGGTCCAAGATCACCAACCAAGACATCAATCTCTTGAAGAAGCTGGGGATTAGCAAGAAACCCAAGGCGGTGTGCTTCCCTAGTGAAGAAAGCTACCCAACCCCTCCAATGGGGTATCGGGTAAGTTTCGTCGATCATCTCATCCGCGGTCTTTCCGCCCCATTCATCCTTTTCTCCGTGGATTGCTTTTTGTCTACGGTCTTCAACTTCACCATCTTACTCCTAACTCAATCCTCCATATCTCTATTTTCATCACCCTCTGTGAGGCCTTCCTTGGTGTCCAGCCTAACTGGGCATTATGGAAGCGCATTTTCTTCTGTCGCCGTAATGGCTCTCCCAATGTCGCCTATAATATAGGCGGTGTTGTTATTTCGTTCGCTCCACAGTCAATTACTTCGACGTC
>NC_061511.1:82453528-82477290 GCF_022539505.1 Lolium rigidum
CCCACTTCCTTCCCTCTTCGGTCTTCCGGAAGCTCCGTGCAAAAATAGGACCCCGGGCGTTGATTTCGTCCAATTCCGAGAATATTTCCTTACTAGGATTTCTGAAACCAAAAATAGCGAAAACAAAGAATCGGCTCTTCGGCATCTTGTTAATAGGTTAGTTCCAGAAAATGCGTAAATACGACATATAATGTGCATAAAACATGTAGGTATCATCAATAAAGTAGCATGGAACATAAGAAATTATCGATACGTTGGAGACGTATCAATGCCGAACTGATCTCTCATGATTGCGGTGATCTCATCCACCGTAGGAGCTGCAGAAGTTGAGCGTTCATGACTTGTACCGGTGGCATATTTAGCTAGCCACGCCTGTTTCTCAGCATCTGCTCCAGAACTGCTTCCTGCTCCAGCAACTACTCCTGTTCCGGCGATCCCTCCTGCCGTGGCAGTCCTTCCTGCTGTAACCTGGGTCATCCAGTTGTTGCAGTCCGGCACGTATGTGCACACGTATCCATGTGGAATCTCCTTGGGCGGCTCATACAGGAATTGGTAATCGCCAGGATCACCTCCAACCTTGTAGACGACGTACGCCGGTGAACCCTGTTGCTGTGGAGCTGCCATCGTGTATTGCAGTGGTGGCCTAGTATAGAGCGGTATCTCTCCCTGATGAGTTCTTAGAGCAGGTCCTGACGGAGAGTACTTGTGCTTCATGATTTCTTGCACCACATTGAGCGCGACACGCTCCAGAGTGTTCACCAGGCTCTCAGAATGCCGATGTAGAGAATGAGCAACGACATAGTTAATTTCCTGTCGCAGGGCTCTGGTACGTTCGTCCGAAGGGAGAGATAGATCTAGTCCCTCTAGCGCGCCTTCGGGTTGGAACCCTTTGAACTTGATGCCGTGCGAACGGGTCCTCTCAAAAGCGCCGATGAGATCGGCTTCCAAGATGGCCTTGAGATCATCATATTTCTTCTTATGCTCAGCAGGCAGATCTTCGTACTTGATCGGTTCTTCCGCCATCTCAGATGTAGATGTTGACGTGGTTGCTGCGGAAGATTGTCCCGATTGTCCCACCGGGCGTGCCAGAATGTGTTGCCCGCCAAAACCCACCGACGAGCGGTGGTTAAGCAACACGAAGAGCCCGGAGGCTTCCAAGACCGCAGGGGGCCCTGGTCCCTCGACGTCGTCCCGCAAATGTTCCGGCACACGTCCTAGCGGTTGCAAGGGCGTGCCACCCGACCTATACCCGGTCGGGAAGGTGTTGGATTGCTTCGATTAGTTTCTGCATGGCGGACACGTAAACATTAAATACGAGCCCGATCGGCTCTCAGAGTTGCCCCGTGGATCGGCTCAAAGAGCCGATCGCCCCATGGTTTGCGTCGGGTTAACGATGACATGGGGCTCTCGCTTGATCAATATAAAGTTAAACCAATCTACGACAGTTTAGGGTTTTCACCGTATGATCGGAACATCCTACGCGTAGTTGAGCCTAATAGATACGGAAGATAATGGAAAACTAACCCTAAAAGAGGCCTAAAAACCAACATTAAGTTAATTCCCGGAACATCCCTCTTAGGACTAACAAACCATACCTAGCGCACTACCGGATCGTTCAACCCGTTTGCAAGGCCTAATCATACAGATATTAAACCAATCTTTGAAGAATCAAGGAGCAACTATAACAGATCGGATCTACTAAACAACGAACAAGCAAGACGCTGCCCTTACACCTGGATAGGTATAAGGGCAGCTAGATATCGAGGGACAGCATAGCTAAGCAAATATGCATAAGAAAAGCATCTATGCAAGCCCCAAAACATCTACGATAAATAGTGCTACTCGCCATCAACAACGCTTCAACACGAGCAGCACAAAGTAAACGAATAAACGTGTGCTGCCTAGATCGCAAGATGCGATCTAGGCAGCATGATGCTTACCCGGGAGAAACCCTCGAAAGAAGGGGTGGCGATGCGCCTGATTTGTGTTTGTTGTGAACGTGATTGTCCTCCTTTTCCGATAACCCTAGATACATATTTATAGTCCAAGGGACTTTATAATTCGGGCGTGCACCTAACCGTGCACGGGTTAAACTCTATCTTTTAATTCTAAACTAAGATGCGATCTACTATATTACAGATACATGGGCAATTAAGCCCAAACTTTTCGTGCAAGGCCGCTTCAAAGATGCTCCACGCGTGTATCCTTCAAGCCCATCTTCACTTACGGCCCATCTCCTGATTTGGCCAAAATCTGGTGATAACAACATGTGAAACCCATCTTTCAGTGAGACATGTGATTTTCAGGTAGGCCTAGCTCTCCCTCTCCTTGAGGCCCAACTCACCCAATGTCCCCAATAATGGCTAAGTACTTAAGTCTAATCAGCTACACCTAACCTATAATCGACCCAGGCAGCTAGCCGCCTCGACTAGATGAGAAACAGACGCCTCGTCACCTCCTCTCGTCCCCTCCCGACTCCCTCACGTAGTGCAAGAATCAGCGGCAAGGGAGGGCGCGACCGGCGGCCCTCCCTTCCACCTCTCTGACTCTCCAGCTCTCCCCAGCTAGAAGACCCACTAGCGGGGCGGCGACCTTGCTCTCCCCTTGTCGCCCTCCTCCTCCTCGGATCGAACCTAGAAGATACTGACTGTAATGCTAACAAACTGATGTTGTAATGTTGCTATTATGCTGATGTACATAATCCGTAAACCCATGGTGGATATCGGTGGGTTTAGATTTGGAGGGACAACCATGCATGACCATGGATACCTTGTGAGCAGGGCACATTGAGGCCAATAGATATGAATATGGATCTAGTTTTGATATATCCATCCAAACCCGCAATTTTTTGTGTGATTTTTATATGTTCATGTTTTCATATTAGAACTGCAAGTAGATGTTTTCTCTTCTAAAATTCCTTCGTTTCCAAAGGAGTTTTTTCTTGAAATGTCTCTTTAAAGAAAGGAAAGCACTCTTACTTCACCACCAACCTTCAGGGGAGGTGGGAAGCAGTGGAGGCCCCCGTAGGCCCGTACAACCGAAAGCCCATGAGTTCCACGCTGATGCTCATTCATGCTGCCTCTCATGATAACGGTGGAGTTTGCTCGGTCGCCTGATTGCCTGAAGGAACTGAAGAAGCTTCCACGCGGCATGTTTTTGTGGCCTAAGCTAACACTGTCTTCACCCATGACAACCGTCCACGTGGAACGCACCGATCACCAACCTCTAGCAATCTCTCCTATAAATACATGCCCAAGCGGCCCATAATCTCATCGCAACAACACACTTGAACTTACGTGAACACTAGCTACATACGTACCTTGTCGAGTGATTAACTGCAAGTACGTACGTACTCGAGCTTCAACGTTCAAACTCCATCTGCAGCTAGCAGCGCGCCATGGCTTCCTCGAAAGCAATCCTGCTCGCGTTCGTGATCCTCTTGGTGGCGTCACCGTGTGTGGTAAGAGCTAGGATGACGCCACGCGACGATGCAGCCCCTGCGACGACGACATCGCCATCTCAAGGTTCACTCATGGCTCCGCCGATGCCACCGCCGTCGATTCCTATCGTCAACAAGCTGGAGATTGGCGTCGCCAAGCGTTGGGGGACGATGGCCCAGCTTGACGGGTCCGTGCCGAGCCCGGGAGTAGGCCATCCTTAACTAACTTGATGTTGTACACCTACGTCTACCGCATACGCCGAAGTTTACAACTTTGGGAGGTGTAGAGATGATTGTAGTCTGATGAATTGTATGTATCGATCCATGATGTATGCGGTTCTTTCGTATGATATAAACTTGATTGGTACTTCCTTTCCTTTTAGTGTTGCTTGGTAATCCAAAACCATAGATGCTTAATAAATCTTTTCGAATAAAAGTGGTTTAACAAATAACTGACAGAGGAAATTGTGTATGCTCACACAAGGGGGGGGGGGGGGAATACACACGGACACCAGAGGTACACTCAAACATGCAAAATGAACACACACAAACAGAGCAAATACAAACAAGAACATGGCAAGTGCACACACAACACAAGAAGCAAACTCAAAGAGCACATGGGGTATACAGGATATTTCAGCGTGACGAATGTAAGGTTTGCAATTTGGACAAACAACCGTAAAGATATTTAAAAAAAAATCAGGAAACAATAAACATACAGTAACTCACCATTTACCAAATGGAAGACAAACGCACTGTAAAATTGCATGGAAAGTACTAGTACACGACAAGCACATGTAATTATGCTCTAGTCGGACGAGCGCCCCTCAGCCACTACAACGAAAGGAAGTATCCTACAACACGATGAGGTTGACTCGGGGGGACACCGCCCCCAGCTTGTAGAAAATTAGTGAAGGAACTTTTTAACATGGCTTGTAGTAGATTTCTTTTTAGCATTTTGCCCCTTCAGATCATGAAGTTTTGTGGCCTGCCCCCTAGATATTCTAGCAAACTCCGCCACTGGGCGGTGCGGAAAACTCGATAGCTGCACTGGACCTCGGCAGACGGCCGCGCAAGCTGGCCACAGGTGACGGCACCAATGGACCGCTTTTCATTGAGAAACTGCGCGGCGACTGCCACAATGTGTAAGATGGTGTGGCGACCCCCATTTCAAGTAGTGCATCATCGTGAGCTCCATGATCGACAATCAGGTTGACTGCCATGACTCAAACTCATTTGTCAACATGTAACAACTCAGGGCTTTGTTGGACACCTGACTTACTAAATATTTTGGTCCTGGAATCTCTGACCTATAAGTAGTGGCAGGCACAAAATCAGCACACGATGAAGGTCAGGCGAGAAGTTGTGGTGGTCGAGCAAGGAAAGCCCGAAGTGGTAGATGGATGTTGGAGGAGGTAGGGGACACAAGGGATTAGAGAGAGCTAGGGTTAAGCATTTGGTTTTGCATAGAAAGGAGCTAGGGTTAAGTCTTTAATTATATACAGAAATGAGCTAGGGTTAAGTCCTTGCTTATATACATAAAGCGAAAGGAGCTACCTGAGTGTGTTCAGGGTGGGATTTTCCACACTAACAGGGTTTAGTAATTGATCGTCACCAGTGAGTCTGAGATATCTTTTGCAATTATTGCACACGGGCTTTCTCTTGCCCGTGAGTGTTGGTACTACTGCCGAGAACCATCTCCTTAGACTACTCATAGTGGGAGTAACTTGGGTAGTAACATAGAGCTACATGCAATGTCAACTAAGCAATTTGATGACATGGCACATCATTAATTGAGGAAAGAGAGCATTGTGGTAACTAGCTATGTTACCATAACATCACATTTTCCAAGATTAGATGAGTCTACAACCTAATTAGTAGTAACATGTGCATGTTACTATTCTATGTTACTCTCCACTATGACTAGTCTTAACCAAATGACAGCGGATCGAACTCGATACGGCAGCCAATGGGAAGGCTTGCATGCAAGTGTACATATTTTTGTTTTTTTTGTACAGGTCCTAAATACACATGCAACTGAACCCGCTACTCAATGAAAGAAATCTGGAGAAGAATTGGAGAAATTTAACCACTCGAACGTAAACCCGATCGAGTGCATGCGTACTTGCATAGTCATGCAGAGGAAGAACAAATCAGTTGCAGTTGCGAAGCTGGTCTACTCCAATGCTCGATCGGCAACACGTCAAAGAAGGCAAATAGACTCTCAGAAAGCGACGCCAATATGGATGCTCATAAGGTGAACGTGTACGTGTCTTGGTGGGGAACTGCTAAGTTTGCTCTTGTGTACCGTCAAAATTTCTTCATCAATCATCACATCGTAGCACAGGTGTTCATCGCCTCAAGAACACGAAGCTGCTGACCGAAATGGAGCACTTGCGCGCCGCCGTTGCGCTAAGGAAAGCGGGGAGCAGAGGGCGGTCTACTTCGGCAGAAAAGTGCAAAAGGCCGGCTCGTGAGTTGGACGCCCACGCGGCGGCGGCTGTAGTGGGCGGGGACACGCGGTTCTTCGTGGTAGGCTCTGCCGCGCTCCAGTCAGGCAGACGAAAGCACATGAATAATTGACAGGTCCACCTAGCGTCATACTACCATCTCCTCTTCTTTCTTTCTCTCTGTTTTTGAAAGGAAGACAAAATCCTTCCATTTATTTTAAACTAGAGGTGCTCAGTTAATTAGTGAAAACCGGGTCAAAATCATACAAAAAGGGCCGCTCATACTCGCCACAGGTCCAAGCCCACACAAGACCCTCAACTCAAACCCGAAACACCACTCCGTCAAGATCTCAAACCCGAAACACCACTCCGTCAAGATCAGACGGCCTTTCATCACCGCCAAAGAGAAGACGTCGTGACTGCTAACGGAGAAGAAAACATGGAACCCTCGAACTTAGATGACAAAGCCAACCCTCCAAGGAGCTGCGCTTAAGTGACGCCAATGACCAGCATCGAGAGCAGCCTCGTCGTCCACACGACACGATATCGACACCCTCAACACTGTCAAAGCCGCCACGTCAAGCGGACCGCCAACACCACCTTCTGGGACCTCCATCCCGACTTACCACTGCTCGCATTGGAGCCATGACGCCAAACGATTTAGCCACCCGCATCCCAAGCTGCACATGGCAACCCGCTTGGACACCACGGCCGCCACACCAACATCCGAGGACGCCGCCTCGGCCTAAAAGTCAAATTGCCGCCGCTAGATGTGCCGATAAAACTGACAATCTCGCTACCCTAGCGACTCAAGATTGTCACCCAAGCCAAGCCAAACAACTGCCTCACGTCATGAAGCTGCATCCCATCATGATTCTCGAGGCTGCCTCCTTGATGCACGAAAAACATCTGCTCGAGGTTGTTGCCCCGACATCCACCACCCTTACAACGAAAGAAACAAGCACCAACAACTGAACATGAGGGTCTCCAAGACGATGCCTCCAAGAAGGTCAGACGTAGCCGTCGCCATCACCGGCCTAGGAACCTGAAGCTAATGATTTCTCGCGGAGAGCCCAGATAAACACGAGGGTATAGACAAGGCTCCACGAGAAGCGACTGGTGCATGTTAGATCTTTGCAGTTTAGTGTGCCATATTTCATCACAATTGATTCATATAAATGGTTATAATCATTCTTAGAATTATTTTGGGGATTTTCCTAAAAGATCCGTTTTGCTTCTATTATACCTCGCTTGCGTCTTTCTTTACTTTCAAGGACTTTCACAAAATTAAATTTATCTGAGATATTTTTCCACACAAGTTTTTATGGAAGAATAAGGGCTGGAGCACCTGGATCTCACCTGGAGCTGAGGGAGGCCCAAGATGGGGCCCACCATGTGGCCTGATACCCTAGTAGTGTGACTGGTGCCTATCTCCCCCAAGCTCCAATGTCATCAATATTGGCGTCCTTGTCTTCGTCTTGACCTACAAATTCCTATATGTACTACCTCGATCGCGATCTCGGAGGACGGCGCACACGAAGACAGAAACATGAAACAGAAGGGATCATGCAAAGTTTGGATGGGCAAACACCGCTAGCTCGCATCTCCAACCTCCCCAACAACATATTCTTCATGACCATGTTGAAGAGGGAGTATTCCACCCCTAGGCTATGCGTTTGTGAAAGTAGCTTGTTCTATATCTCTCTCATGCTCTCAATGTTCTAGTTCCATATGAGCTGCCTAACATAGTTATGGTTATGTAATCCCTTTGTGGTGGAGCTTTGATTTTTATGAGATGAGCTTCTTGGAATTTCAATTTTAGATTGTGAAGATGTATAAGTAAATGTATATTATGTTTCCTGTTCTTGATTACTTGTTCTGATCCAACTAGTATGGCAGTTAATGAGAGGGAGAACATGTGCATTAATTAAAGTAACATGGTCGTATGAAACTGGAAGTGTTAGAAAGTTTGGGTCCTACTATGGTTTTATCTTTCCATTTTTACCTCGCCAGGGATAAATGAATGCATGTACTAACATTGCCTAGTGATAAACTTAGGTTATATACATATATTTTGAGATAGTATATTTGACAATCAACATCATATCATAAAGCAAAGACAATACTTTGTTTATCTTAAATCTAGCTTGTGGAGGGTTCCCTACTAGAGCAGTATTAGTGGGATGTGTTGCACCATCTCAACCATAGGACCTCATGCCCATACGAATACTTATCAAATACTTTATGAAGTTATATCGATATTATATCTTCTTTGAAGCTGTTTTGATTCCACCATGTTTATGAGAGTGGATAAGTGAAACTATTTAACCCCGGTCCATTTTCCATTTTTCATCATAAGAAACACCTTTTACTTGCATTTACACACCTTTTTATTTTCAGCACTCATTTATTGTGAAAATAGAAAAACATATATCATACTTGCATTTAGTTATTTGATATACTTTACGCCACTATCATCACCATACCACTTCAATTTTGCATTGTATTTAGTTTACCTTTCATACTGCATTTAGTTTACTTTACTTGTTAAATATTCACTTTAGTTATATCATTTACATATTTGTTTTAAATCATAATATGAAACCTTCATCTTGGTAACCACTTGGTGGTGTTGGGGACACAAGGCAACACTTTTTTCGTTTTGTAGGCTACTTGAAGAGGAAAGAGAAGTGTAATTCTACTGCTTCCTAGAGAGTTTGATATAATCCATCAAGTCACCCTTGTGGGAAAAACACATATGCTATATCACTTTGCTCTTGGAGTCCCAATGAATTGGTATCCACATAGACTGGTGCCATCAGCACCTCCAGAGAGGACAACAAAGTTGATGCACCGCTGCTGCTGGCATTGATAGGATCGGTGATAGGCTTTCGCTCGGACTCTCGATGACACCCAAGAAAGAGGATACCTGGGCAGCATGCCGCATGAATTCTCCTTGCCGACATCCCAAAACACCACCCCATGATGCGCCCGAGCATCACTGTGGTGACCTGGCATACCACTGCATGCTGTAGTATGCAAGTCTGATATAACACCAATGAAACACCATTCCACTAGTATTATATCGCTCAGAGTGGTACAACAGAAACATATGCGGGTCCAAGGCATGTCTATAGAATTACACTCTGTTACAAAAGATCAGCATAGCCTCCTACTTTACAATGAGGTAAATCTTCAAATAAGCTCCAGAAGAACGACTCGTAGTCTAATCCTATCACGAACTCTATTTGTAGAGTATTTAACTAGCTATAGAGGCTAAGAATAGATTCTAGCTAAATAGGAGCTAGGTTTAGGAAGCTAGTTCCTTTCTATTGCTAATCTAGGTTTTCTCCTTGTTGAATGTGGTATCTGACTCTCCTGACATGGTCCTATCCCTTGAAGTAGTTGTTGACTCCTCGGCCTTCGAGTTGCACTGTAGATCCTCCTTCGATGCCTCCATATCTAAGAAGGAGATTTAAGAGTGGGATGAGTACGAGCGTACTCAACAAGTTTATTATAGGAAAGAGGTGTTTAATGCACTAGCTACGGCATTAGACCAGAAAGTCTAATACCAATGCAGGTTTTCATAATCATTTCTTCAAAAGGTTGTTTTTATTCAGAAGAACTATGTCCGTCAGCCTTCACCGGTTGACTAGAACTTCATGGAGTTCCTTTCCGGCCGCGTTCGCAGCTCCATATCCCGAACAGGGAGTGACTGGTCACGCGTTCGTTACACTCGCAGAGGTGTGTTTCTTTACCCATAAGAGATCTTAACCTTGGTGCCAACCGGGCAGCTTTCCCGTCCACACTTCCTTTGGTGTGAGGCCCGGTATAAGGTCCTAGCCGTTCATATTCCTCCGCTACCTCGCACACCCACCCTTTGTTGCATCCCCGACCCTGGGTCCTCGCCGGTCCCATTATTCCCACTTACGGGTGGACCCCGACCACGACAACAGTTTGAGATCGAACCAAACTCCTTCGTCGGTAGATGCAACCCCTCATAGACCGCAATACCGTGGGGACTTTAGGCTTCCCGAGCCACCAAATGATCTTCGGGCTACAAGTGTTCTACGGACAATGCCGTGGGGACTTTAGGCTTCCCCAGCCACCAAATGCACCCAAGGAATCAAGTGTTCTCCGGTAAAGCGCGTCCGTTGATGTACGAGAGGTGGAAATACAATTGGCTACTCCGTCCCACTCCAGATCTTATGGTGAACACGGTTTATACGGCACAAGAATCACTGGACGACATTTGTTGTTTAATCCTAGATGGATATAACCCTTGCAATGGAACCTCCACCATATCAACACAATCCATGGTTCCATTGCCAACCACATAGTCATATTCATAGTTATGAAAATAGTGGTTTTGCTTTTTTATGCAATAGTGATAAACATAGTACTTTGCAAGTAATTTGGTAAAAATACTCAAATGACATGGGCAAGCGATGAACTTGCCTTTCTTGACTGCAAGATTATGCAGGCAAGGTCTTCGATACGCAATAACTCCAAATTCTGAAATAGCATCATCGTCCGGTAAGGACGATGTTTAAAAGATTGGCAAGGATGCAATAATGCATAAATATGAGATGCAATCGTTCTAAGCGTGACCTAACCCCGATGATTTAGGATTAGTGAGTTGGTATGATTGGTTTAGGGTGTGTTGCACTTTTAGAGTGATTCACAAACAAGGTTCTTATTAAGGTTGATTAACTTGGTAATATAAACAAGTAGTGCAATATATCACAACAATAACATTACTATTACACAACAATAGCATTTGGTATAATCCTAATATGTAATGAACAGTTGTTGGTTTTAGTACTATATGTCATGGTTAATGATTACTTATATTATACTTCAAAAGAATAACTTTTTAAGAACATGTTGATTAAGAAATAATAAGTATTTCAAGTAAGAACTATGGGCTTCGATGGTTTGATTGACATTTGTACTTCAAAAAAATAACTTTTGAAGAACAAGTTCTATTAGAACAAGAACAACTATACATAGGAGCTATGGGTTTCTAGAGTTTACTATTGGATTCATTTAGTTCTTTAATAGGAACTAGTTGGGTTCTTAAATAGAATTGGTCTATATGTAGCAAGTATTAGCAGGTTTATTACTATGGCTGATTATGGGTATCACATCAAAGAATGATGGTCAAGGCGTTGCTATGAGTTAGGGTTTACTATGGCTTCACATCTCCTTAACTAAGTAATCTCTAATGGTTGCCAAGCTAAGGGGTTTATTACTTTCTAAGTAGGGTTTAGTTGAATAGGAGCATATGATGTGAATTGCTACACAAGGTTGGTACTAGGGTTGATTACCATGGTTCTACTAGGTAATGACGGTTGAGGTTGATTCTAATGGTGTGGTATTAAAGAATGGTGATCCATGGTGTTACTATGAGAGTAACAAGCTAGGGTTTTAGGGTTGAAAACAAATTAGGATGATCACATGAAATAATGAGATCAAGGTTCTTACTTGTATTAAAGCTAGGTTTCTATTTTGTGTTGCAATCTTTAAAGTAATACTTGGTAATAGAGATGAAGTTACTTTTAAATGAAATTAATAATGGATTTAACATCATATTATTTTTAAAAGACTTAAATAAAACATGATAAATACTATTAGAGTTTAGGGTTTTAAATAATAGTTGAAGTAATGATCAATTAGGATTTTTATATGTTTAAATATAACCATCAAGAAATATTTGTTGTTTTATATGGCATTTTAATGCAAAGGAATATTTAATATTTTCTTTATGTGAAAAGTAGAAACAGGAAAATTATATGTCTAGTATTTAGGTCTTAATAGTTCGAGATTTAAAGTTAGTCTTCTAAAATTTAGAAGAAAATATATATTATTTTCTTTTAAACTTTTTTGGTTTGTTGTTATTTATTCTGTTTAGGAATTTTCTTTTGTCAAAAATATTTCGATTTGGATTTGTTATATCTTCCTTTTATCAAATGTATTTCAAAAAGAATAATAACCTAAAAGAAACTAGTTGGGCTGAGCCCAACTGGTCGAAATGGACCAGGCCCATTCGACCGAGTCGGTTCCGCCCTGGGTCGGTCAACCCCAAACCGACCCACCACTCTCTCTCTCTCGTCTGCCCTCTCCTTCTCACAACCTCACACACGCGCACGCTTACGCTCCCATGGTCCCCTGCCGCCTTGTCGATTTTCCCCGGCCATCACCGGCCCCTCCCGGCGCCGGCGATATGGAGAGCTGGACTGCCCCGACGTGCTCTTCCTTTCCCCCCAGTTCGATTTGACTCTCGTGCCTCCTTGTGCTCGTCCCCAACCTGGAAACCCTAGCTTCAATTGGCGTTGGTTCTGGCCACCACCGGCCTCGGCGAGCACCGCCGTCCGCGGTCGCGCCGCCGCCACGGACCTCTCCGTTGACCCTCTCTGCCCCAACTACTCTCTGCTCCCCCCAGGCGCGCCCCCAGCCCCCATGGTTCTGCTTGCTGGTGGCCGCTACCGGCGCTGCTGCTTGCCGGTGGCCTTGCCACCCCTCAGTCAGCCCGGCCACCACGCCTCTTCCTTTCTCCGCACGCGTGCCCGCGACAACCCCAACCCACGGGTGGCTTAGTCGCCGGTCGTGTTTCCGACGCCGCCGCGGCCTGGCTGCTGTGATGACGGTGAACTGGTGGTGGCTGATGGTGCTGTGGCGATGCTGGTACAGTGGTGGTGCTATTGTGATGCTTCTGGTCGTGTGTCGACCACCGCCTCGACGCCGGCGGGACGACCACTGGTGTGCAACCCCGGCGTCCGTGTACTGGTGGTGATGTCGCTGTTCCTACTGCATCCTCGACCTCGACGCCGGCGGGACGGTGCCATGGACGCAACCCCGGCGCCGGTCTCTTCCTCTATTCGCCCACACCACTGTGAGCTATCCCCACTCTCTCCCTCTCTCTCTGTATTCTCTATAGTGATGAATTTGTTGGCCAGGAACTTGTGTGTGCTTGGCCTGATTATTGCATATGCTTGGGAGTACTATTCAGGTGCTATATGACTTGTAAATTTGTGAGCCAAATGCTGATTCTAGTGAGTTATATTATATGCTTAAGATGGGACCTGCAACTACTAGCTGTTGCATATGTATTTTGTATTGTTAACTGAAGAATTTCAGTTTTACTGCTGTTTAATCTTCTTTGAGTTCAAGCATGTTGATGATTTTAATACTGCTGCTACTACTGTTTAATTGAGTCAAGTACTGAACTTTGGAGCACCTTTAGTAGGAAACAAAATTGGTGGACTTAAAATTTGGTGACTAATATGTTGATCGTATGCTAACCACTTGTGGTTTGTATGAGAGGTTGCTGTGCTTATAACTTGAATCTCTAATATGCCCCTGTTCGAATGATTTAATCGTCCAGGCATATTTGGTATATACAAGAGATAAGTATGCTTGCCTGCAAATGCTTGTATCTTAATGGTGAGCTTATATGCATATCTAAATATAGCTGCTATGGTACTACTTGGTTGGCCTGGGATGAATGTCCTGGACCCTAAGTAGTTCCCTGTAACATGTGGATTATTACTGGTGGCTTATGGTGACGATTAAAGCCTATGCATACATGATCTTGGACAGAAGTGTTGCGGGAAAACACAAAGTGAGCTTTGAGTTTCTAGTATATGATCTAGTTGCAAAATAGCAACTAGAGATGATATGTTTTTGCAAGGTTGGTTTTTATTGGTGGATTTGGTTGTCCCTTATTTGATAGATTCAACTGATAAGAGCAGATATATGTTTGATTTTCTTGGCCCTGCCAATGATGCAAAAGGCTGAGGCATGATTTATGATATGAACAGATACTACTGGGTTGTTGCTTCTCTAAACCTCGGTGATGAACATGCATAGCACCTCTATGCAAGACTGAGAGGAATACATCTCTCTATCCTCCTAGGTAAAAACCTAGTTGAAGGGTAGTGAGATTGGGCAGATTTATATTGTTTCCCTGATTTACTTGATATGACTATGCAAAAGATAGGAATAGATACTGCAAGATCTGGTCTCTGAATTGCTACCTACTGTACTTGGTAGCCTGTCTTCTGGATGCTGACTGCTTCTTGTGGTTAGCCTGCACCTGCTCTCTGCTTCTTCTTCTTCTTCCTAATGATCTAGCTGCTGGTGGGCTGTTACCTGTGTTGTTCTATTGGATCATGAGGTGTTCTTGCTGTTCTAGCTACTGTACTGTAGCTGCTACGGTTGTTCTTGATATCCTGGTTCGGCTGAGGTGTGTGTGAAATACTACCAGTACAGCTGCTGGTGTTTGGCTTTTATACTGATGTTGTATGGTTGACAGCACATGGCATGCATGTGTGGTGTAAGCTACTTGTGTGTGTGCTCCTGCCATATAGTGTATGCTACAAAGTTGATCTTCTCTTCTTCCTTGTGCAAGCAATGTCAGGTTGTCCTTATCTTGTACTGGCCATTTATTTTTGTTACACCCAAGTGTATAATTCATGTGGGCTTCCCCTGATGGTTTCTAAATAGTTTGGCTTGGTTCATATTGACCATTTCATGTCAATATAGAATCCAAATTTAAATGGAAAAGGTTGTGGCTTAATTTTCTATAAGGAGCTAGTGCTAATTTGACATTAGTCACTTGATAAATTGTTGCCTTTTGTATGCTTAGCTGCCTATCAATTACTTGTCATTGTTGCCTAAAGATATGATGATTAGCTGCCTGAAATGATGATGCCTCGTTGATGCCTTCGATGGAATGGGAATAAATGTTCTCTGATTGTCTCCTGTTGCCTTCTAAAGTGTTGCCTACTTACTTAACTTGATGATTCCAGTGAAATTAGGAAATCTGGACTAGTTCCCAGGTTTCCTAAGTACTAGCTCCAACATTAAATTTGCATCTCCTCAGGAGATGCATACACTCTAACCAATCAACAACCCTCTTTTGTTTTTGTCTACTTTCGCAGGAAAAGAAGATGTTGGGGAATTGGAGAAGATTAGATTTAGGAATTCTTTTATTTCCATTTTCTATTCTTTGTAATTTGGTTTCTTTTTATGGAGTTGTAAATAATTGAATTATGATAATTGTAATAAGGTTTAAATTATCTATCTATTTTGAATTATCAAATGTGTTAACTTTTACATATTGTATTTAATATTATAGTGTGGAATTCAAATTCAATTCAATATCTTATTTGAGTTCATGTTATTCATATTTGATTTGAATTCAAACTTGTTCTCCCAAAAACACATGAATGCACAAAGGTCATGTCGAAATTTGTTGCACTTACATCGATGTCTAACTCAATTCCACCGATGCAAGAGAGACCTCGATCACTTTGACAGTTTTAAACAAAAGCGTGAAAATTCCCCGGATTTTCTATGCATGAATGCAATGCACACATCTGTTTCCTCTATTTTTTTGTAACCCCAAATACTGGGATATTACAATCACCTCTTGCTGCCACGGCTGGACTCACGAGTCCAACCGGGTGATCCGCGGTCCTCCAACCCTCCAGGGCCGCCACCCCGGAAACCTCTCCACCGTTGCTCCTTACCGGCTAGAGCACCATCCAAACGATAGCATTCTAAGAAAATCCAGGCCGAAGATAGGGGAACTCTCCTTGAAGCATCAACTGTTGCTGCTTGACCTCGCGCTGCCGACCAACAGCACCACCGTGTTAATGGCACCCGATTCACTATGATACCAATTCGTTGGAAATCCAACGCAACGTGATGTAGCATGGGATTTATTTCCCTCAATTCGTTTAACAAAAATATAGATCGACTAGATGGAACATTATTTGCTGACCGAAAGATCAAGGTGGTATTTTTGAGAATACAAGATCAAGGTGGTATCGGGGTGGAGGTTTTAGATATTAAAAATATTTTTTATATGGCAAATGATTGTACAAACTTTTAAATGAGGATGGACTGTGGTAAGATTTTCTGCAAAAAAAGTACATCAAAATAAAACATTGTCACAAGTGACAGTTAACCAACAACAGATTCTCAATTCTTGAAAGGGTTAATGAGAGTCAAAGATGAGTTCTTTAGTAGAGATTCTTTTGTTGTGGGGAATTACCAAATGACTCTGTTTTAGGGATACTTACTATTGGCCAAATAATGCCCATTTCTTTATAAAATTGTGCTACAGAAAATTGTTCTAGGGCCCAATGTTATCACAGGTGTTTTTCTAAATATTGAATTTAGACGAACCCTATCTAAAAACAGATGGGAGAATTGATTCAACTAGTGTGTAGTTAAATGGGAGTTCATTTAACAACTGAAGATGATAGATTCATATGGGCTCTTTCAGATTTGGGTTCTTTCACGGTAAAATCTATGTGTGCTGATATGATGAATGGTAAGAGGGTATACTTAAAGAAATACATTTGAAGTGTGTAAGTGCCTCTAAAGATTAAGATCTTTATTTGGTTTCCTCATTACAAAATTATTCGCACTCAGGATAATTTATCTATGCAAAATTAGAATGGTTGTAAGAAATGTGATTTCTGTGTCTGAGATGAGTCTATTAACCATCACTTTTTTGCTTGTCCCTTTGCTCGTCTTATTTAAAGAGTTGTACCTTTGATATTCTCCCACCTTTACTGATATGTGCTTGTCTAAATATTGAATTTAGACGAACCCTATCTAAAAACAAATGGGAGAATTGATTCAACTAGTGTGTAGATAAATGGGAGTTCATTTAACAACTGAAGATGATAGATTCATATGGGCTCTTTCAGATTTGGGATCTTTCATGGTAAAACCTATGTACGATGATATGATGAATGGTCACGCGGTGTTTTTGAAGAAATACATTTGAAAAGTGTAAGTACCTCTAAAGATTAAGATTTTTATTTGGTTCCATCATTACAAAATTATTCCCACCTAAGATAATTTATCTATGCAAAATTAGAACGGTCGTAAGAAATGTGATTTTTGTGTCTTAGATGAGTCTATTAACCATCACTTTTTTTGCGTGTCCCTTTGCTTGTCTTATTTAAAGATCGAGTTGTACCTTCAATATTTTCCCACCTTTACTAAAATGTTCGGCAACAGGCTGAATGGAGTTGAAAAGAAAATTAAAGCACTTATATGTATAGGCATGTGTACTTTAGTATGGGCTCTTTAGAACCGTAGAAATGATAAGGTCTTTAAAAGGGAACAGCTCATATTTTACATGTTATTTTTTCTCCTCTCTTAATAAAGATCGGCCGCTGGCCTTTTGATTCTATCGAAGATGAAATGGACGTATATGGATTCTGGTTGCAACTGTCTGAAGATCGTTGCACGAGTTAGGGTGGCTGACAGTTTGTTAGACGTCTTCATGATGATTAAGATCACTTTTTCGCTGGTTGATAATTATGTAACCATGAGGTGTAAAACATTGTAAACTTGGTACACTGAATTATGCAATCAAGGGTTGTGTGCATGAGATTGACGAAGCTATGCTTCCTTTTCAACAAAAAACAAACACCTAATATAGAAGGAGTATATGATTTTGCTCCACATTTCATCTCTGCAATCGGACGAGAAACTCGATTCGCTAACTCGCGAACATGGCCCTCAGAACTGAATGTCACAGATGCACACGCGACCCTTGGTGGAGCACAAGAGCGAGGAAGCTTCCACGCGGCACGCTGTGGCCGCTTCAGCCGCCCAGGCGCGACACACTCCGGCCAGAATTATTTGAGGCTGACCGAAACACTTGCATGAAGAACTAATGGCGCCCCACACGTGGACGTGGAATTGACAGTACGTCCTGTTGCTGCTCTCCCTGAGAACAGAAGAAACTTTTGTTGGAACTTGCAAGCTAAAGTGAACTTCTTTAGTGATGTGTGCGCCACACTAGCTTGACGTTGCCACAAGCTTGTTACTCCCAATCATGTCATTCTAAATCATCAACATATGTGCCCAAGTTGCTTTTCTTTAAGTAAACCCAACAGTGATTAGAACGTAGCAAGTTCACCAGTTGCCACTACACCAACATCGCCCTACCCTGAGGAACTGGACGTGTTTGATGATGGAGGGACGATGACGGCGGCGAAACCAAAGCGTATTTAGCTCGCGTTATTGTCTTTAGTGATCGAGTATATAGCGTAAAACTACCACTTTTTATGCAAAATTTCGGAAAACTACTACTTTTCGTTCCAATCGCATAGAACTACCACATTTGACGGAGGTTGTCTCAGATAGCACTAATCATGAATTGAACACGAATTGATAGCCGTTCCGACAACGCTGGCCCACTGGCAGGCATGACGTGGCACCGTAGAGTCCGTCGTTTTGTAGATAGGTCCTTAAGTTTTGAAGGCAAATTACGCAGGGGTCCCTCGTGTCTCGCAGTTTTCAAATAATCACATATTTATTTTTCAAACTTTCATATCTTTTAAATACTAATTCAAATCGAAAAACTTTTAATATCAAAAGTGCTCAGAAATGTTTGAATATTTCAAATATAACTTTTTAAAACCTTCATATCTTTTGAATACTAATTCAAATGGAAAAACTTATAATACGAAAAGTGCTCAGAAATGTTTGAATATTTCAAATATAAACTTTTTGAAACCTTAATAACTTTTGAATACTAATTTAAATGGAAAAACTTATAACATGAAAAGTGCCCAGAAATGTTTGAATATTTCAAATATAAACTTTTTAAAATCTTCATAACTTTTGAATACCAATTCAAATGGAAAAACTTATAACATGAAAAATGCTCAGAAATGTTTGAATATTTCAAATTTAAACTTCTTAAAACCTTCATAACTTTTGAATACTAATTCAAATGGGAAAACTTATAACATGAAAAGTGCTCAGAAATATTTTAATATTTCAAATATATATATTCAGTTCACAATTTCAGATAATTAAAATTTACAAACAAATAAATTACTTCTATTCATAATGTAAACTTTGAAAATTCATAACTTCAATTCTATAACTCCAAATAATATAAATAATATGTCTAAATTTATTAGAAAAATCCAAGGAATCTATTTCTAACATCCATAACCTCAGATTGTGCTTCTCGTGCGCCTCCGTCTTTGCTACACGTCAGTTACCTGAAGTATGTCGGTCCCTGTCGCAATTGCGGTTCCCCATCAATGACAACTGGACGAGCATTATTGCCGGCAGATCCGAGCAACACACAACCGCCCTCGCCAGGGTGGGCCGCCGCGCCACCGCCCGACCAGGTAACCTTCCCTGATCAGGGCAGGCCACCGCGCCAACTCCGTTGGTTGCCCGCTGCGCTTCCCTTGTTCGTGGTCATGGGGCTGGTCAGGTACCCGCGCAAGCAAAGTATATAGAATAGAACTACCACTTTCTATGCAGAGTTTCTATGTTAGAAATGGATTCCTTGGGTTTTTGTAATAAATTTAGACATATTATTTATATTATTTGGAGTTATAGAATTGAAGTTATGAATTTCTAAAGTTTACATTATGAATATAAGTAATTTATTTGTTTGTAAATTTTAATTATCTGAAATAGTGAAATGAATTTATATATTTGAAATATTCAAATATTTCTGAGCACTTTTCATGTTATAAGTTTTTCCATTTGAATTGGTATTCAAAAGTTATGAAGGTTTTAAGAAGTTTAAATTTGAAATATTCAAACATTTCTGAGCATTTTTCATGTTATAAGTTTTTCCATTTGAATTGGTATTCAAAAGTTATGAAGGTTTTAAAAAGTTTATATTTGAAATATTCAAACATTTATGGGCACTTTTCATGTTATAAGTTTTTCCATTTGAATTAGTATTCAAAAGTTATGAAGGTTTCAAAAAGTTTATATTTGAAATATTCAAACATTTCTGAGCACTTTTCGTATTATAAGTTTTTCCATTTGAATTAGTATTCAAAAGATATGAAGGTTTTAAAAAGTTATATTTGAAATATTCAAACATTTCTGAGCACTTTTGATATTAAAAGTTTTTCGATTTGAATTAGTATTTAAAAGATATGAAGGTTTGAAAAATAAATATGTGATTATTTGAAAACTGAGAGACACGAGGGACCCCTGTGTAATTTTCCTTCAAAACTTAAGGACCTATCTACAAAACGACGGACTCTAGGCTGCCACGTCATGCTGCCGATGGGCCGACGTTGTCGAACGGCTATCAATTCGTGTTCAATTCAGGATTAGTGCTATCTGAGACAACCTTCGTCAAATGTGGTAGTTCTATGCGATTGGAACGAAAAGTAGTAGTTTTCCGAAATTTTGCATAGAAAGTGGTAGTTTTATGCTATATACTCTTAGTGATCGCTAGGTAGTATAAAAAGTATTTTTTATTGTTTTTAGAGCTTTTTATAGTGTTCTTGACGATTATAGTAGATCGGTGAAGTTTCGTAAAAAAAACAAAGATGTCGGAAAAACGGATAAGTTCTACAGTAGCTCACTGCCTACGGAGACGGCATTGCAATCGGCGGAAACATGACCACCGCGAACACCTTGAGGATAGTTGTTCCTCTGCGCAGTACCTGCAAAATGTGCATAGGAAGGCCAACAGAACCTTCTCTGCCTGCCAAATCATCAGAACCGGATTAGAGGAAAAGAGCTCGTTGAAGCATACGCCAGGGGAAGACGGGCCTCACTGACAAGTTTTAAGTTGATGACGCCTAGAGATCTTGGATCGGAGTAACTTGTTTTTTGAAAAGGGGATATACCCGGCCTCAACGCCAATAGATGCATACAATCTCTTGTTAAACTTATTACTTATTCAATCGTTTACAAATCATGGTCACTGAAAGGTTGACACATGAATCAACCACTTAAAAATTAAAAAAAACTAAAGTCATTGCTAACAAGTGTATTAGCATCAATTCAGCACAAGATTCTATTAACAGGATGCCAGCCAGGAATGATTGAACAAATCAGGTGCTACCATTTTCAAGCGGCTGCATCCAGAATCCATTGCTAGCTGCAGCTCCTTAGGTTATAGAAACGACCACATACAGATCCAATATGTAGCCCGCGAAATAACCTCCTTTTGTTCTGCTAAATATAAAACCACTTTGTGTGCTTCAAGCTCCACCTCCTTTAAAACTTTATATTTTTTACACACCCCATGCAACCAATTAACAAACAGATTCGTTGACAGCTCACGAATAGATGTTGAATCATTTCATCTTATTACAAAACAACATTTCATCTTTCATTGCCATTTTCGCTTAGCTATATTATCTTTTGTCAAAATCACTTTACGATGAAGAAACCATATAAAAATCCTAATCTTGAGTGGTACTCTTATCTTCCAAATATTTTTACGAAGATAAGTGGCATGATCAATCATTTGGTCCAAATAAAGAGAGTTTACCGTAAACATTCCTGATGTTGTTAACTTCCACAAAAACACATTGTTTTGTTGCGATATGTGAACATACATTAAATGTCGAACCAAGTGAATCCACTTTCCCATTTGTTATTTGTTAAGGGCCCTTCTAAATGTTATATTTAGAGATTTATGTGAAAAAACATTGGCAACCAAAACTTTTTTTTTCTGCTGAACGATATTTTGCAAAAATGGATATTTATGTGTTAATGACGTATCTTCTTAGAACCGTGTGTTCTGACCATTTCCCATCGAAAAGACCCTCTTTCAAAAAAATCCATCTTTAACTTTCATGAGACCCCGCTAAAAAGGTGAATATGAAGGTTTTGGTTTGACTCGTGAAAGATATTCAGAATGCAAATATTTATTTTCGATCAGCTTTTTCCATACCCCTCCTTTTTATAAGAGTTTGAAAAGCCATTTTCTAATAAACACTTTTTTTTATTTCTAAAACCTCTATCCCGAGTACCCCTTGGTTTTTTGAACTATATATGATATTCCATTTAGTTAATATATATTTGTTTTTATGTTCATCACGGTCCCAAAAGAAATGTAATCTATATAAGTTTAGTCTTTTTCTTACCCCTTTGGTATTTCAAAGAAGGACAACATAAACACGCGGAGGCTTTGAGTACGGAATTATTCAAAACCAGCTGATCACCATAATTAAGAAAGTAACTTACTGTTGGAGATATGCCCAAGAGGCAATAATAAAGTGGTTATTATATATCTTTGTGTTTATGATAAATGTTTACATACCATGCTATAATTGTATTAACCGAAACATTGATACATGTGTGTTATGTAAACAACAAGGAGTCCCTAGTAAGCCTCTTGTATAACTAGCTTGTTGATTAATAGATGATCATAGTTTCGTGATCATGAACATTGGATGTTATTAATAACAAGGTTATGTCATTATGTGAATGATGTAATGGACACACCCAATTAAGCGTAGCATAAGATCACGTCATTAAGTTCATTTGCTATAAGCTTTCGATACATAGTTACCTAGTCCTTTCGACCATGAGATCATGTAAATCACTTATGCCGGAAGGGTACTTTGATTACATCAAACGCCACTCGCGTAAATGGGTGGTTATAAAGGTGGGATTAGGTATTCGGAAAGTATGAGTTGAGGCATATGGATCAACGAGTGGGATTTGTCCATCCCGATGACGGATAGATATACTACGGCCCTCTCGGTGGAATGTCGTCTAATTAGCTTGCAAGCATATGAATGGTTCATAAGATACCACATACCACGGTACGAGTAAAGAGTACTTGTCAGGAGACGAGGTTGAACGAGGTATAGAGATACCGATGATCAAACCTCGGACAAGTAAAATACCGTGTGACAAAGGAAATCGGTACGTATGTAAATGCTTCATTCGATCACTAAGTCATCGTTGAATATGTGGGAGCCATTATGGATCTCCAGATCCCGCTATTGGTTATTGGTCGGAGAGAATTCTCAACCATGTCTGCATAGTTCGCGAACCGTAGGGTGACACACTTAAGGTTTGATGTCGTTTAAGTAGATATGAAATATGGAATGGAGTTCGAAGTTTTGTTCGGAGTCTCGGATAGAATCCAAGACATCACGAGGAGTTCCGGAATGGTCCGGAGAATAAGATTCATATATAGGAAGTCATTTTATAAGTTTGAAAATGATCCGGTGCATTTATGGAAGGTTCTAGAAGGTTCTAGAAAAGTTTGGAAGAAATCACTATGGAAGGCGGAGTCCCGGAGGGACTCCACTAGCATGGCCGGCCAACCCTAAGGGGGAGGAGTCCCAGGTGGACTCCACCTAAGGTGGCCGGCCACCCCCCTTCCAAGGAAAGGTGGGAGTCCCACCTTGAGTAGGACTCCCATCTTGAGTAGGTTTCCCACCTATGCTAAGTGATACGTCCCAAACGTATCTATAATTTCTTATGTTCCATGCTACTTTTATGGTGATACTCACATGTTTTATACACATTATATGTCATTATTATGCATTTTCCGGCACTAACCTATTGACGAGATGCCGAAGAGCCGATTCTTTGTTTTACTGCTGTTTTTGGTTTCAGAAATCCTAGTAAGGAAATATTCTCGGAATTGGACGAAATCAACGCCCGGGGGCCTATTTTTCCACGAAGCTTCCGGAAGTCCGAAGAGGAAACGAAGTGGGGCCACGAGGTGGCCACACAACGGGGCGGCGCGGCCCGGGTGCCGGCCGCGCGGCCTAGCGTGTGGGTCCCTCGTGACGCCCCCGACCTACCCTTCCGCCTACTTAAAGTCTTCGTCGCGAAACCCCCGATCCGAGAGCCACGATACGGAAAACCTTCCGGAGACGCAGCCGCCGCCAATCCCATCTCGGGGATTCGAGAGATCGCCTCCGGCACCCTGCCGGAGAGGGGAATCATCTCCCGGAGGACTCTTCATCGCCATGATCGCCTCCGGATCGATGTGTGAGTAGTTCACCCCTGGACCATGGGTCCATAGCGGTATCTAGATGGTCGTCTTCTCCTAATTGTGCTATCATGCTCGATCTTGTGAGCTGCCTATC
>NC_061511.1:82477390-82560916 GCF_022539505.1 Lolium rigidum
GTAGTGTATGCCTTCTTTATTTGTCAATTGCCCAACTGTAATTTGTTCACCCAACATGCTATTTATCTTATGGGAGAGACACCGCTAGTGAACTGTGGACCCCGGTCTATTCTTTACATCTAAAATACAATCTCATCGCAATACTTGTTCTTTACTTGTTCTTCGCAAACAATCATCTTCCACACAATACGGTTAATCCTTTGTTCACGAGCAAGTCGGTGAGATTGACAACCTCACTGTTACGTTGGGGCAAAGTACTTTGGTTGTGTTGTGCAGGTTCCACATTGGCGCCGGAATCCCTGGTGTTGCGCCGCATTACATTTCGCCACCAACAACCTTCAACGTGCTTCTTGGCTCCTACTGGTTCGATAAACCTTGGTTTCTTACTGAGGGAAACTTGCTTCTATACGCATCATACCTTCCACTTGGGGTTCCCAACGGACGTGTGCTTTACGCGTATCACTAAGTTTTGGTGTTGGGGTCTTATTCGAAGACTTGGACTACAACTCTTGGGGGCTTCCACCTATATAATGAGGAGCAAGGGGAGGGGGCCGGCCACACCAAGACACAGTTGGCCGCACCCCCTTGAGGCCGGCGCCCCAAACCCTAGCCTCTCCCCAAACCCTAGCGCCCCTCCTCCACATAATACTCCCGCAGCGCATAGGCGAAGCCCTGCCGGAGTTCTCCACCACCACCGCCACCACGCTGTCATGCTGCCGGGATTCCGAGGAGTATCTACTACTTCCACTGCCCGCTGGAACGGGGAGGAGGACGTCGTCTTCATCAACACCGAACGTGTGACCGAGTACGGAGGTGCTGCCCGATTGTGGCACCGTCAAGATCTTCTACGCGCTTTTGCAAGCGGCAAATGATCGACTACATCCACCACGAGATCTAATCTCGTTAAGCTTTGCGATCTTCGAGGGTTAGTCTCTTCATCTCCTCGTTGCTACCGTCTACTAGATTAGATCTTGGCTTGTGTTTTCGTTCTTGCGGTAGGAAATTTTTTGTTTTCTATGCTACGAATCCCATCAGTGGTATCAGAGCCGTGTCTATGCATAGATTGGTTGCACGAGTAGAACACAATTGTTTTGTGGGTGTTGATGCTTTGTTGTCTTTAGTTCGTGTACTTTGCATCTTTGTGGCATAGTGGGATGAAGCGGCTCGGGCTAACTTTACATGACCGCGTTCATGAGATTTGCTCCACGCTCGACATGCAACTTGTATTGCATAAGTGGCTTTGCGGGTGTCTCGTCTCTCCCACTATAGTGAAGATCCAATTTACTCTTTCTATTGACAACACTAGTATCACCATTGTGGTTCATGTTCGTAGGTAGATTGGATCTTACTCGAAAACCCTAAACCACGTAAAATATGCAAACCAAATTAGAACCGTCTAACTTGTTTTTGCGGTGGTTTGGTGATGTGATATGGCCATAATGTGATGATGAATATGTGTGAGATGATCATTATTGTATTATGGCAACCGGCAGGAGCCTTATGGTTGTCTTTAAATTTCATGTTGAGTAGTATTTCAAAGAAGTTGTAATAGTTGCTACATGGGAGAACAATCATGAAGACGGCGCCATTGACCTTGACGCTACGCCGACGATGATGGAGATCATGCCCGTTGATGATGGAGATCATGTCCGTGCTTTGGAGATGAAGATCAAAGGCGCAAAGACAAAGGGGCCATATCATATCACATATGAACTGCATGTGATGTTAATCCTTTTATGCATCTTATTTTGCTTAGATCGCGGCGGTAGCATTATAAGATGATCCCTCTCACTAAATATCAAGATAATAAAGTGTTCATCCTTAGTAGCACCGTTGCTAAGACTTGTCGTTTCGAAGCATCACGTGATGATCGGGTGTGATAGATTCTACATGTGCATACAACGGGTGCAAGCCAGATTTGCACACGCGGATACTAAAGGTTGCCTTGACGAGCCTAGCATGTACAGACATGGTCTCGGAACACGTGATACCGAAAGGTAGAGCATGAGTCATATGATTGATATGATGAACACTTTGAGTGCTCGCCATTGAAGTTACATCTTGTCTCGTGATTATCGGACTTGGTGTGGTGGATTTGGTTCGTGTGATCACTAAGACAATGCGAGGGATATTGTTTTGAGTGGGAATTCACCTAGTTTTAAATTTTGTTGAATTAAAATTTGAACTCAGTTTGTCATAAACTTAGTCTAAACTTTTGCAAACATATGTTGTAGATCATGGCGTCCCCATCAATCAATTTTAACCAGTTCCTAGAGAAAGAAAAGCTTAAAAGCAATGGTAGCAACTTCACCGACTGGTTTCGTCATGTGAGGATCTTCCTCAATGGCGGAAATCTGCAATATGTGCTTGATGCACCGCTAGGTCCCCCACCACCACCTGCAGTATCCGAGGATGTAAAAAATGTTTACGAGACTCGGGTGACTCGCTACTCTCAAGTTCAGTGTGCCATTCTGTGCAGCCTAGAGGCAGAGCTCCAAAAGCGTTTTGAGCACCATGACCCTTGTGATATGATCAATGAGCTCAAGGTTATCTTTGAAACTCATGCGGCTGTGGAGAGCTATGAGGCCTCGAAACGAGTTCTTTGGCCGTATGATGGAAGAGGGCAGCTCCGTTAGTGAGCACGTGTTCGCTATGTCCTGGACACGCGAAGAAGCTCGGTGACTTGGGGATAATCATCCCTAACCAGACTGGGTATTCATCGTGTCCTCCAATCATCGCCACCAAGTTACAAGAACTTCGTGATGAAGTACAACATGCGGAACATGAACAAGGAGTTACCCGAACTCTTCTCCATGCTAAAATCTGCTGAGATTGAGATACAGAAAGAGCACCAAGTGTTGATGGTCAACAAGACCACCAGTTTCAAGAAGCAAGGCAAACCTAAGAAAGGCAACGTCAAGAAGGGCAGGAAGAAAGCTGTCGCGCCTCCTGAGAAGCCTAAGGGTGGCCCTAAACCTGATACTGAGTGCTATTACTGCAATGGGAAGGGGCACTGGAAGCGTAATTGCCCCAAGTACTTGGCTGATCTGAAGAGCGGCCTTGTCAAGAAGAAGAAAGGTATATTTGATGTACATGTTATAGATGTCTTACTGGTTCTCGTACTAGTGCCTGGGTATTTGATACTAGTTCGGTTGCTCACATTTGTAACTCGGAACAGGAACTACGGAATAAACGAAGCCTAGCGAGGGATGAAGTGACGATGCGCGTTGGAAATGGATCCAAGGTCGATGTGATCGCCGTCGGCACGCTCCCTCTACATCTACCTTCGGGATTAGTTTTAAACCTCAATAATTGTTATTTAGTGCCTGCGTTGAGCATGAACATTATATCTGGATCTTGTTTAATGCAAGACGGTTATTCATTCAAGTCTGAGAATAATGGTTGTTCTATTTTTATGAATAATATCTTTTATGGTCATGCGTCTGAGAAGAATGGTTTATTTCTATTAAGTCTCGATAGTAGTGATACACATGTTCATAACATTGATGCTAAGCGAATTAAATTGAATGATAATTCTACTTATATGTGGCACTGTCGTCTTGGTCATATTGGAGTGAAACGCATGGAGAAACTCCATTCCGATGGACTACTTGAGTCACTTGACTTTAAGTCACTTGATAGATGCGAAGCATGTCTAATGGGAAAAATGACTAAGACTCCATTCTCTGGTATAATGGAGCGAGCTACAGATTTGTTGGAAATCATACATACCGATGTGTGCGGACCAATGAGTGTAGCCTCGCGCTGTGGTTATCGTTATGTTCTAACCTTCACAGATGATCTGAGTAGATATGGGTATATCTATTTCATGAAACATAAATCCGAAACTTTCCAGAAGTTTAAGGAATTCCAAAGTGAAGTAGAAAATCAACGTAACAAGAAGATTAAGTTTTTGCGTTCTTATCGCGGAGGCGAATATCTGAGTTATGAGTTTGGCATGCATTTAAAGAAATGAGGAATACTTTCACAGTTGACACCGCCGGGAACACCACAGCGCAATGGTGTGTCCGAACGTCGTAATCGAACTCTTTTAGATATGGTTTGTTCTATGATGTCTCTTACTGATTTGCCGTTATCGTTTTGGGGTTATGCATTAGAGACAGCTGCATTCACTTTAAATGGGGCACCATCTAAATCCGTTGCAACGACACCCTATGAATTGTGGTTTAATAAGAAACCTAAGCTGTCGTTCCTTAAAGTTTTGGGTTGCGAAGCCTATGTAAAAAGGTTGCAACCGGACAAGCTAGAACCCAAAGCGGAGAAATGCGTCTTCATAGGATACCCTAAGGAAACTATTGGGTATACTTTCTATCACAGATCCGAAGGCAAAATCTTTGTTGCTAAGAACGGAACCTTTCTTGAGAAAGAGTTTCTCACTAAAGAAGTGACTGGAAGAAAAGTAGAACTCGACGAGGTTACTGAACCTTCTCTCGTTGATCAGAGTAGCGCAGTACCGGAAGATGTTCCTGTGCCGTCTGCACCGATAACAGAGGAAGCTAATGATAATGATCATGAAACTTCGAACGAGTTAGCTATTGAACCTCGCAGATCGACAAGGGAACGTACCACTCCTGATTGGTATGATCCTTGTCTAAATGTCATGATTGTGGACAACAATGATGAAGACCCTGCGACGTATGAAGAAGCGATGATGAGCCCAGATTCCAACAAATGGCAAGAAGCCATGAAATCTGAAATGGGATCCATGTATGATAACAAAGTGTGGACTTTGGTAGACTTACCTGATAGCCGAAAGGCTGTCGAGAATAAATGGATCTTCAAGAGAAAAAACAGATGCTGATGGTAATGTTACTGTCTATAAAGCTCGACTTGTCGCAAAGGGTTTCCGAAAAATTCAAGGTGTTGACTACGATGAGACTTTCTCACCTGTAGCGAAGCTAAAGTCTGTGAGGAATTTGTTAGCAATAGCTGCATTTTTCGATTATGAGATTTGGCAGATGGATGTCAAAACGGCGTTTCTTAATGGTGACATTGAGGAAGAGTTGTATATGGTACAACCCAAAGGTTTTGTCGATCCTAAAAATGCTGACAAGGTACGCAAACTTCAGCGTTCCATTTATGGACTGAAGCAAGCATCCAGGAGTTGGAACCGACGCTTTGATAAGGTGATCAAAGACTTCGGGTTTATACAGTGTCATGGAGAGGCCTGTATTTACAAGAAAGTGAGTGGGAGCTCTGTAGCATTCCTGATATTATATGTAGATGACATATTATTGATTGGGAATGATACAGAACTATTAAGCAGTGTAAAAGGTTATTTGAATAAGTGTTTTTCAATGAAGGACCTTGGTGAAGTATTTCTGCGTCTCCAACGTATCTATAATTTCTTATGTTCCATGCTAGTTTTATGACAATACCAACATGTTTTAGTCATACTTTATAATGTTTTTATGCATTTTCTGGGACTAACCTATTAACAAGATTCCGCAGTGCCAGTTCCTGTTTTCTGCTGTTTTTGGTTTCAGAAATTCTACACAGGAAATTTATAATGTTTTTATGCATTTTCTGGGACTAACCTACTAACTAATTTTTTTTGTGTTTTGTTTAGGTGCAGCAAACAAAGTAGTAAATAAAATAAAGCAAGACAAAAACAAAGTAAAGAGATTGAGAAGTGAAGACTCCCCTTGCAGCGTGTCTTGATCTCCCCGGCAACGGCGCCAGAAATTTAGCTTGATACGCGTAGATGCACACGTCCGTTGGGAACCCCAAGTGGAAGGTATGATGCGTATAGAAGCAAGTTTCCCTCGGTATGAAACCAAGGTTTAATCGAACCAGTAGGAGCCAAGAAGCACGTTGAAGGTTGATGGTCGCGAAATGTGATGCGGCGCAACACCAGGGATTCCGGCGCCAACGCGGAACTCGCACAACACAACCAAAGTACTTTGTCCCAACGAAACGAGTGAGGTTGTCAATCTCACCGGCTTGCTGTAACAAAGGATTAAACGTATCGAGTGGAAGATGTTTGCAAAGAAAACGAGTAAACACAATTGCAGTAGATTGTATGCTATGTAAAGAATAGGACCGGGGTCCACAGTTCACTAGAGGTGTCTCTCCCATAAGATAAAAGCATGTTGGGTGAACAAATTACGATCGGGCAATTGACAAATAGAGAAAGGCATAACAATGCATATACATGATATGATAAATATAGTGAGATTTAATTGGGCATTACGACAAAGTACATAGACCGCCATCCAAGCTGCATCTATGCCTAAAAAGTCCACCTTCGAGTTATCATCCGAACCCCATTCGGTATTAAGTTGCTAAGCAACGGACAATTGCATTAAGTATGGTGCGTAATGTAATCGACAACTACATCCTTAGACATAGAATCAATGTTTTATCCCTAGTGGCAACAGACACATCACAACCTTAGAACTTTCTCATCACTCGTCCCGGGTGTCAATGAAGGCATGAACCCACTATCGAGCATAAATACTCCCTCTTGAAGTTAAGAGTAAAAACTTGGCCGAGCCTCTACTAGTAACGGAGAGCATGCAAGATCATAAACAACACATAAACAATAGATTGATAATCACCATAACATAGTATTCTCTATCCATCGGATCCCGACAAACACAACATATAGTATTACGGATAGATGATCTTGATCATGTTAGGCAGCTCACAAGATCCAACAATGAAGCACAACAAGGAGAAGACGACCATCTAGCTACTGCTATGGACCCATGGTCCAGGGGTGAACTACTCACTCATCACTCCGGAGGCGATCATGGCGATGAAGAGTCCTCCGGGAGATGAATCCCCTCTCCGGCAGGGTGTCGGAGGCGATCTCATGAATCCCCCGAGATGGGATTCGCGGCTGCGGCGTCTCTGGAAGGTTTTCCGTATCGTCACTCTCGGTACTGGGGGTTTCGCGACGGAGGCTTTAAGTAGGCGAAAGGGCAACGCGAGGGGCCACACGAGGTGCCCAGGGGGCAGGCCGGCGCGGCCAGGGCCTGGGCCGCGCCGCCCTATCCCCCGGCTGCCTCGTGGCCCCACTTCGTTATCTCTTCGGTCTTCCGGAAGCTTCGTGCAAAAATAGGACCCCGGGTGAAAGTTTCGTCCAATTCCGAGAATATTTCCTTACTAGGATTTCTCGAAACCAAAAACAGCGAAAAAAAGCAACCGGCTCTTCGGCATCTTGTTAATAGGTTAGTTCCGGAAAATGCATAAATATGACATATAATGTGCATAAAACATGTAGGTATCATCAATAAAGTAGCATGGAACATAAGAAATTATCGATACGTTGGAGACGTATCAGCATCCCCAAGCTTAGTTCTCGCTCGTCCCGAGCAGGTAAAACGATAACAAAGATAATTTCTGAAGTGACATGCCATCATAATCTTGATCATACTATTTGTAAAGCATATGTAATGAATGCAGCGATCAAAACAAAGGTAATGACATGAGTAAACAAGTGAATCATATGACAAAGATTTTTCATGAATAGTACTTCAAGACAAGCATCAATAAGTCTTGCATAAGAGTTAACTCATAAAGCAATAAATCAAAGTAAAGGTATTGAAGCAACACAAAGGAAGATTAAGTTTCAGCGGTTGCTTTCAACTTATAACATGTATATCTCATGGATATTGTCAACATAGAGTAATATAACAAGTGCAATATGCAAGTATGTAGGAATCAATACACAGTTCACACAAGTGTTTGCTTCTTAAGGTGGAAGGAGATAGGTAAACTGACTCAACAATAAAAGTAAAAGAAAGGTCCTTCAAGAGGAAAGCATCGATTGCTATATTTGTGCTAGAGCTTTGGTTTTAAAAACATCAAGAGAGCATAAAAGTAAAGTTTTGAGAGGTGTTTGTTGTTGTCAACGAATGGTAATGGGTACTCTAACTACCTTATCAACCGGACTTTCAAGAGCGGCTCCCATGAAGGACGTTATTTCTACCACCGTGGTAGATCATCCCTCTTCTCTTTTGTTTACACATGTATTTTAGTGGGGTGGCACTCCTTCCAACCTTTCTTTCACAAACCATGGCTAACCGATTCCATCGGGTGCCCGCCAACAATCTCATACCATGAAGGAGTGCCTTTTTATTTTAATTTTATTATGATGACACTCCTCCCCACCTTTGCTTTCTCAAGCCATGGCTAACCGATTCCATCGGGTGCCGTCCAACCTTTCACATACCATGGAGGAGTGTCTATTTGCAAAATTAAGTTGCTTACCTGATGAATCGAGCAAAACATGTGAAGAGAATTATTAGTGAAGTTAATTAATTGGGGCTGGGAACCCCTTTGCCGACTCTTTATGCAAAGTTATTGGATAAGCGGATGAAGCCACTAGTCCATTGTGAAAGTCTGTCCGAAGTAAATGACAAGATCGAAAGATAAAACACCACATACTTCCTCATGAGCTATAAAACATTGACACAAATAAGAGATGATAAATTTTGAATTGTTTAAAGGTAGCACTCAAGCAATTTACTTTGGAATGGCTGAGAAATACCATGTAGTAGGTAGGTATGGTGGACACAAATGGCATAGTAGTTGGCTCAAGGATTTTGGATGCATGAGAAGTATTCCCTCTCGATACAAGGTTTAGGCTAGCAAGGTTATTTGAAGCAAACTCAAGGATGAACAGGTGCAGCAAAACTCACATAAAAGACATATTGTAAACATTATAAGACTCTACACCGTCTTCCTTGTTGTTCAAAACTCAATACTAGATATTATCTAGACCTTAGAGAGAGCAAATATGCAAATCAAATTTTAGCAAGCTCTATGTATTTCTTCATTAATGGGTGCAAAGCATATGATGCAAGAGCTTAAACATGAGCACAACAATTGCCAAGTATCACATTATCCAAGACATTTTAGAATTACTACATGTAGCATTTTCCAATTCCAACCATATAACAATTTAACGAAGAAGAAACTTCGCCATGAACATTATGAGTAAAGCCTAAGGACATATGTGTCCATATGCAACAGCGGAGCGTGTCTCTCTCCCACAAAGTGAATGCTAGGATCCATCTTATTCAAACAAAAACAAAAACAAAAACAAACCGACGCTCCAAGTAAAGAACACAAGATGTGACCTGAATAAAAATATAGTTTCGGGGAGGAACCTGATGATGTTGTCCATGAAGAAGGGGATGCCTTGGGCATCCCCAAGCTTAGACGCTTGAGTCTTCTTAAAATATGCAGGGATGAACCACGGGGGCATCCCCAAGCTTAGAGCTTTCACTCCTCTTGATCATAGTATATCATTCTCCTCTCTTGACCCTTGAAAACTTCCTTCACACCAAACTTCAAGCAAACTCATTAGAGGGTTAGTGCACAATTAATAATTCACACATTCAGAGGTGACACAATCATTATTTTCACTTCTGGACATTGCATAATGCTACTGGACATTAGTGGATCAAAGAAATAGATCCAACATAGCAAAAGAGGCAATGCGAAATAAAAGGCAGAATCTGTCAAAAACAGAACAGTCCGTAAAGACGAATTTAAAGCTGGCACCAGACTTGCTCAAATGGAAAAACTCAAAACTAATGAAAGTTGCGTAAATATCTGAGGATCACGCTCGTAAATTGGCAGATTTTTTCGAATTTTCTACAGATAACTGTGCCCAGACTCGTGACAGACAGCAATGCTGTTTCTGCGCAGCGATCCCAAATATAACATCAACTTTGACATAGAAACTTTACTTGGCACAAAAACATGATAAGGAGAGGTTGCTACAGTAGTAAACAACTTCCAAGACTCAACAAAACAAAAAATTGCTGTAGTAAAAACATGGGTTGTCTCCCATAAGAGCTTTTCTTTAACGCCTTTCAGCTAGGCGCAGAAAGTGCAAATCAAGTAACATCGAGAGTAGAAGCATCAACATTATTATTTTTCATGCAAACACAACTTGTTGCAGAGGGTACTTTAGGTGCTCCATTATCAATTATCTATGGTGGTGCTAGGGGTTTTAGAAATTTTAGGCCTATAATAATTCTTTTGTTTAGGCACTTTAGAGGCGTACATGAATTTTTGCTCTTTACCCACATAAGCTTTCTCATTATTCTTCAGAGAAGAAAAGGTTGAACCCAAGGTTCCCATAGCTTTTTCAAGTTCATCAATCCTATTGGTTTGATTATCATGGACAACACTAGTTCCTAGGACACTAATTCTTTCATCAATTCCTCCTAAGGATTTATCAAGTTCATAAGTTTTGTGAAATAACATCCCCAATTTAGTTTCAACACTTGAAATTTTTTTCTCTATGGTTTCCAATTTTTTTATAACATCTTCAAGAGAGATTTCAATTTTAACTTCATTAACAGGTGGTATTCCAACTAGACTCTCAATGATGCAACTAGCTTCTAAAGCGGGAGTACCTAGGAAATTGCCTCCCGAAAGAGTATCAAGAACATACCTATTCCAACTAGATAAACCAACATAAAAGTTCCTAAGAAGGATAGTGGTGGAGTGTTTCTTAATGCACCTATGATGAGCATTACTAATTCTGTACCAAGCATCTTTAAAACTTTCTCCACCCTGTTGCTTAAAAGAACGAACTTCAACTTCAGGATTACTCATTTTAGTAGCAATAAAGTAAACTAGGCAAATAAAGTAAATGCAAGTAACTAATTTTTTTGTGTTTTTGATATAGAGAGCAAGACAGTAAATAAAGTAAAACTAGCAACTAATTTTTTTTGTGTTTTGTTTAGGTGCAGCAAACAAAGTAGTAAATAAAATAAAGCAAGACAAAAACAAAGTAAAGAGATTGAGAAGTGAAGACTCCCCTTGCGGCGTGTCTTGATCTCCCGGCAACGGCGCCAGAAATTTAGCTTGATACGCGTAGATGCACACGTCCGTTGGGAACCCCAAGTGGAAGGTATGATGCGTATAGAAGCAAGTTTCCTCAGTATGAAACCAAGGTTTAATCGAACCAGTAGGAGCCAAGAAGCACGTTGAAGGTTGATGGTCGCGAAATGTGATGCGGCGCAACACCAGGGATTCCGGCGCCAACGCGGAACCCGCACAACACAACCAAAGTACTTTGTCCCAACGAAACGAGTGAGGTTGTCAATCTCACCCGCTTGCTGTAACAAAGGATTAAACGTATCGAGTGGAAGATGTTTGCAAAGAAAACAGTAAACACAATTGCGGTAGATTGTATGCTATGTAAAGAATAGGACCGGGATCCACAGTTCACTAGAGGTGTCTCTCCCATAAGATAAAAGCATGTTGGGTGAACAAATTACAGTCGGGCAATTGACAAATAGAGAAAGGCATAACAATGCATATACATGATATGATAAATATAGTGAGATTTAATTGGGCATTACGACAAAGTACATAGACCGCCATCCAACCGCATCTATGCCTAAAAAGTCCACCTTCAGGTTATCATCCGAACCCCATTCGGTATTAAGTTGCTAAGCAACGAGACAATTGCATTAAGTATGGTGCGTAATGTAATCGACAACTACATCCTTAGACATAGAATCAATGTTTTATCCCTAGTGGCAACGAGCACATCACAACCTTAGAACTTTACGTCACTGTCCCGGTGTCAATGAAGGCATGAACCCACTATCGAGCATAAATACTCCCTCTTGGAGTTAAGAGTAAAAACTTGGCCGAGCCTCTACTAGTAACGGAGAGCATGCAAGATCATAAACAACACATAAACAATAGATTGATAATCACCATAACATAGTATTCTCTATCCATCGGATCCCGACAAACACAACATATAGTATTACAGATAGATGATCTTGATCATGTTAGGCAGCTCACAAGATCCAACAATGAAGCACAACAAGGAGAAGACGACCATCTAGCTACTGCTATGGACCCATGGTCCAGGGGTGAACTACTCACTCATCACTCCGGAGGCGATCATGGCGATGAAGAGTCCTCCGGGAGATGAATCCCCTCTCCGGCAGGGTGCCGGAGGCGATCTCTGAATCCCCCGAGATGGGATTCGCGGCGGCGGCGTCTCTGGAAGGTTTTCCGTATCGTGGCTCTCGGTACTGGGGGTTTCGCGACGGAGGCTTTATGTAGGCGAAAGGGCAACGCGAGGGGCCACACGAGGTGCCCAGGGGGCAGGCCGGCGCGGCCAGGGCCTGGGCCGCGCCGCCCTATCCCCTGGCTGCCTCGTGGCCCCACTTCGTTATCTCTTCGGTCTTCTGGAAGCTTCGTGCAAAAATAGGACCACGGGCGAAAGTTTCGTCCAATTCCGAGAATATTTCCTTACTAGGATTTCTGAAACCAAAAACAGCAGAACAACGACAGCGGCTCTTCGGCATCTTGTTAATAGGTTAGTTCCAGAAAATGCATAAATATGACATATAATGTGCATAAAACATGTAGGTATCATCAATAAAGTAGCATGGAACATAAGAAATTATCGATACGTTGGAGACGTATCAGACGCCGCCGCCGTCAACCCCATCTCGGGGGGTTCTGAAGATCGCCTCCGGCACCCTGCCGGAGAGGGGAATCATCACCGGAGGGCTCTACATCACCATGCCCGCCACCGGACTGATGCGTGAGTAGTTCATCCTTGGACTACGGGTCCATAGCAGTAGCTAGATGGTTTTCTTCTCCTCTTGTGCTATCATGTTTAGATCTTGTGAGCTTCCTATCATGATCAGGATCATCTATTTGTAATGCTACATGTTGTGTTTGTTGGGATCCGATGAATATGGAATACTATGTCAAGTTGATTATTGATCTATCATATATGTGTTATTTATGTTCTTGCATGCTCTCCTTTGCTAGTAGAGGCTCTTGCCAAGTTGATACTTGTGACTCCAAGAGGGAGTATTTATGCTAGATAGTGGGTTCATGTCTCCATTGAATCTGGGGAGTGACAGCTACCCCTAAGGTTGTGGATGTGCTGTTGCCACTAGGGATAAAACATCAATGCTTTGTCTAAGGATATTTGTATTGTTTACAATACGCACAGTACTTAATGCAATTGTCTATTGTTTGCAACTTAATACTGGAAGGGGTGCGGATGCTAACCTGAAGGTGGACTTTTTAGGCATAGATGCATGCGGGATGGCGGTCTATGTTCTTTGTCGTAATGCCCTAAGTAAACTCATAGTAGTCATCATGATATGTATATGCATCTCCTTTTGTCAATTGCCCAACTGTAATTTGTTCACCCAACATGCTATTTATCTTATTGGAGAGACACCACTAGTGAACTGTGGACCCCGGTCCATTCTTTACATCTGAAATACAATCTACTACAATCATTGGTCTTTGTTGTTTTATGCAAGCAAACATAATTCTCCACACCATACGTTTAATCTTTTGTTTTCAGAAGGCCGGTGAGTTTGACAACCTCACTGTTAAGTTGGGACAATCGTTTTTGATTGTGTTGTGCAGGTTCCACGTTGGCGCCGGAATCACTGGTGTTGCGCCGCACTACACTCCTTCACCAACAACCTTCACGTGGCCTTCATCTCCTACTGGTTCGATAAACCTTGGATTCTTACTGAGGGAAAACTCGCTGCTGTACTCATCATACCTTCCTCTTGGGGTTCCCAACGGACGTGTGCTTTACCGTCACAAGGAGCTGCCTCACGCAAGCAGCAAGCTTTTCTGGCACCGTTGCCGGGGAGATCAAGACACGCTGAAAGGGGAGTCTCTCACATCCAATCTCTTTACTTTGTTTATTGTCTTGCTTTATTTTATTTTCTGTCTTGTTTGCTTTCTTTATATCAAAAACACACAAAAAATTAGTTACTTGTTTTACTTTATTTAATTCGGTTTGTTTGGTTTATTTTTATTACTGTTAAAATGAATACTCCTGAGAACACTAAGTTGTGTGATTTCACTAGCACAAATAATAATGATTTTATATGCACTCCCATTGCTCCACCTGCTACCACAGCAGAATTTTATGAAATTAAACCTGCTTTACTAAATCTTGTTATGAGAGAGAAATTTTCTGGTATTAGTACTGATGATGCTGCTGCCCATCTTAATAATTTTGTTGAACTTTGTGAAATGCAAAAGTATAAGGATATAGATGGGGATATTATAAAACTGAAATTGTTTCCTTTCTCCTTAAGAGGAAGAGCTAAAGATTGGTTGCTATCTTTGCCTAAAAATAGTATTGATTCATGGATTAAATGTAAAGATGCTTTTATTGGAAAATATTATCCTCCTGCTAAGATTATATCTTTGAGAAGTAGCATTATGAATTTTAAGCAATTGGATAATGAACATGTTGCCCAAGCATGCGAGAGAATGAAATCTTTGGTAAAGAATTGCCCTACCCATGGACTAACTACTTGGATGATCATCCAAACCTTTTATGCAGGACTGAATTTTTCTTCAAGGAACCTTTTGGATTCAGCTGCTGGAGGTACTTTGATGTCCATCACTTTGGGTGCTGCAACAAAGCTTCTTGATGATATGATGATCAACTACTCTAAATGGCATACTGAAAGAACTCCTCAAGGTAAGAAGGTAAATTCTGTTGAAGAAACCTCTTCTTTGAGTGATAAGATTGATGTTATTATGTCTATGCTTGTTAATGGTAGATCTCATGTTGATCCTAATAATGTTCCTTTAGCTTCATTGGTTGCTCAAGAAGAGCATGTTGATGTGAATTTCATTAAAAATAATAATTCAACAACAATGCTTATAGGAATAATTTTGGTAACAACAACTATAGGCCATATCCTTCTAATAAAGGTAATGGTTATGGTAATTCTTACAACAATAGTAGGAGTGCACCCTCTGGTCTTGAAGTCATGCCTAAAGAATTTATTAGTACACAAACTGCTTTTAATAAATCTGCTGAAGAAAAGCTTGGTAAAATTGATGTTCTTGCTTCTAAGGTTGATAGTCTTGCTGCTGATGTTGATCTTTTAAAATTGAAAGTTATGCCTAATGAAGATAAATATATTAAGTCATTTGCTACAGCAAACGCTATCCAAGTTCTAATTAATGACAATATTAGAATGATGGCTGAATTGCATGCTAGGTGGGAAAGAGAGGAAAGAGAAGAAAAACTTGCTAAAGAGAATAATGTAGCTAAAGTTTGGACTATTACCACCACTAGTAATGTTGATGCTTCACATGTTGCTAAACCTCCTACTATCAATGGTAAAATAATTGGTGTTGGCAATGTCTCTAATTCTACTGCAAAGCGTGCAAAATTGCCTGAAACTGCTGAAACTGTTTGTGATAAAAGTGCTGAAATTTTTCAGAATGTTGTAGATCATAATGGTTTAGATTTTGATAGTTGTCATATTTCTGAAGTTATTAAGTTCTTACAAAAACTTGCTAGAAGTCCTAATGCTAGCGCTATAAATTTAGCCTTTACAAAACATATTACAAATGCTCTCATTAAAGCTAGGGAAGAGAAATTAAAACTTGAAGCTTCTATTCCTAGGAAGTTGGAAGATGGTTGGGAGCCCATCATTAAGATGAAAGTCAATGATTTTGATTGTAATGCTTTATGTGATCTTGGTGCAAGTATTTCTGTTATGCCTAAGAAACTTTATGATATGCTTGACTTGCCACCTTTGGAAAAATGTTATTTGGATGTTAATCTTGCTGATAATGCTATAAAGAGACCTTTGGGGAGAATTGATAATGTTCACATTACGGTTAACAATAACCTTGTCCCCGTTGATTTTGTTGTCTTGGATATTGAATGCAATGCATCTTGTCCTATTATTTTGGGAAGACCTTTTCTTCGAACTGTTGGTGTTATTATTGATATGAAAGAAGGAAATATTAGATATCAATTCCCTCTTAAGAAAGGTATGGAACACTTCCCTAGAAAGAGAATGAAGATGCCTTTTGATTCTATTATTAGAACAAACTATGATGTTGATGCTACTTCTCTTGATATTACTTGATTTGCACTTTCTGCGCCTAGCTGAAAGGCGTTAAAGAAAAGTGCTTATGGGAGACAACCCATTATTTTATTTCTGCAATTTTTGTTTTATATTTGAGTCAAGGTGATTATTACTACTGTAGCAATACCTTTGTATCTTTATTTTCATGTATTGTTGTGTCAAGTAAAGTCTCTAATAGTAAGTTGATACTAGATTTAGATTTCTGCGCAGAAACAGATTTTTAGCTGTCACGAATTCGCGTTTTTCTCTCTGTAGAAGAATCAAAAAAATCTGCGAAAATTCATGCGTGATCCTCAGATATGTATGCAACTTTCATTAGTTTTGAGTTTTTCCATGTGAGCAAGTTAAGTGCCTCTAAAAAATTCGTCTTTACGTACTGTTCTGTTTTGACAGATTCTGCCTTTTATTTCGCATTGCCTCTTTTACTGTGTTTGAGTGGATTTCTTTGCTCCATTAAATTTCAGTAGCCTTGGGTAATATCCAGAAGTGTTGGTAATGATTGTGTCCATGCTTAACATGTGAATTTTTGATTATGCACTAACCCTCTAATGAGATTGCTTTGAGTTTGGTGTGGAGGAAGTTTTCAAGGATCAAGAGAGGAGGATGATATGGTATGATCAAGAAGAGTGAAGAGTCTAAGCTTGGGGATGCCCCCGTGGTTCATCCCTGCATATTTCAAGAAGACTCAAGCGTCTAAGCTTGGGGATGCCCAAGGCATCCCCTTCTTCATCAACAAACTTATCAGGTCACCTCTAGTGAAAGTATATTTTAATTCCGTCACATCTTATGTGCTTTACTTGGAGCGTCTGTTTGTTTTTATTTTTGTTTATGTTTGAACAAATTCGGATCCAAGCAATCCTTGTGTTGGAGAGAGACACGCTCCGCTTTTTCATTTGAACAGTTGTGTTCTTCATCTTATTTTAATATTCATGGCGAAAGCTGAAAGCCGCATCACTTGTACTTGTTGTTATTTGGTTGGAAACAGAAAATGCCTCATATTGTCTTGAATAATTTGATACTTGGCAATTGTTTTGAGCTCTCAAGTAGATCATGTTTAAGCTCTTGCATCATGTAGTTTAAATCTATTAGTGGAGAACTACCGTAGAGCTTGTTGAAATTTGGTTTGCATGATTGGTCTCTCTAAGGTCTAGATATTTTCTGGTAAAAGTGTTTGAACAACAAGGAAGATAGTGTAGAGTCTTATAATGCTTGCAATATGTTCTTGTGTAAGTTGTTACTGTACCGGTTCATACTTGTGTTTGCTTCAAACAACCTTGCTAGCCAAAGCCTTGTACTGAGAGGAAATGCTTCTCGTGCATCAGAAAAACCTTGAGCCAAAACCTATGCCATTTGTGTCCACCATAACTACCTATATGTGGTATTTTTCTGCCATTCCAAAGTAAATTGCTTGCGTGCTACCTTTAAAAATTCATTCCTTGTCTTTACAATACATAGCTCATGGGAAAGTAGCCTGAAAAACTATTGTGGTAATGAATATGTTGTTTATGTATCTTAGTTCTTATAAGTTGCTTCTTGAGCGGTAACCATGTTTCTGGGGACGCCATCAACTTGTCACACCTTTGTTGAATATCATGTGAGTTGCTATGCATGTTCGTCTTGTCTGAAGTAAGGGAGATTTGCCATGAGTTGAAATGGTTTGAGTATGCATGTTGTTAGAGAAGAACATTGGGCCGCCAACCAAAGCCATGTATCATGGTGGAAGTTTCAGCTTGGACATTAATCCTCAGAATCTCTTATGAGAATATTATTTGTTGTTGAGTGCTTAAAGCATAAAAGAGGAGTCCATTATCTGTTTTCTATGTTGTCCCGGTATGGATGTCATCAAGTTGAGATCTATCAAAATCGAGAAATCAAATGCGATTTATCTCCTTGGACCTTTGTACAGGTGGCATAGAGGTACCCCTTTGTGACACTTGGTTGAAACATATGTAATGCAATGATAATCCATGGAAATCCGAGCTAATTAGGACAAGGTGCGGGCACTATTGGTATTCGATGCATGAGGCTTGCAACTTATAGGAGGTTTTATGCATAACATATATGAATTATTACTACCGTTGACAAAATTGTTTCCATGTTTTCAAAATAAAAAACTCTAGCACATGAGTAATCCCTGCTTCCCTCTGCGAAGGGCCTTTCTTTTACTTTATGTTGAGTCAGTTTACCTACTTCTTTCTATCTTAGAAGCAAACACTTATGTCAACTGTGTGCATTGATTCTTACATGTTTACTTATTGCACTTATTATATTACTTTGTGTTGACAATTATCCAAGAGATATACATGTTGAAGTTGAAAGCAATTGCTGGAACTTAAATCTTCCTTTGTGTTGCTTCAATGCCTTCAACTTTGAATCTATTGCTTTATGAGTTAGCTTTTATGCAAGTCTTTTTGATACTTGTCTTGAAAGTACTATTCATGAAAAGTTTTTGCTATATGATTCAATTGTTTAGTCATTATCTTTTTGTTAGCAAACTATATACCATTGCTTTAATCACTTCATTCATCTCATATGCTTCACAATAGTATTGATCAAGATTGTGTTGGTAGCATGTCACTTCAGAAATTATTGTTTTCATTGTTTACCTACTCGAGGGCGAGTAGGAACTAAGCTTGGGGATGCTTGATACGTCTCCAACGTATCTATAATTTCTTATGTTCCATGCTAGTTTTATGACAATACCAACATGTTTTAGTCATACTTTATAATGTTTTTATGCATTTTCCGGGACTAACCTATTAACAAGATGCCGCAGTGCCAGTTCCTGTTTTCTGCTGTTTTTGGTTTCAGAAATCCTACACAGGAAATATTCTCGGAATTGGACGAAACAAAAGCCCACGGTCCTATTTTCCACGGAGCCTTCCAGAACACCGAAGAGGAGACGAAGAGGGGACGCGAGGCGGCCACACCATAGGGGGGCGCGGCCCCACCCCTGGCCGCGCCGCCATATGGGGTGGGCCCCTCGGGCGGCCCCGACTCTGCCCCTTCGCCTATTTATTCCCTCCGTCGCGAAAACCCTAGTACCGAGAGCCACGATACGAGAAAAGCTACTGAGACGCCGCCGCCGTCAACCCCATCTCGGGGGGTTCTGAAGATCGCCTCCGGCACCCTGCCGGAGAGGGGAATCATCACCGGAGGGCTCTACATCACCATGCCCGCCTCCGGACTGATGCGTGAGTAGTTCATCCTGGGACTACGGGTCCATAGCAGTAGCTAGATGGTTGTCTTCTCCTCTTGTGGTATCATGTTTAGATCTTGTGAGCTTCCTATCATGATCAGGATCATCTATTTGTAATGCTACATGTTGTGTTTGTTGGGATCCGATGAATATGGAATACTATGTCAAGTTGATTATTGATCTATCATATATGTGTTATTTATGTTCTTGCATGCTCTCCTTTGCTTGTAGAGGCTCTTGCCGAGTTGATACTTGTGACTCCAAGAGGGAGTATTTATGCTAGATAGTGGGTTCATGTCTCCATTGAATCTGGGGGAGTGACAGCAACCACTAAGGTTGTGGATGTGATGTTGCCACTAGGGATAAAACATCAATGCTTTGTCTAAGGATATTTGTATTGTTTACATTACGCACAGTACTTAATGCAATTGTCTGGTTGTTTGCAACTTAATACTTGGAAGGGGTGCGGATGCTAACCTCGAAGGTGGACTTTTAGGCATAGATGCATGCTTTGGATGGCGGTCTATGTTATTTGTCGTAATTCCCTAAGTAAATCTCATAGTAGTCATCATGATATGTATATGCATCTCTATTTGTCAATTGCCCAACTGTAATTTGATCACCCAACATGCTATTTATCTTATTGGAGAGACACCACTAGTGAACTGTGGACCCCGGTCCATTCTTTACATCTGAAATACAATCTACTGCAATCATTGTTCTCTCGTTGTTTTCTCGCAAGCAAACATAATTCTCCACACCATACGTTTAATCCTTTGTTTTCAGCAAGCCGGTGAGATTGACAACCTCACTTTGTTAAGTTGTGACAAAGTAGTTTGATTGTGTTGTGCAGGTTCCACGTTGGCGCCGGAATCACTGGTGTTGCGCCGCACTACACTCCTTCACCAACAACCTTCACGTGGCCTTCATCTCCTACTGGTTCGATAAACCTTGGTTTCTTACTGAGGGAAAACTCGCTCATGTACTCATCATACCTTCCTCTTGGGGTTCCCAACGGACGTGTGCTTTACCGTCACAAGGAGCTGCCTCACGCAAGCAGCAAGCAGCATGCATTTTAGGCATCAAGATTTATAGAGATAGATCAAGACGCCTAATAGGGCTTTCACAGAGTACATACCTGGACAAGATTCTAAAGAAGTGTAGAATGGATGAAAGTAAGAAAGGATTCTTACCGATGTTGCCAGGTAAGGTCTTGAGTAAGACTCAAGGTCCGGCTACGGCAGAAGTAAGAGAAAGGATGAATCAGATCCCCTATGTCTCGGCAGTAGGCTCTATCATGTATGTCATGGTGTGTACTAGACCGGATATAGCACATGCTGTTAGTTTGACTAGCAGATATCAAAGTGATCCAGAATGGAACACTGGACAGCGGTCAAGAATATCCTGAAGTACTTGAAAATAACTAAGGATATGTTTTCTTTGTGATGGCGGTGACCAAGAGCTCGTTGTAACCAGTTACACCGATGCAAGTTGGAACACCGATCCTGATGACTCTAAGTCTCAGTCTGGGTACATGTTTATATTGAATGGTGCTGCAGTAAGCTGGTGTAGCTTCAAGCAGTGCACGGTGGCGAAGTCTTCAACAGAATCGGAATACATAGCGGCTTCAGAGGCTTCATCGGAAGCGGTATGGATGAAGAGGTTCATTGTTGAGTCTGGTGTGGTTCCTAGTGCATTGGACCCACTAGTCATCTATTGTGACAACATGGGTGCCATCGCCAATGCACAAGAACCAAGGTCACACAAGAAGCTGAAGCATATCAAGCTGCGTTTTCATTTGATTCGCGAGTACATCGAAGATGGAGAAGTAAAGATTTGCAAAGTACACACTGATCTGAATGTGGCAGATCCGTTGACTAAAGCTCTCCCTAGGGCAAAGCATGACCAACACCAGAATGCCATGGGTGTTAGGTACCTTACAATGTAATCTAGATTATTGACTCTAGTGCAAGTGGGAGACTGTTGGAGATATGCCCAAGAGGCAATAATAAAGTGGTCATTATATATTTTGTGTTTATGATAAATGTTTACATACCATGCTATAATTGTATTAACCGAAACATTGATACATGTGTGTTATGTAAACAACAAGGAGTCCCTAGTAAGCCTCTTGTATAACTAGCTTGTTGATTAACAGATGATCATAGTTTCGTGATCATGAACATTGGATGTTATTAATAACAAGGTTATGTCATTATGTGAATGATGTAATGGACACACCCAATTAAGCGTAGCATAAGATCACGTCATTAAGTTCATTTGCTATAAGCTTTCGATACATAGTTACCTAGTCCTTTCGACCATGAGATCATGTAAATCACTTATGCCGGAAGGGTACTTTGATTACATCAAACGCCACTCGCGTAAATGGGTGGTTATAAAGGTGGGATTAGGTATTCGTAAAGTATGAGTTGAGGCATATGGATCAACAGTGGGATTTGTCCATCCCGATGACGGATAGATATACTCTGGGCCCTCTCGGTGGAATGTCGTCTAATTAGCTTGCAAGAATATGAATGGTTCATAAGATACCACATACCACGGTACGAGTAAAGAGTACTTGTCAGGAGACGAGGTTGAACGAGGTATAGAGATACCGATGATCAAACCTCGGACAAGTAAAATATCGCGTGACAAAGGGAATCGGTATCGTATGTAAATCGTTCATTCGATCACTAAGTCATCGTTGAATATGTGGGAGTCATTATGGATCTCCAGATCCCGCTATTGGTTATTGGTCGGAGAGAAGTCTCAACCATGTCAGCATAGTTCGCGAACCGTAGGGTGACACACTTAAGGTTTGATGTCGTTTAAGTAGATATGGAATATGGAATGGAGTTCGAAGTTTTTGTTCGGAGTCTCGGATAGGATCCAGGACATCACGAGGAGTTCCGGAATGGTCCGGAGAATAAGATTCATATATAGGAAGTCATTTTATAAGTTTGAAAATGATCCGGTGCATTTATGGAAGGTTCTAGAAAAGTCCGGAAGAAATCACTATGGAAGGCGGAGTCCCGGAGGGACTCCACTAGCATGGCTGGCCAACCCTAAGGGGGAGGAGTCCCAGGTGGACTCCACCTAAGGTGGCCGGCCACCCCCCCTCCAAGGAAAGGTGGGAGTCCCACCTTGAGTTGGACTCCCATCTTGAGTAGGTTTCTCACCTATGGCAAGTTTTGGTGTTGGGGTCTTATTCGAAGACTTGGACTACAACTCTTGGGGGCTTCCACCTATATAATGAGGAGCAAGGGGAGGGGGCTGGCCACACCAAGACACAGTTGGCCGCACCCCCTTGAGGCCGGCGCCCCAAACCCTAGCCTCTCCCCAAACCCTAGCGCCCCTCCTCCACATAATACTCCCGCAGCGCATAGGCGAAGCCCTGCCGGAGTTCTCCACCACCACCGCCACCACGCCGTCGTGCTGCCGGGATTCCGAGGAGGATCTACTACTCTGCTGCCCGCCTGGAACGGGGAGGAGGACGTCGTCTTCATCAACACCGAACGTGTGACCGAGTACGGAGGTGCTGCCCGATTGTGGCACCGTCAAGATCTTCTACGCGCTTTTGCAAGCGGCAAGTGATCGACTACATCCACCACGAGATCTAATCTCGTTAAGCTTTGCGATCTTCGAGGGTTAGTCTCTTCATCTCCTTGTTGCTACCGTCTACTAGATTAGATCTTGGCTTGTGTTTTCGTTTTTGCGGTAGGAAATTTTTTGTTTTCTATGCTACGAATCCCATCACTTACCTCACCAACTAGCAAGTTTCTTTTGAAGCTATCTTCAATCGCCTTCCACTAAGCATTAGTTAACTTGCGGAAATGAATAGGAACCCCCAAATATCTAAATGGAAAGGCCCATGCTTCAAAACCGAAAAGTTTACAATATTTATCATTGACTTCTTCTGCTTTCCCAAAACAAAGAAACTTATCTCCCATGGAAATTATTTTAAAGGTCTGAAATATGTTCAAAATTACTAAGTATGAGTTTCATGATTACTGCCTTTTGCATGTCCATAAAATGAGTGCCGTCTGTGTAATGAAGAATCGATACTCCCCCATTAACCAAATGGGGAATAAGACCTTTTACTTGTCCATCCTCCTTTTCCCTAGAAATGAATATAGTGAGTACACCGTAAACTATATTGAACAAGATAGGAGAAAGAGGGTATACTTGTTTCAAACATACTTAAGTTTGAAAATAATGACCAATGTCAACATTAACCTTAACTCCCACACTCCCTTTGTTGAATAAATGATGCACCCAATCATAACATTTCGGTCGAAGCCTTTCAACGAAAGACTTCTTGTAAAAAAATTAATTTAACTTTGTTGTATTATTTTTCAAAGTCTATCTATAAAACCATAACCGTTCATTTATTTTCTATTAAACTCATGGATTGTTTCATGTTGCACTAGAATCCCTTATAAAATATGGCAGCCTGGCATAAAATTCATTTACGTGGATCTGATAATTTCATGAGACATACTCGTTAACCTGTTAGTACCTACCTTTGTGAATAATTAAAACTAAAGTTCATCAAAAATCGGTCTAAATTCTTGTATATGTACATTGTTTTGTTTTTTAATAGGAGAACAATGGTACCAAAATTGAAATAAAAAAGTGGTAATTCTCTTTATTGAAAATTTGTGCATATATTCATGAAGTTTACCTTAATCATATTACAAAAAATTGGTAGAATTCAGAAGGAAACCATGAGGCCCTTGTGCTTTGTTCTTCTAGTTTTGCATTATAGCTCCATATACTTCTTTCTCCAAGAAATGTGGAATAAGAATGTTTTTTCTCTTCGAATATCAGAGGGATATCCTGAATTTCGGGCTCTATTAACGAGAAGTGCTTAGGAGCCGGCACTCCAAGCAACTTATAATATTCAGAAATATAAACCCTAAGGTTTTCTTGTCCGACTATAGTTTCTTCATCTTGTTCTCGCTGGATTTTTTTATTCCTTCTATACTTTCCATTAGCTATTAGTTAAAAATATTTTGTATTGTTTCCAATTCATGAACATGTTTAACTTTTGCTCGATGTGCCCACTTAGTATCTTCATCCCTTCTAAGTTTTGCCTCCCTCAAAGCATGTATCTCGGATGTACTGAGAGGTATAGTTTCAGCTTTTAAGTTATGTTTAGAAAATTTTCTTTTTCTTTTTGTAAACGCTACATAGATTTCCAGCCCAACCATGCAAGAAATTCCTTAGATGACAACTTTTGTTCTACCAAACCTACAATGGGTCACTTCCAATAATTATTGCATTCCATTCTCTTGCTATCATATCATATAAACCTTCTTTACACATCCAAGAAAGTTCAAACAACAAATGTGATTTGTTTCCTAAATGAGAATGTTCCCCTGAATCAAACAACAAAGGAAGTTTTGTTCCAACTCTACACTTGCTAGCACTCTGTCGAGCTTTTTGTAAGTGGGCACCTCTCTCCGATTAGCAAAGTGAACTGAAGACCCCAGAGCACTATTCCTCTTAGGTCTAGACTCTCTATGATAGCATTGGAAATAAGATGCCATCTAGCGTTAATTTCTTCTTCTTCTTGGTAGCGAATAGTATTGAAAGTTCCACCTACCAACATAGGTAAAGTTTCATTGTCGCAAATCCGCAAAAGTACAGCGAAAATTCTGATTTATGGGCATCTTTAGTGGACCCATAAACTAATACTAGAGACCATTGGAAATTATCACTTTTGGAAGAGAGGTGACCCTTAACACATCGATCCCCTTTTGAAACATTTTTAATACCAAACAAAATCGAGACCCCTGCAAGATGAGACAAAAAGGCCTCAAAAAATTTCATCTCCCAATTGCAAAATGAAAGAAGTACGAGCTTGTGTTCCGGAATCTACGAAACCCCCACTATTCCAGGAGCCATTTTGAGCCGGTTGCTACATCTAACTACATGCACCTCCTTTACTTGTCATTTTGGAACCCTCTTAGTTGTTCTTCTTTCTATGGTTAGATAGATATGATCTAAAGAACCTTGTTATTCTTCCATTTGAATATCCTTGGAAAGGGCATCCGCTTTAGAAATACTTTGGGGCTCTTGCTGCATGAAAGAACACAAGTTTTAAGTTGTTATTTGCTACATTAGAGATGGGACACTAGTGAATTGCTACAGAGTAAAAATCTTTCACTTGCTTGACTACACTGTGTTATATTTTCGCCGTTCCAATAATAAGACGCACGCACATTTAAAGAAAAAATTGACTGAAAGAATTGAGTAACAATATCTGGATTATATAGTACATAATCGATATTGTTAGATTCATATTGAAAAACACTTTGTAATGATACCAATCTATATCAAATATTTTTAATATACATGGATTGGTCAAAGATAAATATTAAAAGAAGCTTGCTTTCCTTAGTCATTGGAATGGAGCAAGTATGTGGGATTGGTATTTGTAGACAAGAAATCAACTTTTCTTTGTAGACAAGAAATCAACTGATCTTCATCTCCTCCTGGACTTTCGAGGACTCCCCTTCGAGACCCTTTTCAGCATTTTTTGTGTATGGAGACCATTACCACTTGGAAAATCTGGACTACCACGGATGATGACATTTTCAAGGGCATTCGAGCTAGGATCCTTAGATGAAAAATAATATACAGGAAGGAATTGGCAATGGTTATCCATCGTGCCAGGAGGAAAAACTAAACCAAGTTCCAATCATGGATAGATTCTTACTTCCATTTTTTCTCATGGAAGTATTAGATAGTCACACTAGCAGAATGCATTATATTTTTAGCTCCGAAGAGCATTAATACTGGTTGTGCTATGAACACGGACTAAAAAATGCATTATCACCGGCTCGTGCGGCCAGGACGTCGCAGGGACCAGCAGAGCTTTAGCACCGGTTCGTGCGGGACCTTTAGCACCGGTTCGTGGCACGAACCGATGCTAAAGCCCCCCCCCCCTTTGCCTATAAATCAGCTCACCCCAGCCAGCCCTCTCCTCTGTTTTTTCTTGGTGGAAGGTGTGAGGGTTGTGTGCTTGTTTGTTTTTCTTTCCTATGCACAAGAGGTGCTCGATGAAATGCCTGAGAGAATGATGCCGCTTGATTTCACACAAAAAAAAATGATATGAGGTGCTCGACCGACACTTAAGCTTTCTCCTCTTTCCTTCCTCCTCGATCGAGGTAAGCAACTTTACCCTTTCATTTGTAAAGTGGTCATTACACTATTTATGATGTTCTGTAATGGTTTTTTTTTTTATAAAGTTAATTATATGATGCAGATGAACCGGTGGCAATGGATGTACGTTGACTGATGCCTTAACAAGTTCATTGCAGGCCTGAAAGATTTTATTCGTGTGGCTGAGGAAAACCCACAGGCGGATGGTTTTATGTGTTCTCCATGTGATTGTCGGAACTTAAAGAAATACTCTAGATGGAAAGTCCTTCACTCCCACCTACTTCGGAAAGGTTTCATGCCCAGCTATAATTGTTGGACCAAGCATGGAGAAAGATGGGTTATGATGGAAGACAATGAAGAAGAAGAAGAAGAGGCATCAGATGAGCCCGCTGATGATCTTCGTCGGGCCATCGCTGATGCACACAGAGAACCAGAAAGTGGAAACGAGAAGCGGAAGTTAAAGGGCATGTTAGAGGATCACAAAAAAAGTTGTATCCAAATTGCGAAGATGGCAACATAAAGCTCGGTGCCACACTGGAGTTGCTGCAATGGAAGGCAGAGGCTGGTATATGTGACAAGGCATTTGAGAAGTTACTGAAAATAATGAAGAAGAAGCTTCCAAAGGATAACAAATTGCCTGATAGTACGTACGAAGCAAAGAAGGTTCTATGCCTCTAGGATTAGAGGTGCAGAAGATACATGCATGCATTAATGACTACATCCTCTACCACGGTGAGGAGTACGAAAATTTGGAAGAATGCTCGGTATGCACTACACTGCGGTATAAGATCATACGAGATGACCCTGGTGATGTTGAGGGCGAGCCCCCAGGAAGAGGGTTCCTGCCAAGGTTATGTGGTATGCTCCTATAATACCACGGTTGAAACGCTGTTCCGAAACAAAGAGCATGCTAGGTTGTTGTGATGGAACAAAGAAGACCGTAAGAAAGACGAGATGTTGAGACACCCCGCTGATGGGTCGCAGTGGAGAAAAAATCGATATAGAGTTCCCGGACTTTGCACGTGACGCGAGGAACTTAAGGTTTGCTCTAAGTACAGATGGCATGAATCCTTTTGGGGAGCAGAGTTGCAGTCATAACACCTGGCATGTAACTCTATGTATCTATAAACTTCCTCCTTGGTTGTGCATGAAGAGGAAGTTCATTATGATGCCAATGCTCATCCAAGGCCCGAAGCAAGCAACCCAACAACGACATTGATGTGTATCTAAGGCCATTATTTGAAGAACTCTTACAGTTGTGGGCCAAACCAGATGTACACGCGTGGGATGAGCACAAACAGGAGCCATTTGACCTACGAGCGTTGCTTTTCGTGACCATCAATGATTGGCCTGCTCTTAGTAACCTTTCAGGACAGACAAACAAGGGATACAATGCATGCACGCACTGTTTAGATGAGACTGAAGGTATATATGTGGATAAATGTAAGAAGGTTGTGTACTTGGGGCATCGTCAGGCTCCGCAGGGCTAGCACTGGGAGGTGTTACCTTCCGGGACGCGCATCTTGGTGAGGAATCCGGGTCCCGTCATCGACCCAGATCTTCTTTGGTGGCAGTCACATGGGCCACGAGTGGTAGAAAGGGATCTGGCCCCCGAGGAGGTGGTACATCACTGTATCAGAGAGGAGTTCGAGCACGTCCGTCAGTACATGTATGTGTTGGACATTATATCTACCAACACCTAGGTTATTCTTCAGGGATCTCGCATGAGCTATGTGCCTGTGAGGTTCCATCTCTATGGTTGTCCACCACCCGCGGCTCAACACCGAGTCGACGTTGAGTCTTGTGATGTATTAGGGTTAAATAAAAATAGACCCGAGCTATATATGTAACTCCAATCTCTGTTTTGAGCATTTTCCTTAATTAATAGCTATATACGTGTAACTCCAATCTTGATCATGTTTTGAGCATTATCATTAATTACTACTTCGCTGTGTTTATAGCATTACGATAACTTGTTGCAGAAACTATGGAACACAGCAGAGTCGTAGAAAAGAAATACATGCTCGAGGAAATTATCCGCGATGCAGAAGAAGATCTTACCTCGCTTTTTCTGAACCCATCCGGTGAGGGAGATGAGTGAAACCGAGGAGATGGCTCTGTTGAGGGAGATGAGCATGACCAAAGAGATGGCTCCGGTGAGGGAGAAGGCGACGGCTCCGATGAGGGAGAAGCCGATGGCGAGGTCTATATATATTAATTAATTGGGCCTCCTGATTTGTATATATACATATATTAACGCTGTTTCTTCTTTTAGACCTCCCTATCGAGCAGACCTACTGCAAATAAATGAGGCACAACCAAAAGGTTGGAAGATCATGAAAGGTTCATCATCGAAGAAATCGGTGAAGATGGCGAACCGATTGCTCCTGTGGCTTACACATGAAATTTTGTAAGTCAATGCGGAGTTCTTGTTAGGGACAACATCCCGATAACCACTCAAGAATGGAAGAAAACAAAGACGGAAAGAGTTAGTTATGTCGACAAGAGATCCAAAGATACGATGTTTAGGAAGCTCCTGGTAAATTTCACCCTACCGGAGCCAGATGAGGATGATCGTAATAATGACAGGCCATGCCCTGAGGATCCTGAGCTGAATATCGTACATAGAATAGTCAAGAACTGGGCTCTTTCGAAGATGGCAATACAGTTCAACAACTATAATAAAAATTGGACAATGATTTTGTCCAGAAAGAAAAGACTCCAATGTTCACTGGACCCTTTGAGAAGATAAAGACCAGTGGGACGAATTTGTGGCGTACAAGACATCGGAGAGAGCAAAGACAAGGTCAGCAACCAATAAGAAAAATGCTTCTAATAAGAAATACTACCATATTCTAGGGCAAGGAGGATACAAGGTTGGCAGGCCTTAGTGGAAGAATATGGAGGACGAACTAATTCGTAAAGGGATCATTCAAGATGTATTGAAATGGAACCAGCGGGCAAGGGATTAGTTTTACGCGCATGGGGGCATGTTGGACTCAGAAGGGAGGTGCATATATACAGTAAACATAAGTAAAACCCACTTCCCATCGATGCCTTTAGAAGTGCAACAAAGGATGTTGTAGAGGGGAGGTTCCATCCCGACAGAGATAAGGACGAGCTTGAAAGAACATCTCTCCATAATTATGTTTTGTGTGTTTGATGACAACATGTGTGATGACCTAATGAGGCTTAGTGTGCAGATATGATCTAAAATATGGTTTGAAGTGAGAAGTATTAAAAGGGAATAAGCAGTGGATGAAAAGGAAGAAGAAAGGAAGAATTATGGAATTTCCAGGCCAAAAATTCCGGTCCGGAAATTCTGAGATTTCAGGCCCCCAAATTTTTGCTAAGGACCTGTTATCACCAAGATTTAACCGAGTCAGAGGTGGGCCGCAGTCAAGATGGGCTTAAAGAAATATACGTGGAGAATTATATGAATCGGCCTGTTGGGCTTAATTGCCCATGTATCTGTAACATTTTAGATCGTATCTTAGTTTAGAGATAGAATCCTATTCGTGCACGGTTTGGTGCACGCCCGCATTAGAAAGTCCCCTGGACTATAAATATGTACCTAGGGTTTATGGAATAAACAACAACTCACGTTCAACCCCAAAAACAAACCAATCTCGGCGCATCGCCAACTCCTTCGTTTCGAGGGTTTCTATCGGGTAAGCGACATGTCGCCTAGATCGCATCTTGCGATCTAGGCAGCACTAAGCCCCACGTTGTTCATGCGTTGCTCGTATCGAAGCGCTTTTGATGGCGAGCAACGTAGTTATCATTAGATGTGTTAGGGTTAGCATTGTTCTTCGTTTAAGCATGCTTACGTAGTGCAACCCTTGCATATCTAGCCGTCCTCACGCCTATCTCGGGTGTGGGGCGGCACCCGCTTGATCATTATTTAGTAGATCTGATCCGTTACGATTGCTCCTTGTTCTGCAAGGATTAGTTTAATATCCGCAATAGTTTGGCCTTACAAAGGGGGAGGATCCTGTGGCACGTAGGGTGGCGTTCGCAAGTCCTAAACGGGATGTTCCTAGGATCAACTTCATGTTGGTTTTCCGGCCTTGTTTAGGATCGGCTTACGAGCACCGTGCGTGGCCATCCGGCCCAACCTCGGAGTAGGATGATCCGATTATGTGGTGAAAACCCTAAATCGTCGTAGATCTCATTAGCTTCATCTTGATCAAGCAGGACCACCAAGTATTCGTACACCCCGTACGGATCATGGGTGGATCGGCTCTTTGAGCCGATTCACGAGATAACCCGAGAGCCGATCGAGGCTCGTATTTAACGTTTACATGTATGCCCTGCAGAAACTAAGCGAGGCAATCTCATCACCTTCCCGACCGGGTATAGGTCGGGTGGCACGCCTGCACTTCGCAACGCCGCGTGTGACCAGAAGAGCATTGCGGGCCGTCGCTCGGAGGGGTCTCGGCCGGCCCGCAGCTCTAGGCTCCCCCGGCTCTACGGTGTTGACAAGGCCGCTGCCCGCCGGTGGGTTTTGGCGATCAACACATTCTCGGCACGCCGGTGGGACAATCGTCTACATCAACCACATCGCCATCTACATCCGAGATGGCGGACGGCACGCCGCTCACCTACGAGGATCCGCTCGACGACCTCAAGAAGCAATACAATGAGATCAAGGCTACCCTCGAAGCCGACCTCATCGGCTCTTTTCGGAGAACCCGTTCGGTGGCATCGGATGGAAGGGGTTCTCACCGTAAGGTGCACTCGATGGGATAGACCTTTCTTCCCCGTCGGAGGAACGCACCGTGGGTGCCGCGGCGGAGAGATCAACTACCCGGTGGCTCACTCGCTACACCGCCACTCGAGAACTTGGTTAACGTGCTCGGAGCGTGTCGCTCCGCGCGTGATCCAGGAGATCATGAGCCACCGATACTCGCCGTCGGGACCAGCTCTCGGGACGCATCAAGGAGAATTGCCATTCCGAGTCCCGTCCACCGCTGCCATTTGCGTTGGCAGCACTGCTCGAAGTGCCGACTACACCGGCATTCCTCGTCTACGGAATTGGTGGCGACCCCGGTGACTACCGGTTCTTAATGGAGGCGCCTAAGGAGATCCCTCATGGGTACGCATGCATGTATGTGCCGGATTGTGGTGACTCGGGCACTCACAAACCAGGCCACAACATCGGGGACTCCGGCGAAGACGGAGAGGAACGTCGGCGGCGAGAGCGTACGTGGTTGACTAAATACGCCACACCGACGAAACTCCCGAGCCCAGCTCCCGCAGGCGGCTCGGAGCTGGAAAAGCAAACGTGGCAGGCCAAGTACGCCACCCCGGCGAATCTTCGAGTGCAACTCCTACGGCCAGCACGGCGGATCGGATCGGTACCATACCGAGAGACCAGTTCGGCATGATGCCGAAAAGAAGGGCGGTCGGCTATTCCAAGCCGTACCGGACGATTACGAGATGATCCCGCTGCCACCAAAATATCGGCTCCCCGACTTCTCCAAATTCGGTGGATCGGATGGCTCCAGCTCCATCGAGCACGTCGGCCGATATTTGGCTCAACTAGGACCGGCTTCGGTGTCGGATCAGCTACGCGTGAGGCTCTTTTCACGGTCCCTCACGGGATCGGCTGTTGGATGGTACACCTCTCTACCGGCGAACTCCATCCAGTCTTGGAAGCAATTGGAAGAACAGTTCCATATGCAATACCATACAGAAGCTTCCGAGTCTGGCATTGCCGATCTAGCACAACTACGTCAGAAGCGCGGGGAAACGGTGACGGAATACATCCAGCGCTTCAGGAATCTTAGGAACCGATGTTATTCGGTTCGTATAGCTGAAAAGGAAGCAGTCGAGTTGGCAGTAGCAGGACTTGCAACACAGCTCAAGGACATGGCCTCCCAAGCAGATTATCCCTCACTGGCGCACATGGTTCAGAAACTATCAGCATATGAACAGCGCCACCCCGACCTGTACCAAGACAAGTTCAAACGTGCAGTAGTCATGGTTGATACGGAGGAGGATGAAGTGCCTGCGGGAGGCCAAGAGATAGCGATGGCTGAGTGGACGCGAGGAGGAACCCCTGTGGCCTCGCAAATGGGTAAAGCCGCCGGGGCCGCCCGGGGGATTTGATTTTGACGTGACCAAGACTCGAACAAATCTTCGACCTCCTGCTCAAGGAGAAACGGTTGACGGTTCCCGAAGGTCTCAAGTTCCCCACGGCGAAAGAGCTAAACGGAAAGCCGTACTCGCAAATTCCACAACTCGCTTTCCCATGCCACCAACGACCGCCGGGTGTGGCGTCGGCACATCCAAGCGGCGATAGAGAAGGGGCGACTAATTTTCAACCGAGTACGCCATGAAGGTCGACACCCAACCCTTCCCCGCCGTTAACATGGTAGGAATCACCTACCCCGAAGGTTGCCGGCCGGGCCCCTCGTTCGACATCAATATGGTAGGGCACGGAAACCACTCCGGCAAAGATGGAGATGAGGGCAGCTGCTCTCACGAGCAAGGATACGGATGAGGCCGCTCCATGCGATCGGCTCCGTCATGATGGCAAGCGCTATGTCACGGAGGGAGAGGTGAAGAATATAAGATATCGGCGACCCCTCTCGATCACCTCCTCAACAAATATGTTAATCAATATGGTCAACGCCGCAACCCTATTACGAGAGAAGATCGTTTGGCTAGAGAAGCCGGAAGATATCGTCGGCAGGATCACGATGAGGAGGAGCATGAGCGCTATGCCACGGAAGCATCAAGGGAGCAAGACGACAACGCCGGGCATTGGGACCGCCTCTTCTTCGGACACTCGCTGGGATTCAGGAATGAGCCGATTGCCCACAATCGGCAATTGCCCGAATGCAATCGAGAAAAGAAGGAGGCAGCCAACGTGTCCGTGTTCGAGCGCTTAGGGCCTCTCCCACCACAAAGCAAACGCGGCCGAGTCACCTCGTTGGGCAGATCTTGAAGATTCGAAGACGAGGGAGAAGTGGAAGAAGACAGGTACCACCGGCCAAGGTGGTGCCCCGACGGACTCAGCCGTTCCCGGAAGCGCGGGGTTCAGCGATTGCGCGGCTCCGGAGGAAGCCGAAAGGTTGTACCTGCATACGCTAAGAAAGGCACGGCCCGATCCGGCCGCAAAGGTTCAGCGAACCCTGGATGAAGAGGGTCGTCCACGGAAAATGGAGTGGCGCCTAAACGAGAGGAAAGCCGATGATGAGACATCGGCTGGCACAAACATGGTACTCGTCTTGCCGACGGAGCGTAGCGCTCCACGACTCTACGGAGCACACAAGGTGGACGACGGCAGGCGCATCAAGTCGGAGGTTGGGTTGGTTTCATCCAGCCGACCAAGTAGCAAGATCAAACCAATGGGCAAAACAGGAGAGGCTGATCCTTGTGATCGGCCCCAAAAATTTACGAAGGGAACTTACAAAACCTTCAACGAACAAGCAACGTGGAGGCCGATTCCAGCAATCGGCCAAAATTATCCTCACCTACCTCTCTGCACGGGTTCAACATGTTATCCAACAGAGCCGATACCATCAATTTTCTTGACAGAATCGGCTCGGGGGGGCACCCAGGTGTATGGAAATATGAGGGTATACAACAGAAGCATCTCATCTTTTGTTGATGGTTATTGAAATATGGGGGCCGATGCACAGGTCGGCCGTAACAAAAAGTGAAAATTCGAAAATTTTCGAACATAGCCGATGCAGCAGGCATCGACTTAAGGACATGAAAGCCGATGCAGGGTCATCGACTCAAGGGAAATTTCTGCAAGGACAATGTCAGGAGCAGCATGTCAAGAATCAAGAAACAGCCGATGCGTAGCCATCAACTCTGGTTGTGCGAGGATTATCCAATCTGTGGGGTTAGTACAGCTGGAACGGAGGATTATCGGCTGTCGGAGGAAGAAAGAGGATCGGCTGTGACGCATTCTCTCTGACATTCTCGCCTCGAGTAAGGACTCGGGGGGCAGCTCGCCTTGAAGGCTTTCCGCTCAGAGAGGCCGATTTGTGTTCAAATCGGCTGACGCTACGTAAGGAATGTCCCCGCACACAATCAGGCCCGGGTCTACACGAGTTCATGCGCGTATTCCTCGTCTCTGTTTTACATCGGGCTGAGACTCGGGGGGCAACGGGCCCGGTAGATTGCTCGTTGAAGGGCCGGTGCGTTGTTATCGGCTCATCACACATTGGCAAAGTGGGCAAATCGGCTCAACCAAACTCAGAAGAAATCGGCAAAATCAAAGTGGGGAACAATTCTTCATTGATAAGCGGGATTTCTTACATGAAGAACTGAATTGCTCTCAAAAGGAAATACGAGGGGATACATTGCCCCATCTACCACTACTGACCCTATGACGAGAGGTCCTATCTACGGGCCGTCGTTGTCCTCATCATCATCCTCCGAGCTCTCATCGGCACTGCTGCCGATGGGCTCTTCGTCGCTACTCCCGTAGCCCTCCATGGGGGCCTCATCCCCATCCTCGTCGTCGCTGCTGTCGTCGTCCCACCACATGCGAAGGCGCTTCGCCGGTGGGTAGCCTTCGAGGGAGTCGTCATCGTCGTCGTCCTCCTCCTCCTCTTCTTCCTCCATCACCCCCTCGGAGGAGGTGAAGTCGTCCCAGGAGAAGCGATCGTCATCGCTCTCCTCCTCCGATTCCCCGTCGGCGAGGAAACGGAGGTCGCTCTCCCCGTCCGTCGAGGACTGGTCGTCCCTCGGACCGGATGGAGAAGTCATGATCTGACTCCTCCCCGGCCGCAATGGCGCGGCGGGTATTGGCCGCATGGGCTGCCGGTGGGTTGTGCTCCGGCGTCGGTTCGCGGGACATGGAGGACTGGCTGGAGGAGTCCGATGGGGCTGAGGAGGAAGAAGACATGATGGTGCGAGGAGGGTTTTTGGGCTGCTAATGTGAGGATGCGAGGGCGGAGCTGTTCGTGGCGGTTAAATAAAGGGGGATGGTGAAAATTCAATGCCACAGCGAGTTCCGAGGAAGTGGTGTTTGAAAGAAAGAGAAAAGACTGCCAAATCACGCGGAGAAGTTGAGAAGGCAAGTCATCATGATAACGGATACTGCGACGGTTCTGCCACGACATGACCCAACGAGAGCGTATTGATTTTGGAAATTCCATTTCCAAAACCGAGGGGGCATGTGTTATCACCAAGATTTAACCGAGTCGAGGTGGGCCGCGATCAAGATGGGCTTAAAGAAATATACGTGGAGAATTATATGAATCGGCTCGTTGGGCTTAATTGCCCATGTATATGTAACATTTTAGATCGTATCTTAGTTTAGAGATAGAATCCTATTCGTGCACGGTTTGGTGCACGCCCGCATTAGAAAGTCCCCTGGACTATAAATATGTACCTAGGGTTTATGGAATAAACAACAACTCACGTTCAACCCCAAAAACAAACCAATCTCGGCGCATCGCCAACTCCTTCGTTTCGAGGGTTTCTATCGGGTAGCGACATGCTGCCTAGATCGCATCTTGCGATCTAGGCAGCACAAGCCCCACGTTGTTCATGCGTTGCTCGTACTTGAAGCGCTTTTGATGGCGAGCAACGTAGTTATCATTAGATGTGTTAGGGTTAGCATTGTTCTTCGTTTAAGCATGCTTACGTAGTGCAACCCTTGCATATCTAGCCGTCCTCACGCCTATCTCGGGTGTGGGGGCGGCACCCGCTTGATCATTATTTAGTAGATCTGATCCGTTACGATTGCTCCTTGTTCCGCAAGGATTAGTTTAATATCCGCAATAGTTTGGCCTTACAAAGGGGGGAGGATCCTGTGGCACGTAGGGTGGCGTTCGCAAGTCCTAAACGGGATGTTCCTAGGATCAACTTCATGTTGGTTTTCCGGCCTTGTTTAGGATCGGCTTACGAGCACCGTGCGTGGCCATCCGGCCCAACCCGGAGTAGGATGATCCGATTATGTGGTGAAAACCCTAAATCGTCGTAGATCTCATTAGCTTCATCTTGATCAAGCGGGACCACCAAGTATTCGTACACCCCGTACGGATCATGGGTGGATCGGCTCTTTGAGCCGATTCACGAGATAACCTGAGAGCCGATCGAGGCTCGTATTTAACGTTTACATGTATGCCCTGCAGGAAACTAAGCGAGGCAATCTCATCACCTTCCCGACCGGGTATAGGTCAGGTGGCACGCCCTGCACTTCGCAACGCCGCGTGTGACCAGAAGAGCATTGCGGGCCGTCGCTCGGAGGGGTCTCAGCCAGCCGCAGCTCTAGGCTCCCCCCGGCTCTACAGTGTTGACAAGGCCGCTGCCCGCCGGTGGGTTTTGGCAGTCAACAGGACCTGAGCTCCGGGCTCTCAGTACACCCCCCCCAGAATTTTGGCCGGACATTTGTGTCGAGGGGGCATAAATTCCAGCCCCAACTCACACCAGAATTTCCGACCATAAAGTCTGCAACGGCTACAATTGGTGGGGGTTACCCCCCTTCTTCCTCCAGCTCAAGCAACTCATTTCATCTAAAGTTCATCCACCATTGGAGCCACACAAATAAAACACAAGATTCACTATATCTACTCCAACCATCCAAAGCTCTTGATCTTTGGAGAATCGAATGAGAAGACCCCGATCTACATCTTCACCGAAGCGATTTACATTTCCCCCTCATTTGCTTGAGGGCCCCTTTGCTAGTTGTAAGGGTATTTTACCCTTATCCATTATTTTGGTAACAATGACACCGTAGCTAGAGTAATCGGACTAATACATGCCTACAAGATTATTCTTAGGTATTAGTCTATCAGGCATAATGGTGTATCAACGGAACAAGAATGTAAAGGGATACCAGTTTCCCTCTGGCTGGAGCCAGGTCCGGCGGCACCGGGTGCAGCACCGGCCAGTCCGGCGTAGACCAGCTGTGGTGTCGGTGCACCCCGGGCGCATTCCAGGAACTCTGCACCTCTCGCCCGGTCACTCGTCCAGTATCTGTCGGCTAGCCCGGCGACGCCGGCCTCTACACCAGACCGCCCGTCGTATGCCGGCCCCTGCGCCAATGCACACCGGGGCACTTCCAGTAAGCTGGGACGATCGTCCGGTACAGGCCCGGTGCCAGGCCTGGCGGCTGCCGGCTGGCCCGGTCTGTGGCCCGGCGGCACCGGGTGTACCACCGGCCAGTTCGGCGCCTGGCCCGGCAGACCGGCCTCCTCGACTTCTTGCTGAGTTGGACAAGTTCCCAACGGTTGGATTTCAAGTGAAGCTATATATACCCCTTCTCATAGCTCGGAAAAGTTAGGCACTACACTACACTTTGTTCTTGAGCTCTCTCTCTCATACTCCATTGTTGGAAACACCAAAAGCCTCAGATCTCCCTCCTCCTCCACCCAAACTCAAATCCCTCCGGGGAAAATCTAGAGGAGGTCTTGATCTATAATTCCATCGACCCAAATCTTGTTCACCCTTGTATTCCTCGAGATACCTGCTCTCCAGGGTTTCTTGGAAACCCTAGGTGGGCAAAATCATCTGAAAGCATCCGGGTTGTGGATTTGCTCCTGGCAAGATTGTGAAGGTTTGGAGGCTCCCTCAAAGTCTACCACAAGTGAAAGAGCTATTCCTTCGTGGGATAGGCTCGGAGAAGAAGGTGAGCCTTTGTGGCGTTGGGAAATCCTTCGTGGGATCCCCACCTCTTCAAATGTGGCGTACCTGCTTCTTGCAAAGGAAGTGAACACGGCAATACATCTTCGTCTCTGCGTGCTTTTGGTTATTTCTAACTGAACTCTTTACTTGTGTTATATATCCCGTGAGAGTCTTCGTGTTTGAGATACTTGTATTATCATCTAGGTTGCCTCACCTAGTTAACATTAGGCTCACATCTATATTCCGCAAAGCCTAATATTGCAAAGAAAGAATTAAAATTTGTAGAAACTTATTCACCCCACCTCTAGGTTTACCATATGTGAACTTTCAATTGGTATCAGAGCATGGACCCTTTTTAAGGGCCTTACAGCCTTAAGACTGAGATGGATGAACTATTCGAGGGTTTGGATGAAGATTCTAACCTTTCGGTTAGGGAGATGAAATCCAGATTCTTAGCATATGAAGCTGAGAAAAAGAAAAAAGATGATGATCTCTAGAGCCAAATGGTAGACATGAGTGCCATGCTTAAAAGCCTAAGTGGTGGGACTTCTAGTGGGGCTGCTGTCCCTCGGGAGTTCTACAAACAGGTCAATCATGACTATCCTAGAAACACCTCACCCATGCCTCATATAAACCATAGTGGGAATGTTCCCCATTTTGATGGAACTCACTTTTCCTTTTGGAAATCTTCTATGGAGTCTCATATTCGCAGTTGCAGTGTGGAGATGTGGGAGATCATTGTTGATGGATACCGGAAGCCACAAGATCCCATTATTTTGACTTCCACCGAATTCTACAACCGTCAACTCAATGCTTCTGCATGTGACAAATTAGAAGTGGCATCAACCACAAGCTGCTGACCAAGTCAATGACATTGACTCAGCCAAAGAGCTTTGGGATAGGATTGTAGTACTCCAAGAGGGAACCAATCTTATCCAAAAGTCTCTTTATGAGTCAGCCAAAACTGAGGCTACTCTAATTATGACAAAGGAAGGGGAGACTGTAGCTGAGGCTTATGGAAGACTTGGAGCTCTTCGGGTGAAGGTCAAGGGCCTTGGTTGTGATAAATACAATGATGGCTTTGATATGAATGAAGAGTTCATAAAGTCCAAGGTCATTGCGATGATTGCTGTCAAACAGAAGGACACCAACCTTGCCCTCAATTTGCAAATCCTCACCAAACAAGCAGATCTATCCGCAGATGATATTGTCTCTTATGTGGCTGCCAATGACAACATGGCAAAAGAAGGAGAAAGACTCATGGTGATGAACTGTGCCAATGGCCTCCCACAACCTTGCTTTGAAGGCCAGGGCAGACCAAGAAAGGGAAGAAGTCTATCAGATCGAAGAATAAGAGGAGATGACTTCAACTAGTGACATTGGCACAGATTTTGCTTTCTTTGTCAAGAAGTACAAGAAGAAGTTCCCAATATCCTCCAATGAGAAGAAGAGAACGTGCTACATTTGTGATGAAGACAATCATATTGCAAATGAGTGCCCTTATGAGAAGAGGGTAGACAATCCAAGATTTTTCAAAGGTGCCAAGCCAAGATTGAAGCCAAACCCAATCAATGAGTGCCCTTATGAGAAGTAGACGAAGAAGAAGAAGAAGTAGAAGAAGAAGAAGAAGAAGAAGAAGAAGAAGAAGAAGAAGAAGAAGAAGAAGAAGAAGAAGAAGAAGAAGAAGAAGAAGAAGAAGAAGAAGAAGAAGAAGAAGAAGAAGAAGAAGAAGAAGAAGAAGAAGAAGAAGAAGAAGAGGAGGAGGAGGAGGAGGAGTAAAAGGAAAGAGGAAACGGTATTTTCCCCTAAACATGTTGCTCCTATTATAGTTTTTGTTGATTAGTCTGAACGCGATGATGAGCCTATGCCTGTTACCTATAGTAGTGATCATGATTGGGAGAAGCACACTACTTTTTATATTGAAAATCTCTTTGGTACCAATTCTGAAAATGATGATGTTAATAATTGTTGTACTATTAGTACTATCCATGTTCCTTCCAATGATGATATGTTTACAAATGAACACACTTTGGAAGATAACTACTCTATTGCTTATGATGATACTATACCTCCAATATATGATGATCACAATGATGAATATGATATTTTCAGTCCACCTACTATTGAGGAGAAAATTAATTATGATTACAATATGCCTCCTATATTTGATGATTATGGTGATGAGAATAATAATAATATCTATTTTGTTGAATTTGCTCCGACTACAAGTAATAAGAATGACTATGCTTATGAGGGGAGTAATAATTATTTTATGCATATGGCTCATTATAAGAATGTTTTATGTGATAGTTATATTGTTAATTTTATTCATGATGCTACTGAAACTCATTATGAGAGAGGGAAACATGGTTCTATGTATCTCAATAATATTAAGTTTCACCTTTTTATGTTGAAAGTTTTGAAGTTGATATTCCTGATTCCTAATTGATGAGGGGTTTTCGCGTTTTCAGGGCAGAAGGTCCTATTGGTATGATTTTCACTCATTATTAGGTGTTATGTGGTACCTTCGAATTTCCTGACGTATGATTTTTATCATACCTTTGTTGAATAAAATAATAAATAAAAACACATGCATCTATCAATTCATCGCTAGGATTTGTGGCAACAAGGCACATTCCCCGCCTTACTTTTAATTGTTTTAACTAGCACCAGCAAATACTTATCTTCTAGTGTTTTCCTTTAACTGTAATAATGCATAAATAAATAAATGTATGTTCATGAAGAACATATTTTACTCTAGGATGCATGGATACTTTGAGAAAGTGACGTACCAGGCGTATCCACGTATCGAATACAAGAATACTTTCGGATACCCGATGATACCTATCCTATTGTTCCCTTTGATTTTATATTTTCAAACAAAATTAGATACATGTAAAATACATCGCAAATACCTCTATGATACGGGAAACAACCATTCACTACTCGGAAAAGGCTTATAGGCCTAGAACTACCACGGGCGCACCAAAAAAGAAGTCCGCCGGTGATATATTACCGCCGGTGAACCAAATATTGGTGCACCGGTGCTGCCTAAATATCATCGGCGTAGCAAAAACTTGGCGCTCCAGGGATAAGGGTAGACTAGGCCTGGGCCAGCACAAAAATCTAAGCTCCCCTTACCGCCGACACACCTTCATAGTGGGATGCCGGTGGGGAACGCCTTTTCAGTTTTGGAAAAACAAATGATAGAAATTTCAACAAAAGATGCCGATGTGTTATGTCATCTAGTTGTAAGGGAAAATAACAAACATGAATTTTGATTTTTTATTTTTTGCAAAATGGTGCCATCTTTCATTAAAACGGCTTTTCTGGTTGCATACGACCTCCGATGAAAGTTTTTTATATCAAAATGTATCTATAAAAAATTTACATCCGATTTCAACGGCCTATGGCCGTTTAGCAATTTTTTTAGAATCCTTAAAATCGAAAAGGAAATAGGATTTTTATTCAGGTTTTAGATTTTGACGCAAAAAAACTAAGAAAATTACGGACATAGTGGTGCGCGGTAACCTATGCTATATATTGAAAACAGCCCGATGGTCTATTCTTTTTTCTCACTTTCTCTCCTCCTCTTTGTCTCCTACTCGTCCTTCTCCTCTTCACCTTCTCCCTCCTCCTCCTCTTTCCCTACCTCTGTCGACACTTCGGCGAGCCCCTCCTAAACCCGGCGACCTCCCTCCAGCGAGTAGCTCCCCAAGCCAGCGACCTCCCTCCGGTGACCACCTCCTCAACCTCGTCGGCGACCTCCCTCCGGCAACCCTCCACCGACCACCTCCTCTACCTCGCCGGCGACCACCTCCTCAACCAAGTCGGCCACGGTGATAAAAATACCATTGGGCGACTCACCAGGCTGGTGCACCGGTGATAAATCGAGTTGCTGGCGGTGTGGCAGGGAGGTGAGGTGCGCCGGTGATAACGCGTTACCACCAACCTGTTTGGCGTGCACTGGTGTGCCGGCGGTAGCTGATTTTGGTGCGTCGCCGATGGGCGTTTTCCTAGTAGTGATTTGTGAAATCACTTAGACATCATCTCCACTACTATAAAAAGAGCCAGAGCGGCAGATCCAAACGATCTGGGCCGTCTGATCACATAATCGAATGGTCCAGATTACCAGAAAAACAGTGTTAGACGCCCCTAATCCCACGATTAGCAAATCAATCGAATCCCTCTCAAGAAAAAAAAAGCAAATCAATCGAATCAAACCGCTACGGACGGTTTCCTCCAAACGCCCCGCAACCCACGCCGCCATCACGCCGCCATCCGCAGTCGCCCTGCATGATTTGATTTTGGAGCTCCTAACAATCCTAAAGCACTGCCCCACGCCCGCAGTCCGCCGTCGCCCTGCACGCCGCCGACCGCATTCCATAGCACCCGCCTGGCGCCGCAGGCCGCCCGCACACTGCCCTGGCCGACCTCACCCTGCCCGACGCAAATTGGGCTGCCCCCAGAGCATTGCGCGCCGCCGACCACGCCTTTCATGACGGGATCTGGGCTGCCCCCACGACGTCTAGGTCCTCCAAGGCCAGCTCTCGACCGCGTCCAGATCCAGGCCAGCACGTCCCACTCATCCTTCTCCAATCCTTGTGTGTTTATTTTCAGATAAGCTATGTGCAGCTACCAGGTATGTCACAGAACTCCAAAAAAATTAGACATCATACCCTCAGATAACTCAGTCTCTCAGACCCTGGTTACAGGATGCCCAAAAGAGAGAAATTTTAAGCATTATCCCTTGCATCATGTATGCAATACTCTTTCCTGATTGTCTGATTCTTGAGGACAAGGTGGTGGTCTACTGAGTAGTATAAGATATCCCTTGATTCAGAGAACCGTGCTTTAAATGTCTCTTGTTGAATTTTGATTGGTACTACAATTATATTCTCTCGCTAATAGTACCACCGTGCTACTGTAGACCCACGTATTAATTCTCTATTTCCCGAATGACATGCTACTGTGACTACAAAATGTTCTACCAACATATTAATAATGTTATTACCAGTAGCTTTTTCCGGATATTTCATCCTCCAAGCTTACATGCAAAAAAATGTTATTGGATGAACACAGTTTCTGCATTGAACTAGCTTATTATTATGTGAATATACAATAAAATGTGTCATATATGCCGATCCAAAAGAGGCCGACAGGGAGAGGAAGAGATAGTGGTGTGCAAAAATAAAGACGAGATTTCAAAACGCAGGCGCCAAGTACAAGAGCTTAAAAACAGAGAATGACGCCTATCATTTCCGATACCACGGTTGGTAGGCTTGATTGTCTGTCGAGCAAAAAAAAGCAGAGTATATACAAAGACAATGTATAGCCCACCTGCAAAAGAAGGCTGCAGCCTGGAGTGGTCTTAATTGTCAAGAAGTGTCAAAATCAAGAGCGATGCCCTCACTGATTTCAGAGCATACCCCATCGAGCAATGTAACCAACACATGTAAATGGCACATAAACCCGATTCAAGTCAATATTGTAAAAATGGTCTATGGCTTAATTGTTTCATGTGTGGTTGCAGGGGTATATTTGCATGCAAGCCCGGAGAGTATTGATCTTGGATGTACGTGGGATAGTACCTACAACTTGCACTTAATCACATGGTAAGAGCCTCGAACATTCAGAGCTTGATTCTCAATACTGTGTATTTTACCGATTGGCATAAGCTGACAGGGCAAGCTATCTATTTCTCGTGCGCATCGCCACCTGCCGCCAGATTCTCATGGCTGAGGAGCTCTCGCCGCCGTAGGTGTCTATGCGGTTGCGCCGGTGGGCCGAGAAGGCAGGGCATACCAAGCTGCTTATTCACCACGGTGCATGGCTGATGCCTATGACTACATATCGATGGTAGACGTACGTACTCCAGATCCATTACTCAGGTTTACTCTCCTTCTAAATCAAGCCTCCATGCAAGTGTCTTAATTCACTGGAAATTATGTTGTGCAAGGCATGTTCAATTATCCAATTTTTTCTGACATATTAATTAATCATTGGCTATTTCTGTCATATCATGAGATCTCTATTTCTTTCAGTTGATTTCTTTTCATTTTATTATCCGTCTGACAGAGTCTGCATGAGGTTCTACAACTTTGTTCTAAGATCCACCTCTGTAGTTTATAATCCGTTATTTTTTCCCTTACGTTCATCATTGGTTTTTACAACGTGACCTGTGGTCACTAGCACTCAAGGCCTATCCTTATAGAAGGGAGCTGCGAGCCGCAAACCCAGCTAAGAGGGACTCGAGCCGGGCTGATAGCTGAGCTGAACTCCAATTCGAGCTAACCACCCTCTGGTCAGTCTCTCAGCTGATTGTTGGTTTATAAATTACTATAGATGTGTGGATGAACCTGACTTATTGTCCCGGATAATTATTACAGCGATATTATGGTAAGTATCATGCCGTGACAAATTTAGCATTGTTTTGTGATCAATCTGCAGGAACAGACTAAAGATCAGGTGCCATATTAGTGCACGGTGATAATGATGTTTAATTTTTATTTGCTATAAATCTTTGGTTTCAGTATGTGGTACACATATTGTAATAGCTAGATAAATGCTTCGTACCTATGATTAATGTTCAGAAGTCTTTTCTACATGGATAAAATTTTCCATCCTGCATTATTTACCATATTTTTCCACCAACTTAAATAGTATGGACAGTTTGTTTTCACTACAAACATAATTTATCTTCTAATTTCAACATCGTTTTTTTTCTTTTTTTTTCATGATTTCTAAATGAGGAACAATGGTTATATTCGCAATTATTTTCTTATCGATTAATATGATGCACTTCACAGTTTTTTATCTGCAAGATGATTGATGCAGTGTTTAGGCAAACCAGGAACATGGATTAACCCATTTTTCCCACATCAGAGGCACATTCAGGAGTAGGAACAAAAGCGGTGCTGGAGGCCATTAATCGGACATGGTAAGTCGGAGAAGTGTTTCATACCTGAAGGCAAGGATCTGTTTCTGAAGTGGTTTATATACATGAAGGTCATTAATCAGACATGGTAAGTCATAGAAATTATTTCGAGCCTCTCACTCTTCTCTGCTTCTAAATCTGAAAACTACTCTTCATTTTTCCGAAACTGCGCTCTATTCAATGAATTTTCCTTATAGTTATGCAACTGTTGGCTACTAGCGGCAAGGAAAAAGAATTATGTGTCATCTGCTAGAACTGTTTCACCCTTCGTGGAGAAATAGTAAGCAGTAACGCCACATGTGTAGTCATCACCGTTTTGTCTCAAGAGGATAGTGAGCCAATGAATCATCAGGTCTCTTCTCAGGACGCTCCTCTCCTCCATGGATGTAAAATATTATTCCTTTGGTTCTTGATTGATTTTTATTGAAGTGAACCTCAATGATTTTGATGAAATAAATACAGTATGTGTAAATTATAAATTTTCTATGTTTGAATATGTTCCTGCAATGTTTGTATTAATCTCTCACAGATCGCCGAGGTAAAAATTCGAAATTTGAAAGGACGACACAACAAAGAATAGCAAATTCATAAGAATACACGTGCGTGCACGTGCGCATTTACTAGTAGAGCCATAGAGGTATACGCAGGAGGTGGCTGAAACATTTGATTCAGATGCAACTATTGTACTCAGGAATATAGAAAAGCTATGAAAGAGTTTAATCATATATGCTCAGTATATCGAGGAAGGGGGTCATATTGTGCTTAAATTCTGAGATATCCTATGTTTGGCACCTTCATATCAAAGTTGAGGTGGCTGAAAAGATATTTCTATCATCTTACTAGTACTATTGAACTTAAATATTGCTCGTATTTTTTTAGTTATTATATGCTATGTACGAATGTGTTCCTAAAACTGTATTTTAAAAAACTTGACGTATCATGGCATTGTCGTATCAGTATCCGGGAAGAAGCATGCCATTGTTTGCTACGATAAACGATGCTTCCACGTGGCAGACTCTTGTAGCATAAGCCGGCCATATTCCCATCAAAATGTTTGGACCCGAACTAAAGGCATGAAACAAAAAATAATTACATATAGTGCTCCAAATAGTACGCTTTCTGACTTGTTTCTGTCGAAAGAAAACGTGATAGCGATATGGCTCTCCACTACTTTGACTAAGCCACGAATTCGATCGTCACCGCCACTCCACACTCAATCGCACAAACACTTGCTGGCCTGCACCTCTCCCCCCTCTCCGCACCTATAAATACATGACCAGGCTGCTCACAATTCTCATTGCATAGAAACACAAACTCCTTCGTTCCTCTCCGGTCTCCAACAAAGAATTGCATAGATACACACGTTAAAATCTTCGACCTTAGCTCCACCGATTAATTGACATGGCTTCTGCCCACGCCATTGCGATGCTTTGTTTGATTGTGTTGGCATCGTCACAATCTGTTGTGCAGGCTAGGATGATGCCAAGTGATCACCCACAGGTGCATTCCGAGAAGACGATCAGTGCAACTCCATTCTTTTCAACTCCAGATTTGCTTCAAGTGTTCATGGCGCCGCCGCCGCCAATGCCGGCAACTGCTCCCAGGACTGGTGCTGAGCGCAGGCGTACTACCCAGGTTGTCCAGGGGTCAGTTCCGAGCCCCGGTGTCGGACATCATTAGCTGTCTTCCTTCAAGTGAATACATTTTTTCTATATTTTACACATACATAAGTATGTTTCTACATGTTTTATACAGATGTTCTCTCCAACATCGTACTGGTTAGCTGTAGCTAGCTAGAATAAACCATGAGGTACACAATCATATATATGTACATGGAACAAGAAATGCATGCATATTATGCAGTTGTTTCTTTGGTTGTATTACCAGGATTTGTGTCTTATTTCTGTTCCTTTACAACTATACATGTGTATATTGACGATGGTGAATAAATGAATATATACTTATATAATGAATTCTTAACAGCCTTTTCTGTCATTTGATTGTTCTGGTCTCTTGTGAAATTGAATGTGAAGTAACCAGCTGATTGCATGGTGCATTGAAGACTCCATCTAGCGACAAGAACTATTCTGTAATTTAGATTCTTAGCAGGTTACTGAACTGAACAAGAATCACCTTGCTTACTGCCATAGTGCCATCGAATATTAAGCCTTGTTGCGTCATTTTTCTACATCCTTTGTGATGTGTCGAGTGCATGAGCTTTCACTAACAATGTGATGACATCTCTTTCTGAACCCATGATCAAATAAACTGGCAAAATACAAGATTGGTTTGACGGCTACTTCAAGAAAATAATAAGGAACGTACGCGCAATCGAGATTCTTTTTTATCGTCGATCTTATCATGCAATCATGGACTATATAACTGGCCTAAGGTGGTCATCAACATAAAAGTGTCAATTTTTTATCCAACATGTTGTCAGATATGCATGCAGATACCTAATTTTTGCACCATGATCGTCCCAATAAACATGCTAAAGGAAGATCTCCTGAAAAAGCCTAAAATAGGTAGCTGGTAGGTTTGTTCCTATGGTGAAGCATTATTCGATTCAGTTAAGCATAAATTGACATTTGAAACATGAGAATGATTATGAGATTTTGATTCATCTGATGATTTAAGCACGCTGGCTAAAAGTTCCGAAAGGTTTTGCAAACACAGGAACCAATTTAGTTTTATACATATACCAAACTTGCATATGATTACTTATGACCCGGTCTAGCTATTTATAACTCGGTCAAACCTAATTTTAATTGGTGCATGCTAAAGTTTGGGTATCCTAAATTGGATTAGATTCTTGTTACAACTTACAACAACTTGCTCTCACTTATGATGCATGTATAGATAATGAATTGTGAGCACTTAAATGATGTTTAATGCTATATATCCATATGGGAACCAGTTGTATCCCTGCTGATTGAAAACACTGTATGCACAAATTTCAAATTAAGTATTTTTTAGATTATGCACTGCACTACCGTAAGAGCGAGTTACAAGCCAAGATATATCTTGTAAAGAAGAGCATAACAATAAGGACTGTATGCGTTAATTTGCCGTGCATATTGCCGATTTACTTTGACTATCCAATGATCAAAGTCAATTGTTTATATTAGTATTTATCGCTAAACTTTGTAGCACCCAAAAGACTGCTAAGGGAAATACCATTAATTTTCCATAATGCCGCACAACTTAAGAGCGGCCTCTTATATAATGTTTGATTTTGTTTTCTAGGCATGGTAATGCTAGCTTAAAACATATTCTGGGACATATTGAGAGAAGTGCTTTTATCCGGTGCACGGGACGTCCCGTGAATGTTTGTGCCATTAGGTTCCTTCTTTAATATTTGTGCCACAATGTTTTGTCAAGTTTCATTGAGATTCATTGTGTTTCACATATATCTTCTGAAGAAAATCAAAGATGCCGCGATAATATTGAAGTCAAAAGAGCAACTTTAATAGGAGGAAGTTACGTGGTGATGGGGAAATTGACAATTTTATCATCCATTTATGAAGGCTAAATAACCAACTATGCCGTACAATTTGCGCCAACAATGTGTTCTCAAAATCGGTAAGAAACTAACAATTAAATACTACTATAAGAGCTAACTTATCTTTCAATCGAAGCAACTAAACTCAAGCCGTCCAAACCTCTAGGTTTCAGCCCTTCCATGTTTTTACTGTTCCATAAAGTACCTTTCTATAATTAGATCATTGCATGCATCATCTCTCCGACAATTAGCCTTTGGCCGACATTACAATACTGATCGCCAGTTTGATCATTTCTTATTAGGCTGATCTCCCATTCAACTATATTAAGCAACACGAGGCCATAGCGTAGAGAATTAAATATTGATTAGTTGGTAAATTGTTTTCCTTATAAATAATTATGTGGTTATTTTTGGGACGTTGCTAACCGTCGGAGGTGGGGCAATCAGCTTTCTAGCGGGCATGCTTTCGTAGCTGATGATTAATAGGTGTCTTTTCAGAGAAACTCCATTTGACAATGAAGACCACCGCTTGTACATACTGTAAACAACTTCTAGGTTAGAGTTCATGGACCAGAACAATGCTGACAAGTGTTCATGGCGTCAAAAGCAATCCTGGCTTGCTGCATTGCTGCACCACACATAAACCAGCTCCACTAGTATTTCGTTTCAGATCACACTCCACTAGTTTAATGCCGGATAGAAAGTTGGTGATAAAACAATCAATTATTGGACTAACTTAGTTGATGCAATGCACATGCACTTGATCATCTTCCTTTCTAATTTTATATTTTTGTTGTGTATCTTGGTCGGTTATGACAACAGAATCTTCTGGCCTTTTCAAACTAACAAAGTAAACGCCAAATTCTTGATAATATGTTTAAATGTCGTGTGTTTTAAGCCCAGCTAATTAAGATAAGAAGAAACTGAACTTGATCGGTGCTTGTATAAGTACAATGTGGTAAAGGTACTCCCACAGATCTTACAAGTGAACCTATACACCTTGGCAGCCAAATGAACATAATAATTTAGACCTTCTTTTATCTTGTATGGTACAAAAAAAAGGAATAGGCAAGGAATTTGAATGTAGGGATGCACCATATTTAACATACTAGATGATACCCCCCACGTTGTTGCGGAACATTAGATTTTAAAACAAAACATACTGAAAGCGCAAAGGGCAGACTAATTAGAATGGAATCGTAAGAAGGTATTTTGGTTGTTCTTTTTCCTCTCCCTTGGTTGAACAAAATATATGCTGTATAAATAAGTCGGAGATGAACGAACTCAAGGCTTGACTGTGAAAGGCATAACTAACTACTTTTGCATGAACTCGGTACACCACAGCCTAATAATCAAACTTCATTAATTAAAAAACAGATTACACTTGTGGGACGAACCAAAAAGGAAAAACTTCATTAAAAAATGAAACCGTATCTAGTAGAAACTAGACACTTTTTGATATAGTAGAAGCGGGACTTGGCGTGAAAATTCCGAAATTCGTCCCTGACAGGAATCGAACTCCGGTTGTTGGGGTGCTCCACTGCGACCCCAACCACTGGAGCAAGCTGCTGGATGCCAATATGCCATAAGCTTGTAATGCGTGTATCAAAAGCTTATCATGCATGTTTTAAAATAGCATGTTCTGACTACACACTATTTTTCATCCAATCTAGCACCACTTTTGTGAACAAACAGTAAGCAACATTCAACAGTTTTAAGTTTGAGAAACACGATACCAGAGATCATCTCACGTAACCATGAATGTATTTTCTATATCCATTTCATAACTGGAATCAATTTAGCATGGTTAAAATGATTTATGAATTAGTGTTGAGGAATCCTGCCACAGAGCACAATGCAGAACATACAATATCATATGAAATTAATTAAATTGCCTTGATTGTGCTAAACGCATGCCTAATGTTATTATTTTTTCATTCACCAATATGAGTTGTGGGCTGTGATGCCCCTATGTACTCCCATCTCTCTTTGGACAACTAAATTATATGCAATTACGTATAAAATCAAGGATAAATAAATGATAGCTAATAAGGGGATTCATACCAACAACTGACCAGATTAAGAATACAAGGTTGTGTAATGGAAGCACAAATCTCTTAATGCAATGAAAGTTTACTTGTATCGCTTATTCTGGAGTTCGTCTACTCTGCAGGCACAAATCATTTTCTTACTTCGATCTTAGAAGCACGGATTAGATGCACATAAAAGCAAATGTGTAAGCTTTAATAACTTTTTAAACATAAGGCATTACACTCAGCTTTAAATTAAAAAAGCCACCAACGACCAGAGTTACAAGGCGGTAACAACAAAAACCACAACATTGCATGGCCAACAAGAAGAAACAAGACACGCATCCTGCAAACGCCAAGGTCTTCATATGCCGAAACAAACGCTGATCAAGGTAGAGGAGGGGAAGCAGGGGAGGATGGCGCGACACCAACGGAAGAGAAGGCCTTCATCAGCTTCAAACACAGACAGACAACAACACGGAACAACCCGTCCATCTCCAAAGAGGCCTCCTGCCCTCTCGCCCAGGTTCGAGGGCACCGTACCGTCAGGCGATGGAACGGTCACCCTAGAGCTCGAGTTACAGCCGATAGCCAGTCTACCGAGGAAGAAGATATTCCGAGCACGTTCCCCATGCGGAAGACCACCATTCCGAAAGTCACTTAGTCACACCCGAAGAACCACACTGCAACCACCGGTTCACAAGGACTAGAGGCTCCAAAGGCAGCGCCTTCAAGAAGGAAGCGGCACCAAGGCGTCATCACTACCCCGTCCGACGAACCAGACTGGCGATTTTCACCTTCAGCCAATGGTGGAGGAGCACCATTCACAATGACTCCTCCAAGGAGGGACTCGGCGCTCGAGAGCGTCGATGTCAATGGCACCGACAACGTCGGGCAGGGCTTTCGCCCGAATAGGGACCACCGTCCCACAGAATACGCCAAGATCTGGCAAGGAGCACGAGGACTCCTGCACCACGAATGCCTCCTGTGCGGACCATCCTGCTGCCCACACCGTCGAGACTGCCGACCAACACCCACATGGTGCCACCCGCCGCCAGCACCACCGTGCCCACCATAACTAGTCGCCGCTCGGGAGTCTCAAGAGCCAACCTAGCCCGTCTCCCGCTCGGAACCCTCCACTAAACGATAGCCTTCAAGGTCGCAACCGAAGCCTTTGCACAAAGGTTCGGGCACGCATTCACAAGTTAATTGGAGGCTCCCAACAACAGACCATGGAGCTCTTGTAACAAGAGCAAGCTCCGAGGGCGACAACTCAGTAATCTAGGTTTCACAACTTGATTCTTCACGAAACTGGTGGTATAGTCAAATCCCTTTGGTGAAAGTGTAGATGTAGGGTTACTCCCTTGATTCCCAAAAGAGCAACAAGATTAAGTGGCTAGGAAGGTAGATCTATTTGCTTTGGAATAATGGAAGAGAGAGAGTAGAAGTTGCACTCTTTAATTGGAGAAGAAGGATACTATTTAAACCTCATCAAGAAATAGAGTCGTTGTTGGTTCAGTTACAACGGAGTCTCCGGCCTCTTCTTTTTGTTGAGCCACCTAGGCTGGAGTCTTCGGCTAGGAACAACCGGAGTCCGGCTCATGCCCATGTAGACTTGGCAAATACAAGACCGGAGTCTCCGGTGTGAAGCAAAAGCCTTCGGACACCCATACCGAGAGCAAGGTAGACGAGCTGCTCGCTCAAAAATTTGAGACAACATTCCCTAAGGCACGCACTCTGCAAAAATATTTATTTCCAACCCCTCTATAAACAACCGGCACCTGGACTCATTGGGATGCATGCGTGACGAGTGGCAGACAGCGGGAGCGCAGCCGCATGCGCGGATGAATCGGGCGCTCCTCTCCACCGAGGCACCGACCTTGTCGGCAGAGCGCGTGTGCCGCACACCCCGTGCCTGCAACAGCTAGTTGGGCCGCGACCCAGGATCAGGTAATACCTCTTTTCATTTTTTCTTTTTTCAATTGTTTATTTTCTGTTTTATAAAAATCTAATTATTTTTGAAAAACAAAAAATGAACTTTTTTCAAGATGTGAACATTTGTTAGATTGAACATTATTTGAACTTGAACAATTTTTTAAAAATAATATTTTAAATCTGAACATTTTAAGTTTGAAAAAAAACTGAACATTTTCAAAATTTTAATAGATTTTAAATATGAACATGGTCGAAATTTCAACAAAATTTCAAATCCTAATATTTCCAAAATTTGACATTTTTAAATCTAGATAGTTTCAAAATTTGAACATTTTAAAACTTTGAACAACTTTCAAATCTGAATGTTTTCGGAATTTGAACATTTTCGAAAACTGAACATTTTAAAATGTAGAAAATTTCAAATCTTGAAAACCGGCCAAATAAAGAAACTAGAATAGAAACCCCCAAAAAATTAAAAAAAAAACGGAATGGAAAACCGAACAGGAAAACCAAACTGATAATAAAGGTAAAACAGTTAAATGGGCCTGGCCTAAACCCGACCAGGGCATATGCGGCGCGGAATAGCCGCCGACCTGATGCGCATATAGGAATTGCCGATGAATCAACCTATCTCAGTTATTTGTGCTAGGCCACAAGGACGACGGTGGGTGGAGGCGTCGGCGCAGGCAAGTGACAGTACGTCACGGGCCAGTTGGCGTGGAAGCGCGGCGTGGGGCTTATTCGTTTATTCTCACTACCGTGTAGGCTGCTGGGCTGGAGATGCCAACCACACTGTGCTTTGAATGGGCTGCTGCACGCCCGACTGGTGGGTATGTTTTTTTCTTGGTCGTGGAAGTCCTTTTTTCTTTCCGTTGAGAGTGATGCTACTACTTTGGACTGCATTGCTGGTGAAGAAATCGCCGAGAAACACGAAGCCGAAGCAGAGTGATTGATTGTACACGTTCGCTGCATTTTTCTGCTCTTTTTCCAGTCGGAGTACGGACGTGGTAATGGATCTAGATGGCGCGTGGATTGGGCATTGGTCCATTGGATTCGGACGCCCTACATAGAGATAGAGCCCTGCTTGCCGTCCAGAGGCACGCACGGCCGGTCGGTGGGTGGGCTTCACCGCTTCAGGCTTCCTCTGCTGGAGGAAACATGCACGGTCGCATGATTCACCAGCTGCACGATCCGCGGCCACCCCGCCCGCACCATCCTCCGACATGCAACACCTCTTGCACCGGCGCGCGGCGATTTACACAAAAATAACCCAAAAGTGGAAGAAAAGCACAGACTGACCCTCCGGCGAAACTATTTCACCAATCTAACCCTTTTGTGTGGCGCCCCTCCCAGGGGCGCCACACATGCCCATGTGGCTCCCCTCCTGCCGGCGCCACGCGGCCCGGCCGACGTGGCTCCATCGACGCCGAGCTGGTGCGCCCATCCGACGTGGCGGCATGTGTGGCGCCCCTCCCAACGGCGCCACACATGCACTTGTAATCCCCCAAAACATACTGTAAGACAATTCCTGCGGGACTTAGCCGTTTTGCGAGGCTCGATGTGTGGCGCCGATGCCACGGGCGCCACACTAGCATGTGTGGCGCCGATGCCACGGGCGCCACACATCCACTCAAGTGTGGCGCCCGCGCCCGCCCCGGCCCGACCATCTTCTTCTCTGTTTCTTCTCCTCCCTCCCTCTCTCCCCAAGGCGGCCGGCGGTTCCTCCTCCTCCCTCTCTCTCTCCCCCAACAAATCGGCCACAAATTCATCAGATCTGACCGGCCAATCTCTTCCCCATCCATTCCTCAAGGTAATCCCCTTCGAATCCCTCACATTCATCCACTAATTTCATAGATCTTGCTAGATTTACACATGAACCCTAGACATGGAAACTAGATTTGAAATGGCTATGTATGTGTTGAATGTGTATGTGTAGGAACCCTAGATATGTAGGAACCCTAGATATGTAGGAACCCTAGATATATAGGAACCCTAGATGTGTTGAATGAAATTTTACATGTATGTGTTGAAATCCTTATGTATGTATGTGGTGAAAGGCAAAATTGGAGCTTAGCAAATGCATTCTATTGTCTTACATATGTCTATTATGTGCCTAGGAATGGTATGTCTTACGAAATTCATATGTGTGATGTATTTGGATATGAACTCTCATGTATGTGTGATGTATATGTGATTCGAAAGTTAGATATATTCTCATGTATTCTTGATGGAATAACTCATATTTGTTAGGAATGTATGTGTGATGGCTTATTTGGATATATTCTCATGTATGTGTTGCTCATATTTGGTATGAATGGCTCATAATATGTTGTATGTGTTGCTCATACATGTAGGATGGTGTGGCTTCGGATGAAGAGTACGACAGGGAGCACCGGGCTGTTCATATGACGGAGAGGGAACGGATCTTCACCCTTTGAAGATTCGTTACCATGGCACACCGGATATACCTTATGACGAGAGGTACACGGAGTTCATCCGGCCTACCGGTCTTATGCCGTTCATATCCCTTGTAAGCCGTGGGGGCCACACATGAACCCCTCGGCACTCACCGCCCTTGTCGACCGGTGGAGGCCGGAGACTCACACCTTCCACTTGAGGGCCGGCGAGATGGCCCCTACTCTGCGGGATGTTTCCATGATCCTTGCACTACCTATTCAGGGCGAGCCACCTGTGTATGAACACAGCTTCGATGGGTGGCGCCGGCGGATGGTGGGGCTTATTGGCGAGGGCTCCTCCGCCGCCGTGAAAATCCAAAGGAGAGAGTTCCCGCCGGCGCGTCTTTCACTTGGATCGAACTAACTTTGCGGAATGCCCCATAGAGGCCGACGAGGACACTCGGAGGACGTACGCCCGCGTGTACTTATGGTACATGATTTCCGGGACTCTCTTTCCGACGAGTGGGGGTAAGCTGGCCCATTGGTGTTGGCTGAAGGCGCTTACGGTGTTGGACGCCCGGTGGAGTTGGGGAACAGCGGCACTTGCCTACCTCTACCGGCAGGTGATGATTTGTTCTATGTACTATTTTCCTATAGTAGTGCGCTACACAAAGTAGTAACCAAATATCTTATGTACGCAGTTGGACGAAGCTTGTCGCGGGACCGGGAGCAAGACTTGTCGCGGGACGGGAGCAAGGCTCGGGAGCGGCGGTATTGGTGGATGCATGCTCCTACTTTCCGTATGGAGCTGGGACCGCCTATCGGTTGGGCGTCCCAGGGTACTCAACGAGACGCCATGGCCTCATTTCCCTCACTTTCCGATCGGGAGCCCACTTGGGCATACCTTTGGGACAATGTCTCGGAGATGACGAGCGATCCAATGGTCATGTACGGGCAGTACAACTGCGGAGTTGGACACTCTTACCGGCTGAGCGAGTAACCGATCACTGCGGAGTTGCAATCCTAGTTTTGATTGATTCTACTGGCATCTACTAAATAATTGTATGCTGCAGGTGGAATGGGAGCCATATGGTACCTACTACCGTATTGGCGCGGCGATGACTGACCTAAACCCCAAGTGCACGGAGGAGGCGCGGTTCTGGCGTATGCGCTGCCCACTCATATGCATGTGGCTTGTTGAACACCACCAGCCGCAAAGAGTGATGAGACGAGTTTGGGCTCGTATCGGAGTGCCCACCAACGTGGCAAGACACGGACAAGGCGCTTCACGGGTAAACTTCGGAATCATGCGATGGAAGATTCTTGATAGAAGAGGTACAAACTAACTTGTTGATTCTTGCGAGGCTTGATAGGCAGCGGCAGAGGAAGATCACAAATTGGCCAGTCCATCATAGCGGCCACATCACGGCGTTCCAACACCGCTTGGAAGCGGCACGGAATGCCGGCCCCGAGCAGATTGTGCCTCACGACTTCACCGCTTTCAACAACTACCTCGAGTGGTTCCATCGAACACGCGTATCGAGTTAGTGAAGCGCGCGTATCGTGAAGAGATCTTGGACGACCCCATCCGGTTCGATGAGGTTGGGCAAAGCCGGCACGACACTTTTGCTCGCGAGAGGGAGATCGACTTCTATTGCTTCCGAGCTGAACTTCGTGGTAATGGATTCTCTCACTAACTAGTACATCATCTAGATTGCCATGTGCTCGCTTAAATTGTGTATGCTATGTTTGTCACGGCGGGAGGAGATCCGGAAAACGAGTCGAGGAGTGCGAGGTTGTGTGGGAGCGAGCCACACGGATGAAAAGCCTGTCGGACCGTTGCGGAATTTCGTTAAGGTATGATCAGCAACTTTGAATGTACGCAATTATGTGCTTGGTGGCTTTGTAACCGTGAGTTCCATGACGCTGAACACTCGCACGAAAGATGCGGCGGTTAGCGAACTTGCTAGGTTGCCGCGAAGGCGAAATCCCTACATCCTCCTCTTCGAAGAACATGTATGGACTATTTTGTTGCTGCGAAACATGTTCTTACTAATTTCAACTTTTGTAATCTCATGTGTTCATGTTTGTGCGAGATTCCTCCCGAGGACGACCTAATTCCGAGTCAAGGCGTACTTCCGAAGCGTACCTCCAAGCAACGGTCAGCTTACCGAGTTGAAGCCAAGGGGCAAGGCTCCAAACCGGTACACTCCGGAAGATTATGTCAACCGAGGAAAGAAGGTTGTCACCGATGACGGGCCGCCGCGGAGATCGGCTATGTCGAGGATGAGGAACGACGAGCCGTTCTCTTCGGAGGAGGAGGACGAGGAGGAGGAGGAGGAGGAGCGAGGAGCGAGCGAGCAGGAGCAGCAGCGAGGAGCGGCAGCGGGAGCAGCAGCAGCGGGAGCAGACAGCGAGGAGCAGCCAAGGCGGCGGACGAAGAGGATGGCCGTCCGGAAGCAGCCCACGAGGACGGCACGTCGAGGACGCAACTAGGATGTGCTACGTGTTGTTGTGAACTCTATATTCATAAGTATCGATTTGTGAACCCTATGTCATTTCGAACCATGGTCCGTAATGCTACTTGTTGTTTGAATCTACGTGCTACAATGTGACCTATGAAGTGTTATATGTGTATGTCATGAAATTGCTACTTGTTGTGTCCAATGTTGTACTCGTAACTCGTTGGAGTTTGGTAGGATTTTTCGGGTTTTTAACAAAAGTCGGTGTGTGGCGCCCTCCACTCCGGCGCCACAAGTGCTAGTGTGGCGCCCACGGCATCGGCGCCACACATGCCAACCTATATGAACTATTGGGTCGAAAACATCCGGGGCTTCGGACGATAAGTCCTTAGCCGTTTCGCGAGCCTCTATGTGTGGCGCCCGTGGCATCGGCGCCACACATGCTAGTGTGGCGCCCGTGGCATCGGCGCCACACATCGAGCCTCGCAAAACGGCTAAGTCCCGGAGGAATTGTCTTACGGTATGTTTTGGGGGATTACAAGTGCATGTGTGGCGCCGTTGGGAGGGGCGCCACACATGCTGCCACGTCCGGATGGGCGCACCGGCTCGGCGTCGATGGAGCCACGTCGGCTGGGTCGGTGGCGCCGGCGGAGGGGAGCCACATGGGCATGTGTGGCGCCCCTGGGAGGGGCGCCACACAAAAGGGTTAGATTGGTGAAATAGTTTCGCCGGAGGGTTAGTCTGTGCTTTTCTTCCACTTTTGGGTTATTTTTGTGTAAATCGCCCCGGCGCGCGCCTGCCTTTTGGCCTTGGATCCATACGATGCGGCAGGTGCAGGTACAACCACAGTGCGGAGGCCCACGCTAAGTTTTGACCGTTTAAAATGGCGCCTGACACACAACTGCCGGCATTCACTACTGCTGCGAGCACGATGCGGCTGCTGCCGTCGTGATGCTCATTGTATTTACACACGAGTCATTACCCAGTCAACCTCATCCTCATACTATTACTACTCCTGCAAATCCTGCATTTTCTATGTACAAAAGAAAATCCTCCATTTTCTCGCCAACGAGTTTCTGCCGGTTTCCCACCTCCTGTGCACACACATGCGGAACTACATATCGACACTGGAATACGATCCAAATTTTCTATTCTTCCTCTGCTATTGTTTAATCGACGCGGAGTACAAGCTATCTAGTAAAGCACTTTTGCATGTCCGGCGTCAATTACACGGGAACGGAGGGAGTAGATGTTAGAGCATCTCCAGCCGCGTCCCCCAAACCGTCCCCCAAACCGCGCCGGATTGAGCGTTTGGGGGACGTGTTTTGTTCGTGCCGCGTTTGGGGGACGTCGCTCCCCAGCCGCGTCCCCCAAACGCCGCCCCCAAACATTTAAAATAGTTTTTTTTGCCATTTTTATTTCAATTTCCACAAACTAATACATAATTGGGAACGTGGTTTACACGAAGACATAGTTTGGAACATGGTTTTCCACAAACTAATACATAGTTTGAACCATGGTGGACACAAATATAAAATATTGCAAATAAACTAAACCTAACTAGGCCGTGCATCGGCGGTTTCCTGTGTTCGCTGCTAAGAAACAACACTCCAGGGCACACCCAGGTCACCTAAACTGGAAAATCCAGCGGGAGGATGGTGCCCTTGTTGGTTCTACCGATGAGGCGAACAGCGCGAAACCTCCGTGCACGTATTCGTCGCGAAGAAACAACACTCGCGTCGTCCTCCGAGTCGGTGTCGTCGTCCCGGGAGTCCCCGTCGACGTGGTAGTCCCGGCGGCAGCGACTCTCGTCGAAGACCTTGATGCTCATGTCCCTGTTGCCGAAGTAGGAGAACACGAGGATGAAGCCGGCTTGGAGGCGGTGGTGGCGCGCGAACTTCTTCCAGCCGATGTTGAGGTACATCTTGCCGCGCGCGTCGTAGATCGCGTCGACGATCCACCGGCAGTAGCCGCACGAATGCTCCCGCAGATGCATCGTGCGCAGGCGTACGCCGCCGACGTACTCGGCGAAGGAGTCCGGCAGCCTCTGGATGCCGCGCGGGTCGCCCTTGAGGACGTGGACGAACTCGAACAGGACGTCCGGCTCCACGTCCATCTCCGACGATGAAGACGACGGCGCGGGAGGCGACGGCGACCGTTCAGCTATGCCGCGGCCACGGCCACGACCACGACCACGACCACGGCCGCGGCCGCGAGGTCGGCCTCCGCCTCTACCAGACATGGCGGCGAGTCTTGTTGAGAGATGGTGGCGGCTAGGGTTTGGGAGAGAGGCGCTAGGGTTTGTGTGTGAGAGGGACGATGAGAGGCGCCCCTTTTTATAGGCCGGAGGGAGGCGGAGGAGCGGTGGCGCTCATTAACGCCGGCACGCGAGCTAGGCGCGACGGGACGCGTCGCCGCGCCCTCCGCGGGAACCGCACCGTCGGCTGCGCGCCAATAACTTCCGTCGCGAGGTAGGCGACGGTTAGGTTTAAATTAATTGTGCCGCTAACGGGTCGGCCCCGCCACTCTCCGCCTCGCTTTTCGTTGTGTCCGGCGTCCCCGGTGCGTGCCCTGTGGGACGGGGACGGGCTCGGGGCGCCGGACACCGTATCGGGGCGCGCCGGACAAAAAAGGGCTTTGGGGGACGCGGCTGGAACGCTTTTTTTGTCCGGCGCGCCCCAAATCGCTTTGGGGGACGCTTTGGGGGACGCGACTGGAGATGCTCTTAGTTTTCTATGTCTACGGTCGGCGACATCTTGGCACTACATACAACATCACAATTCGCAGATTTAAGGGCGCGTTTGGTACTAGACCTTGGCTCGCATCGGCCCAACAATTTTCGGTCTCAAAGCACCTCTGGGACAGGTCCTGGAGAAACGTCCGGAATGGCAGTTTCTCCGAAGTTGGGCCCGTTGCGGCTAGAAGGCTGCACGTGTGAGGAAGTGAGACGGAAAGCGGTGTCCCTTCGGGAACACGCGCCATAATTAGCCTCACCGCTCCCCTCTCCTTCCTCTCACTCGTGACTTCACTCCCACCACCCCTAAACTGTCACATCACTAGGCGGTTCCCCTCCCGCCGACCAATCCGTCGCACCGCCGCAAGGAGGAGCACCGGTACCGGAGGAGGAGATGTCGTCGAGCAGCACCGTGACATCGGGCTCAACCTGCTCAACAGTCTTCATCGGCATCTCGAGTTCGGCCGCGAACTCGACCTCCTCCTCGGTCGGAACAATGGCGGTAACGACCTCTGCTTCTCACCCTCTTACTTGTTGTGCCAGAACAGGCCATGCTCGGGCATTTGCGACGACATGCACATTCGATCTGCTAGGGTTTCCATTATGATAGGGTTCGGATTGATGTTTGCAAGGTGTTCCTCGCCATTGCTTGCTCTTCTTGTCCAGTTTTTGGTGTTCACGGTCTCGATTTGCTTAGATTTGTTACTCTAATCACCAATCGCGGTAGATCCATATTAGATCGGAATGTCGATTGGTGAAACTGTCAGATTTTACTGTGCATGCAGAGAGGGAAAGGTTTTTTTGTGTTGGGGTTTAGCATGTTGTGATTGTTGTGCGAAAGATTAAGCTGAGTCGCGCTAGTTTGTTCAGATGCAAGAGGAGTGGGAGGACTTGAAGAACGAAGTTGCTATGCTCAAGAATCTGCAGAGAACACAAGCACAAGTGATGAGGGCTAAGAAGCAGGAATGGAGGCAGAAAGAAAGGCTTTTGAGGCTGGGAAGAGAAAGCTAGAGTATGACATATACGATTTGCTTCAAGTGAACTTTGCAATCAAGGATAAGCTCAAGAGGATCAGTGCTACTTGTGATGAGTGATGAATGTGTTCTAGATGTACTGTAGCAGAATTTGTAATGTACCCTAAGTAGAATTTGTAACGTATCCTAAGTACCACTCGTAATGTATTCAATTTGAGCTGCTACTTGTGTTGTTTCTGATTGAACTAGGCCGACGATTATAACCTGGGATCATAGTATGAGGAGATGATTGATCAGAACCTATGGCATGTTTAGTCATGCCATAGGTTCTGATCAAACATATCCTCCATATGTCCTCATAGTATGAGGCCTCTGCTACCTTGTTTTGCATGTTTCTCTGCTTCTTCAGTTCTGCATTGGCCAATGATTGAACAATGGCACAATGTAAGGCAGGGTGCTTCCCTCAAGCTTAGTCATGTGTGCCATGCATATTCGTTGCACACTAGACTTGGTTTGGGGACAGTCCTCTGCCTGTCGTGTGATCCTAGATATGAGGCCTCGTTTTAGTTTGTCTAGTGCATTGGCCAATGATTCAACAAATACACAATGGAAGGCTAGGTGGTGGCCTCAAAATTAGTCATGTGTGCCACAGTCGTTGCACACTGCACTTAGTTTGTGGCCACTCCCTATTCCTGTCGTGTGAGCCAATATATGAGGCCTTACTAATGTTATCAATTAATTTCTGTTTTCATATAAAGTACTTGTGAGCAGACACACCTCTAATGGCATGTGTTCTTGTGGCAGACTGAGAAGATCATGCTTGGGTCATATGTTGAGGTTCCCAGCGAGGGATCGGCGAAGAAGCATCGTGGAAGGCCGGCTAACGTCGGCCACTTCCACGAGGACATAGGGCCGGACCACTTGCTCCGCATCATCTTCAAACCCACCTTCGCCCAGCTCATGATCCCTCAAGTTTTCGTCAAGTGGTTCAGAGAAATCCCTTCCAACATCATCGTCACCACACACTGGATGCAACTGGAGCATGACTACGAGCAGAGAAGGCAATGACGCCTTCATTGACCAGGGGTGGGCGGCCTTCGCCATCGCCCATCAGCTCAAGGTAGGCCAGTTCCTCACCTTCAAGAAGGTGTCCTCTTCGAGTACAGTGTGGTCATTTTTGACCACACCTGCACTGAGGTGGTGAGCAGGTGCCCGTACCATGGCGATGACACCAGGTGTATCGTCTCTGAGCATCATGTCTGAAGCTAACCTGCTACCATGTCATGTTTAGTTGTTGTTCGTGTCAAGTGTGCTGAACTATGATATTGTCTTGTGTTTCCAGAACTATGATCGAGTCTGAACAATTGTGTGTCGTGAACTTGTGTTGTCTATGATCAGTGCTAAGTTGTGTGTCGTCTATGATTGTTCTTTTGCGTGTGTTGTTGATCGCTGGTAACCTCGCCACTGAAGGAAAGAGGTAACCATAAGCGGATTTTGGGTTGCAACCAAAAAATAATGGCACCGTTCTGGGCTGCTACTAGGCCTGAAAACCGACCTACCAAACGGGTAGAGCCCAAATCTCCACGGGGCAAAAAAATCTCTGTGCAGGCCACCAAACAACGTGGCTTTTCTGGCCCATGGCTCATCTTGGACGCGCAGAGGGGGTTTTTCCACTGCGCCAGTGGTGCACGAAATGGGTGCAGACTACCAAACGCGTCCTAAAAGACCAATCACTCTATACCCAGTGCCAAACCAGACAAAAGAAATTGTATTGTAGTCTTTTTTCTTCGAAAAATTGTCTTTCATGTGTGAAAGGCCGAAAAGTCGACTAGAGGGGGTGAATAGTCGTTTTAAAAAATTACAAATTTATCTTGTAAGAATGCAGAATAAAATTAACTTTTATTAAAGCTAGGCAAAACCTATATAACCTAGTCTCAACTATGAACCAACATCAAGTTAAGCTAGGCAAGATAGACACATTTATATTACAAGTGATAAGCCAGATATAAGTGTTGGAGATATGCCCAAGAGGCAATAATAAAGTGGTTATTATAATATCTTTGTGTTTATGATAAATGTTTATATACCATGTTATAATTGTATTAACCGAAACATTGATACATGTGTGTTATGTAAACAACAAGGAGTCCCTAGTAAGCCTCTTGTATAACTAGCTTGTTGATTAATAGATGATTATGGTTTCGTGATCATGAACATTGGATGTTGTTAATAACAAGGTTATGTCATTAGTTGAATGATATAATGGACACACACCCAAATGAGCGTAGCATAAGATCAAGTCATTAAGTTCATTTGCTATAAGCTTTCAATACATAGTTGTCTTAATCCTTCGACCATGAGATCATGTAAATCACTTACACCGAAAGGGTACTTTGATTACATCAAACGCCATTGCGTAAATGGGTGGCAATAAAGATGGGATTAAGTATTTGGAAAGTGTGAGTTGAGGCATATGGATCAATAGTGGGATTTGTCCATCCTGATAACGGATAGATATACTCGGGCCCTCTCGGTGGAATGTCATCCGATTAGCTTGCAAGCATATGAATAGTTCATAAGAGATCACATACCACGGTACGAGTAAAGAGTACTTGTCGGTAACGAGGTTGAACAAGGTATGGAGATACCGATGATCAAACCTCGGACAAGTAAAATATCGCGAGACAAAGGGAATTGGCATCGTATGTAAATGGTTCAATCGATCACTAAGTCATCGTTGAATATGTGGGAGCCATTATGGATCTCCGGATCCCGCTATTGGTTATTGCTCGGAGAGGAGTCTCGACCATGTCTGCATAGTTCGCGAACCGTAGGGTGACGCGCTTAAGGTTCGATGTCGCATAAGTAGATTTGAATATGGTATGGAGATGAAGTTTGTTCGGAGTCTCGAATGTGATCCAGGATGTCACGAGGAGGTCCGGAATAGTCCGGAGAATAAGATTCATATAAGGGAAGTTGATTTCTGGGTTTCGGAAATGTTCGGGATTTTTCCGGTGGTTGACTGGAAGGTTCTAGAAGGTTCCGGAAGGGTCCACCATGGGGCCCACGACCTAGGAGGCCCACCGTGGGCCGAGGGGATGCTCCCTGGCCTAATGGGCCAGGGGCACATGGCCCCCAATGCCCAGGCCGGCCAACCCCCTAGGGTTTCCCTGGGGGGGGATCAACTTGGGGGAGGGGAAAACCCTCTCCCCCCTTCTTGGCCGCCGCCCCCCCCCCAACCCTAGATGGGAAGGGGGGCCACCTTGGCCGGCTGGCCCCCTATATAAAGAGGGGAGGGGGTGGCCGGCCACACCCCCATCCCTTGCCTCCTCCTCTGGCCGCCTCTCCCTCCACCATACGCCGCTCCGACTTAGGCGAAGCCCCGCAGCTTTCTTCCTCCACCACCACCACCACGCCGTCGTGCTGCCGGGAAGTTGGAGGAGATCTACCACACCTCCGCTGCCCGCTGGAACGGGAGAGGAAGGAGCTTCATCGACACCGTACGCGCGACCGAGTACGGAAGTGCTGCCGGATTGCAGCACCGGGGACGATCGTCTACACCAACAACGATATTAATCTCGTAGGCTTTGGAATCTTCGAGGGTTAGTCTCATCTCCATCTCGTTGCTTAGATCTTGTAGATTGGATCTTGGGTGTTCCATAGATTAGATCTGTTGGTTTTATTCGCTTTGCGGTAGGAAATTTTTTGTTTTCTATGCAACGAACCCCTTCAATAAGCACTGCAAGCACTACGACTAGCAGAATGAAGTAAACTCGGGTATAAAGGTAAACCAGGGCACACGGAGATGGAGATGTAATTCAGTGTTCCCTTACATGAAATAAGGTACGTTAAGTTGGAGAGATACGGGTTACCATGAAGGCTCGTCTTCTTCTCCAAGCCAATTCCATGAAGGTCTCCACTTTTGCGCTTTCTCTTTATCTTCTCCCTAGCAGTTGTTGCATTGATCGTGATGACAACACTTCAAGCTTCTTTCAAGTATATGCTTTCCTTAATTATTGTTTCTTCGTGAAGACTCATAATTTGATCCCCCATACACCACAATGGGATACCTTGAGTAAGGAACATCTTCGCATGTCAATTATCATCAAATGGACGTCAAGCTTCAAGCATATGATCTTCTCAAGATGCTTATCTTGAACTTTCCCTTCTCAACCTTGATGACGATCACTACTTGATTCATATTCTCAAGGGCTATATGAAATATTTAGTTTTGATGCAAGCCCATGGAAAGATACCTAACCAACATAGGCAACACAATGGAACAAATTTTAATAGGCTAGTTCATGAAGCATAATTAACAAACCTTTCCATACCACAAGATTGATGGTATTCGTAGCATAGAAAACAAAAAAAATTCCTACCGCAAAAATTCGCCTATGCGTTGCGGGAGTTGTATGTGGAGGAGGAGGGGGCTAGGGTTTGGGGAGAGGGGGCTTGGGCGCCGGCCTCAAGGGGGCTATGGTGGTGCGGCCAAGGGTGTGTCCGGCCCCTCCCCTATGCCCCTCATTATATAGGTGGAAGTCCCCAAGAGTTGTAGTACAAGTCTTCGAATAAGACCCCAACAACAAAACCTACTAAAGGTGGGAAACCTACTAAAGGGGGGAGTCCTACGCAAGGTGGGACTCCCACCTTTCCTTGAGGTAGGGTGGCCGGCCACCCTTGGTGGAGCCCACCTGGGTCTCCTCCCTTTAGGGTTTGGCCGGCCTAGCATGTGGAGTCCCTCCGGGACTCCACCTTCCATAGTGCGTTTCTTCCGGACTTTTCTAGAACCTTCTAGAACCTTCCATAAATGCACCGGATCATTTCCAAACTTGGAATATGACTTCCTATATATGAATCTTATTCTCCGGACCATTCCAGAACTCCTCGTGATGTCCTGGATCCTATCCGAGACTCCGAACAAAACTTCGAACTCCATTCCATATTCCCTATCTACTCAAACGACATCAAACCTTAAGTGTGTCACCCTACGGTTCACGAACTATGCAGCCATGGTTGAGACTTCACTCCGACCAATAACCAATAGCGGGATCTGGAGATCCATAATGGCTCCCACATATTCAACGATGACTTAGTGATCGATTGAACCATTTACATACGATACCGATTCCCTTTGTCACGCGATATTTTTTTACTTGTCCGAGGTTTGATCATCGGTATCACGATACCTTGTTCAACCTCGTATCTGACAAGTACTCTTTACTCGTACCGTGGTATGTGGTCTCTTATGAACCATTCATATGCTTGCAAGCCAATTAGACGACATTCCACCGAGAGGGCCCAGAGTATATCTATCCGTCATCGGGATGGACAAATCCCACTGTTGATCCATATGCCTCAACTCATACTTTCCGGATACCTAATCCCACCTTTATAACCACCCATTTACGCAGATGGCGTTTGATGTAATCAAAGTACCCTTCCGGCATAAGTGATTTACATGATCTCATGGTCGAAAGGACTAGGTAACTATGTATCGAAAGCTTATAGCAAATGAACTTAATGACATGATCTTATGCTACGCTTAATTGGGTGTGTCCATTACATCATTTACATAATGATATAACCTTGTCATTAATAACATCCAATGTTCATGATCACGAAACGATGATCATCTATTAATCAACAAGCTAGTTATACAAGAGGCTTACTAGGGACTTCTTGTTGTTTACATAACACACATGTATCAAAGTTTCGGTTAATACAATTATAGCATGGTATATAAACATTTATCATAAACACAAAGATATATAATAACCAATTTATTATTGCCTCTTGGGCATATCTCCAACAAAGATCCCATGTGGTACATTCTTTATGCTTCATGTCTTGACCAACTTGAAACGAATCTTCACTCATTGTATTGGTCAATCATGTATCTTCTCATGCTTTATCTCAATATCTTGAGGTACATAAAGAAATCTTCATTTGATTGCATGAATCTTAGTCAACCATAGCTCAACTCACGAGACTATCATGACGCCGACTTGGATGAGATCGAGCCATATCTTAAATTCTTATCTTGAAATTGAACTATTAAGATCTTGATCATCCATTGCTTAACACGTAACCTATGGCATGGCTAAATTGAAGAGCTCCATCTTCATTTTTTCCTTCTTGATCATATCATATTATTTTCTTCAAATATATGATCTTGATGCCAATACACAAGGTATATGTTTATCTTCATTGTATCCACACTTGAATCCAACATATGGACTACAAGCATTACCTATGGAACATTTATTTATATAAACTCAATGAAAACATTAATCGATAGGGATTATCATTAATTACCAAAATCACACATAGGTGCAATATACCCTTAGAATGTGTGAACAAATAACACCTGAAATTCAAAACATTTAGTGGGGGCACTGTGCACACTCGCCCTGTCTATACCAACACGACAGTTGCATATCATGTTTCTGTAACGCAGCTTGTCGGCTCTAAATCCATTGGTTTTTCGCCTCCATGGTTAAGACAATGGTGGCGGCATTTATGTCGTCGAGTTTATTTTAGTTTGTAGTTCTTGTATTTCACTTGTTGTGCTCATGATTTTATTACTTAGCAATACGAACAGGTTCGACAACCTGTCTTGCAAGTTATGTCTTCCCAGTCGTCATAGTGCATTCAACGATCTTATGATCTCACCTAGTTGAGTGAGCAGCTCATGCGGGTTTTTAAAACCTATGAGGCAAGTCCAACTTGTGCAAGTTTTCCCATTCGCCGTTTATTCACGAGATGCTCGGAGAAGAACCATTGAACCAAGATGTAAAGTATGGAGCTAGATGCAACTGACTTCAAAGGATTTTGATGCAACTTTTGCTTGTATTAGGGAGCTTTATTGTCTGGTTGCCTTAATTTATTGATATAGGTGTAATTTTGATTCAACATTCAAGCGAATGTGAACAATGTGAAACATTCCATTTGAATGTTTTGTCCTCCTATCATACTAAGGCTCTCGCAAATGAATCAAGTAGGTGAAACGTTGGGCCCTTAGTAATGTCGAAAAAATAGATGAGTCGGTGAAAAAAAAAGTTGAAAGCTAGAATTTTTGATAGTGAAGCCAGCTTGGCAAGCAGGCCCGGCCCTGAGCCGGTGCAGCAAGTGCGACCGCACGGGGCCCTCGAGCGCTAGGGGCCCTCACCCACGTATGTTACGTATACAAATACAGGCACGGTAGCTAGCTGTTTGGCTCATTTGGAAAGAAACGATCCGGTCAAAATCAGCCCACGTTTCACGTTTGGAGGCATTGATGTATTTCTGTGCTCACGTATCCATAAAGTAAAAAACCGACTGGCCGGGTTGACTCAGTTTAGCTAAGTGTTATGCCTCCTCGTTTTTCTCTTCGACTGTTCCCCGACCCGGCGACCCCAATCACAGCGAAGGCGGCTACCATAGGGCTCTCTTGTCTTGAGATTTTTAGCCGTTTTGGAGGGGTTAACGGAGGAAATCGTGATTTATTAATTTCCAAGAAATCTCTCCAAATTTGCAACGAGTAGTACATCCTTTCCTATATATATTCTTCAAGATTAGCATGTTCTTGTTCATCCGATTCGATCCGTTTCTTCGCTTGTCCTTCTTGGCTTCCTCATTCCTCATTCCTTAATCAGGATTCAGAGACAAACGATTGATGAAATAGGCAACAGGAGTGGAGGAATCAGCAGCCCCGGCGCGGCGGCAACGGTGCCCGACGATCAGCGGCAAGCCGACGGCAGCAAGTCCAGCGGCATCCTGGCTCCAGGTTCATTTGTTTCAACTTCTACTTGCATGCCTAATTCATCTTGTGGGTCAAGATGTTTATAATATTATCAGTGACTTTGAGTCAACAAATTTTAGAAGAAAATGCTTCACATAGTTAGTGCACTTGTCTATTTTGCATGTCAATACAAGATATGAGTACAAGCTAGAGAGCGGACTAGAGACCTGAAATGCAAGATGTGGAGAGCAAGCATAAGTTTGAGCTGAAATGTAATAAGATCATGAGTAGATGTTTTGTGAGTTGAACACCGTCACCGATAAGATCATGAGTATTTTCTTGAGAAGTTAGGAAGAATTATGTTAAATGTTTATTTTTTAGTAAATTAAATAAAAATCATCTTTATTGCTTCTGTATGGAGGGCCTTTTTTTTTTGTCTTGCACTGGGCCCCTAGAGTGCCAGGGCCGGCCCTGTTGGCAAGCTATATTTTCTGCTTGACATGCGGTGCAAAAGAGAAACACCTCTTTTATGACTTCAACTTCTCAATCCCGGTTTGAAAACCCAGTCCACCCCTTTTCTGGAAGAAAGGCATATTTATGAGCCCTAACCCTCTAAGCTCGGACTTGTGTAATTGAAGTACCTAACAATTTCCATTATTCGAAAGTTTGGTTGTGTTGACTAATGCACCAACTCAACATGGTATCAGAGCCAATAGATCTCAAGTTCAATACCCAACAAACATAGTATTTAATAAAAATATAAATTGATTGTTTCAAATTATGGTATTCTAAGATTTTGAAGTTTAACCATGCCACACAACTTATAGTGTCTCTATTGAACACATGAGTTTAAAATGTAGACTATATGTATATAAAAAAAGTAGGGTTGATATGTTATGGTTAGTTGAATCCTCTATCGGAAGGTTGGATGAATTTAAAGAGAGATGGTTCAGGTGGACGCGAATTTTTTAACTCACGTTAGAATTTCTAGTAAGTTTACGAATTAGCCACCCATAGCATTGTCGTAGCATCTGATAATTAACCTTCTTCGTGAAAAGAGCCTGAGAGGTGGGGCGGGGAGAGGAAGTTCTATGGGTTGGAACTCTAAAATAACAAAAGGATTTTTAGAAGTTCTTCAGTCCAACTGGACCTTCGGGGAAAGTAGGGAATATATGTGTTGTAACAGTATCGAAGGAAAGAATTCAGCAAGTGTTGTAGTACCACCCGTCCACCCGATGACAACAAAGGTACGGGATTTAAATAAGTAATGTTGTTTAGTAGAAGTATCAATGAAGCTAAAGACGTCGTCCGGCGAAAAAAGAAGAGTAAGCTGCCAACATGCCTTAGTTTATGGCGCTAATGCAATCCCGCCCTCTGAGAGCTACTAGACCGCAACCATCGGCGGCACCAAACGGCGATTGGAATCAGTAATGGCGGAAAGCAATCCCACGGTATGATTGCTGCACCCCCATGGAGCTCTCACAGGCGTTTGGATTTTTGGCCGTTCGATCGAGGTGACGTGGCGTGATCTCGGCCGGTCGTTCGTCCAGGGCGCTGAGGCCCTCCCGCAGACCCACTTTTTATCCATGGGTCGTCTGAAAGCCCCCGCTCGGCCCAGACTCTCGCGTCGCGTGGCTGCGAATGCACATGGAGAGAGGCAGTCACCAACTCCCGCATCCTCTTCTCTCTCGTTCATCTCCTTCCCCAAAAAAACCTAGCCGACAAGCAGGATGGCGGCGGCCTCCTCTGAGCGGGCCGGCCAGGAAGATCCCGAGCGCAGCGGCGGGTCTCAGCTGCCTCCGCCTCAACCTCGTCGCTGGTCGCCGCCCTCCACCCTATAGTCCCTCCTTCGGCGGCACATGGAGAAACGGAGAAGGCGCCGACGGGCAAGAAAGGAGCCAGCTGCGGAGGGGAGGATCCGATGGAGGACGAGGGGATCCGGTAGAGGAGCAACCATGGAGAAGGGGGGCGCGCGGGTGGCCTTGCTGTAGCCATTTGCGGCCTCCTCCTCTGCCCCAACCTCTAACCCTAACCCTAACGCAGCAGGGGCATGGTGCACAGCCCTGAACCGGACGATGATGGCCTCCTTCTCTACTCTCCAGCAGGCCCCATCTCCGTCAAGCGGCAGCAGCAACATCAACGGGTTGAGATTCATCTAGGTTTGCCTCTCCCTCCTCTCTCTCTCTCTCTCGTCTCTTCCTCTCTATCTTTCTCTGCTCTCACTCTATCTATCTGTCACATGCACCCACATGTAGCTGAGAAAACAAGACGATGTGCACCTCGCACGGCTTATTCGTTGAATTGGGAAACATCTCGCAGGTGGCAGGCACCACAACAGCATGGAATTGAGACCCTACTCTCTAAGCTGACGAATCTCTTGACTAAGCTCTAGGTCCATACATTGTTTCCCCAAACTAATATTTTCCTTGTTCTAGCTTATGTTTGCTGATGTGTTCATTTTCGGATCAGCTATTGGATCTTGTCTCAGTATTAAGTTCCTTGATGAATTTATCAAAGCCATCCAGTTTTACAAAATATATTCGCACGTTGCTTTTGCTTGCAGAGTACAAATAAGGAATCAAAAGCAATTACTAGGAAATTATGCTTCTTCGTACAAGAGGGTAGAGACATGGAGGCTAAACAGCAAAAGGAAATGGTATATTCTCTTCAGATCTTAACATCCTTTCTTCATATTATTTCAGTAAGATTACTACTTTCACTGTACGGTGTTCTCATTAAAGTTGATTTGAGTAAGGTGTCCTTTTTCTAGGTAAACAGATGGATCAGTGATGTCCCTGGAATATAAGTTAGATTAAGGATGCTATCGAAGTCAGTCATGCATTATACATGTTGATTATGTGGGTTTATATGTGGGTATTACTGATTTATTTAAGCGGTTGAATTGTTATGGGTTAAAAGCGGGATAGCTGCTTTGTGTTGCTCGGCATTATTTATTATAACTCGTAGTAGGACAAATAGTGAATCTTCATACTAATGATCCTTATTGTTTCATACTGCATTTATTTTGCTGGTTGGTGCCTATTTGCTCATAATCCAGCTCTCTTTATTCACCATATCGCTGGTAGGTAGTTGTCATAGATTTTTTTTACTCACCATAGGTGCACTCTGATATGGAGGTGGATTGATGTATATTGATTTCGTCCTCGATGTTTTGCTAGATTTAATGGAGTTCTATTTGAAAGTCAGGCTCAAGGGGGATGCATGAAGGGGCATTACCTCGCTATGTGAACTTTCCGTGTTGCAATGGAGGCAAAAATGTTTACTGAAGTTCATACGACAACATTGAGTAAAAATGTGATCATGCCATCTCCCACAAAAAGGTTTTCCATTCATTCTTCCCTTTTTTTTCTCATAGTTGTCCAAATTGGTCAATCAATGATTATTTGGCATGATCTTGGAGCTGCAAGTTTATTTCCCTCTGGCGATGGAGCATAACAGTCTGTTTTTGTATTATGAGTTCAGGTTGTTCAACTTATTTTTAGAGTTACCTTTATTTCTACATCCGTGTTTATTATTGTTCTTTTTAGAGCATGAACGTACTATCTCTCTTAAAGCCATGATTTTTTTCATTTTCCTGGAACTAGCTCTGTTGGTTTTACATCTAATCTGTATATGGACATCTCATTTAATTTCACGGTGCATATGTGGCCAGTTAGCTCTATCTAACAATATATTAACCAGGTAGTAGAATATGCACAATAAGTATCTTTGTTTTACCCATGTGGCATCAGCATGAATGCACATAATTACTTATATCTATGCATACAAGGCTTCTTGTATTGCATCCTGTAATTAACATTTGCTCGGAGTTGTCTGAAATTGTTCTATGTGGTTTTGCAAAAAGAACTACCACCGACGGTTATCGAGTTACTGAATTCACTATTTTGATGTGTATTTACTATATACTCAAGTGGATATGACTGCGCTGAGTCAGATGAAAGAAATCAACCTTAAAGATATATGCACATAGTTAATGGGATGGTTAGTGATTACTGTTTCATTACTGAATTTTGTTGCCTCTTATGCCCAGTGGGATAGTGCTGATTTTTTTAACTATTACACTTTACTGGTTGCCGTGATTTTGCATGTGAGGTAAGAAGACCTATAAATATGATATGATCACGGCGTATGTGTTTCTATCTACAAGGAGCCATTCTCTCGTGGTGGGAAGTGCATTTATTCCATATCCTTGTGTTTGTTGTGATTGGAAGTTAAAGAATAGGAGGTATGGGAGGATGTTTTTTCTTGATCGTTGTTACGTCCGATCGGCTTGCCTTGTGAGGAAAGCATGTGTTAATTTTTTATCAGTAACTAAACACCGCCTCCCGAAAATTAAAGGATTGGTGCAAATGGGTAACTAATACATATAAGTTATTTTTCAATAACCACTATTTCTACCTCTTGATTAGATATTGTTTTCTAAAGCTTTATTGTCAACACCGCCAAAATAAGTACCAGATCGAACATTTTAGCTGTCTGCATGACTGAGCCACGGTTGTGCTGTGCATCCCTGTCCTTGCAGCTTTGGCTCCTCCTCCCCCACATATGTATAGTTTTGGAAAAATTCAGATCTTGCACTAGCATAAGGAAAACATGCATGTTCTGTACTGTGTACTTGCAGCTCTCGATAATGGCCACATCTCGTATGATTTTGCTGCCTCACCGTCTCCTTGCCCTAGGAAAGAGGAGTGTGGCATGCAACTTCTTAAATTAATTTTCCAGTTTATTGTTGTCTATTATAAAGCCTTGGCACAGTGGTAAAGCTGCTGCCTTGTGATCGAAGGTCACGGGTTAAAGTCGTGGAAACAGCCTCTTGCAAAAATTGCAAGGAAAGGATGCGTACAAGTTGTCTCTTGTAAGAAAATGTTCTAGATCTCTTAGAGATAAATGTATCGGAAGATAATATATGGCGCACCAGATGTAGTTGCAAGTACACAATATTACACATGTTAACATTATAGTGTAGGAATTGTATGTTTTATTGACTTTTGTAACCTACGTACTATTGTAATGCTCATTGGTTGCAGATCATTTTATTGCAGTCAAATATATTCTTCACGCCATACTCCAGCCTATGGTTGCTTCTTCTTCACAGGTATGGCTCCACTCGAACTTAAGAGTCTGCTCTATGAATTTGTTTTTCCAAAGCGCTAACCACCTCCAAATGGTGTGACTTGGTTTACAGGTCTGTTACAAGTCAAAAGGTAGTGTGCTTATTTCTTTATACATTTGGTTTCATTTTTTATTTGTTTTATGTGCTTACATTGCGATCAGGGCTTAAGACTATTTCTAACTAGAAAGTTTCCATGTAATATCTTTAGTGAATTATGCTTCTTCATATTTACTCCATTGGGTAGAAAAATGTATATAGTTCATCGTGTCTTCTTGCTTATTTAGTTCATCACTTAGTCCTGCTAAATGCGTGACTCGATATATTCGTTTAGTTTCCTTGGCAAGTAACCGATTATTTTTCTTAAATTTTAAAATGCTCATCCATATTACTTCAATAATATGGAGTATTTTACTTTCAAAAAATTAGTAGATCAAATATCTCATGATAGCCCAGTTGACTAATGGTAGTTCTATCCTCTTTGTATTTAGTGATATTCATTTGCTATTTCTAATTGCTTACTCCTTTTGTTCCTAGCCCATATTATGTTACCTCTAATCCACTCGTTAGGACCTTTACTATGTATCACTGATATCTACATTCTATTACAATAGGTTGCTCCTGAAGTAACCATGCCTTAAGACGCCACCATCAGTACTGAATTCCGCTAGAGGACCACCTGTGCATGTGAAATTTTCTGATAGGCAGATAGTACCATTTGTGTATTTTCCTGTACTTTTGTTTGGCCTTGTGTGCTAGAGGATTGTTGCTTATTTGTTTGGCCTTGTGTGCTAGCAGAACTGTTTTATTCCAATTATTTTTTTGGATGGTGTGCTTTATACATCCAAATGTGAGCCTCATCCAGCCAAGCAAGTCCCGCAGCCTTCTGCTTGGATCTGGTTGCGTGGTTCGGAGATGGTATTCATTTTGTCGTCTTCTATTCATTTCATGACATTGTCATTTGTGGCTTGGATTCAACTTGCTCTTTGTCTTTAGGCTGGTTTTTTTATAGCTGGAGCAATCGGTGTGGCTGATCACTCTCTTTGTGTAGTCCGCACTGGTACACCGCAATGTGTTTCCATTCATCTTTGTTCTCATGAAGGCACCTCTCGCAAATAATTATGAATTGAAAAGAATATGTTTCAACTTTCATTTTCAATGGTCTGTATACTCGAAATCACATTCCGTGTTTTTCATATATATACACTCGATGATGATTTACATCGATTAAATTATTTTCTCTGTACCACATGTTTACTTACTCGATGTTGATTTACATAAATTGAATTATTTTCTCTGGACCAAATGTTTACTTTGTAATGAAAATATGAGTATGCAAAGACCTTGGTAAAAACATCATGATGTTTCTAATCTTCCTAATGAAAGTGTTCTCGCCCCTTCTTTTATCTTAGTTTGAAGACTACATTGCTGCTGGAAGGTGCTAGAAAGTGTCCGGAATCTAATCTACAGATTATGAAATAGCACATGCATTGAAGAAACAACTTGCACGGTCATCACAGCATTTCTACAGAGCTCAACTTAAAGAGCCCGAAGATAAAAACGAGTACCTGATGCGTCCAAATCAAACATTTCTAAAGTTAAACCAAGATTGTATCTATAAATTTGTTGTGCATTCTACCATGCGGTTGTTTATATTCTATTCGATTTTGTTGTTTGATCCCTTTTGCAAACACAAGGTGTTATCTCGGTCGGTTAGACTAATATGTGCAGTTTTGCATTGGTTCCGACAATCATGTTAATGTTGCCGCCTTGCTGTCCTCTCGAAGGTATTATAAAGTGTTTTACAAAATATTCATCAATCCGAAAGATGGGGCTATGCGCCAAAGCGTGACTCTGAATTTGTTACTATGTTAGTCATTTAATTTAACTGAAACTTCTGTAAAACCATATTGGCTTACATAAAATAAATATTGGAAAGAGCTTCACGGGTTCGTGCGCCAAGGCGCACATCTAAATCTAGTGTATATGGGCACGGCTAGCTGGACGTGAGCAGGCATGATTTGGCCACAAAAGCGAACGCGGCTGCGTAGCCCACCGGCGCGCACGAGCACCGCCGGCCGCATCATTCTCAGGTACTGCTGCTGCGTCGAACGAATCATCACAACCCGGACACAAGCAGAACGGAATAAACCAAATGCAGCAGAGTCTTGTAAACTTTACTCCCTAAATTAAAACCATGAAACTTATTATGAATTAGAGGGAGTATCACAGTTTGCACCGTATGTGAAGTTTAGTACCACATCTTGTAAATCGTGCACTTAGGATCATGCTTTGCGGATTGATAAGTAGGTACCGAGTGGCTCCGCTACCGACACGTGTGACGCCACAATGGCTGATGGAATGTCCGTCGCGTGTAAATCTTGCAAAAACCCCCTTGCATTCTTAATCTTTACAAGAGAGGTCCATTAGTAGTGAAAAGAAGAAGAAACAGAAAGGAATCTTCGATCCCAAACCCTAGGTGAGCTCTCCCGGCGGCGAGGGTAATAGCTGAAGAGGAGCAAGAGCTAAAGAAATGATGGTAGAGAACATGAAAATGAAGAAAAATCATAGAGAGCAGATGTGAATTGGAGATATGAAAGAATGGCACTTTGTTTGTAGTTTCAGCCTGTGTTTGTAGTCGCAGGGTTGATGGGTTGCATCCTTGAGAGGCAGCCTATGGGGCCATGGAGGAAGGCCGTTATACTACTGCTACGGAGGTGCTTCCCTCGATGGTGCCTCCATGGCCCACGCTTGGTGAAAGAGGTGACTACTTCTATCATCTTGTGTAGGATCTAGAAGGGTATTAAAAGCTAGATCACCATGGTCAGGAATGGTAAGCACACGTAGGTCGGGGATGAACAATGAGTGAGTATTGTTGTGTCTGTATCTGGATTTAATTCAATCAGTGGACAATATTTGTTGCAAATGTATAATAAGTACCACATGGTGCACTAATTTTTTCATCAACTTGAAGTGCCATGTCTACTAACAATTAATACATGAAATTGAAAAGCAAGTAAATATGGAAACATACCTTTTGTTTGTCACTAATAGTTGTCTAGGGAGATGTCTTGGTGATGTTAAGAGTATATTTTAATTTTGTGAGAAACCGCTCCCATGATCGTGTTTCATTCAATGTCAACTAAGCCAAATGCAATGGGATAGATGCAATCAATTGGCTCTATGCTTGATGTTGTCAAAAGATGCCCTGTGTAGATAGTTTTGATATGACAACCATCTAGACATAAGAAAGGCATGCATCCAACAAGAAAACCCTTTTGCAAGCATCGTAACTCAGTAATGCTCCTTATGTTTTGCACTATTTGGTTCATTGATTGAATTGGTTGCCAAGAAGAACATATAACTAGGATTGATCCACCTCGGCTCTTGCCCATAATCCATCAGTTGTCTGAACCGCCCTTACAAATCACCATGTATGTGTAACTAGCAATGCAACTTTGTTTGCTCTATTTAGCTTAAATTTGTTTGGGATCATTTTGAATTCCCTTAGCACATTTACAACAAAACTCTATAGACCTAATATCTAGTTGTCTCTAAATTCATGCATGTACTTATCTATCAGAATTTTGGAAAGAATTTCTTTAAGTGGCCATATCCCCTCACATATGTGAGTGCATTTATATGCATTGTCATTCTTCTATAATTTGATGCTTTCAGGTGCCAAGGACGGCCAGAAGTACAATAATGTGCTTCTGAACTTCTTATGCTATTCAACTTCTTGTTGATTTGTACTCTATTCCTTATGTTGCAAGCTGCCAATGCCTTCCTCAATACCTCAAAACCACTGAACACCACCCCATTTTTTAAATAAGGATTTTCCATGTCAACTTGTCGATTAAATGCATTGAACATGTTCTTCACCTTTTGTCTATTTTATTCTCTTAGATTTAGATCATCATCCTCAAGGGCATCCTCATCTTCATTTCTCGCACAATTTTTTTTCTCATTCTATCATGGAAAGATTTATCAACATTATGAGAAAACAAATCATCATCACCACCTTCGACATTGGAATCACCATCATAGAACTCATAATCAATGTCACTGTCATGCGATGGTATACAATCCCTCTCTACTAATTGGAAAATACATGAACTAGAAGAAGCTTCACGTTCAGCAAATATAGCTCTCTTGAATTTTTTTTAGGAATGATTATGAGGGAAAGGGGAGGCTCAGTCATGACAACATCTTCTCTCAATTGCCTGAGAAAGTTTATGTGATCTACAAACAGGAAAAGTGTTTCTTGTGTCTTGCTAGCTTTGATCATTTCTCTAATGTGTGCTCATTCTGAACTCGTACTAATTTATTTGATATGTCCTTGTCTGCCAAACACCAATACACATGAAATTTACCATATTTGTGATGACCCTGAACATTGAGAATTTTATCAATCCATCGAGGAGACCAAAAATGCCAACGGTACAATCATAAAAAATGTGCAGTTGATGCAGTAACACATGACAAGTTATCTCATAAACCACAAAAAAATCCATTGTACACAAGATGAACAAATAATAGATCACAATATTCTCATGTATTGAAAACTATAACACACAAGTTTTAGCGACTGAGCACATATGTTGACACAACAATTAAGCACATATCCACTCAATAATTAGGCAAAATTTAGACAACACTAAACAAGAATTTAGAATTTTCTACCTACTTCGCACTGATGCACAATCACTCACCAACACTATAAACACATGTGCCATGATTGAGCACGTGTACAACAACACTATGCACAAATTCACATAATACTAACAAAAAGAATCAAACTTTCCTACCAACTACAAAATCATGGATTGAACTAATGCACAGAGTAGTAGGAAAAATGCTATATGGGACACTCACTGGTAGAGCACCAGTCTAAACGCATGTGACTGTTATTAGTAGTCACCAGCCGAAAACGTGCACGCGACTAGTGTGCTCGTACCGGTAGCGTAGAGAAGAGTATCGCATGCGACTACTAGGGGTAGGCCCTCGATGCACTCGGGTCCATAAAGTACCCACAACGAGCACCAACGAAGGAACGCGACTGCTATGTCCATACCGATCGCGTGCCCCTTTGCTGGCCCGCTTCCAATATATTTGACTGACGGGGCGCGGGTGAGCCAAAATATTACTAGTGTGCCCCATTTAGACACCCTACTACTAACCCTTATTATTAGTGTGTCTCATTTGGCACCCTACTACTAACCCTTATTAGAAGCGTGCCTCATTTCGGCACCCTGCTACTGATAGAAGAAATCTGCACACCCAGTGGATCGATATTGCCTTTTTAGCTTTGAAAAAAATGATGAAAATTTCAAAAAATAAAATCCTTTGAGATGGCCATGTGTTATGTCATCTAGTTTTTAGGAAAATTAACAAACATGAATTTCTACCTATTTTGCAAAATGGCATCATCTTTCATTAAAATGGCTTTAGATTTTGCATACGACCTTCGATGAATAAGTTTTTCATACGAAAAATGTATCTAAGAAAAAAGTAACATCTGAATTCAACGTATACGGCCATTTACCGATTTTTAAGAATTTTGGAGGTTTTGAAGGTTTTAGATTTCAATGCAATATCACTGAAATGTATCCTCAACTGTGCCTTGAGCTGCCCTCACCTTCAACTCCCATGTTTTAATGGCATCTGCCTTAGCAACTTTACATATTTATACCCTCACCATAGTTGCCGTGTATTCTAAAGGTGCCTCATCCATGTCACCTTCATCCGGTACAGGGAACAATTCTTCTACACCTAGATCCTCATCTAGCTACCAATCGATTTCCTCCTCAAAATCAGACCCTGGTTCATCACTACAATGAGACTCATGGACAATGTATTCTCTGACATAAATGTTATCTTAGTTCAGACCAATTTCTTGTCTCTCTTCCCTCTGATAGTTGCAATCTATGTTGAGGTCAATGTGCCAATCCTGATGAATTGCTCTTGGTTCTTCAACAAACCAATCCGATGGCCACTCGGCGCTCAATTGTGGACTGATGTTGCACTCCATCCTTTCCAAATACAACACAATTATTGGTCTGAAATGTACCCAAAAAATGTGAACTGCTGAACCGAAATTGCAACCAACACAAGGGACATGGCGTTAAACACATACCAAAATCGAAAGCACAATAAGACAAATATGAATAATAACACCCAAAATCTAAGGTTCCTAACCAATTACACGTTGATCTACCGCATAAATTAGGCGCAACAAGGTTCCTAATGGCATGGTGTGCTAACCTTAATCAATCATAGTGGCCCAAAGTAAGGGAAGGATGGAGGGAATGGAAGTGAAGGGAAGCAAACTTAATAGGCGAAGGAGAAGGCGTTGATGTGGTTAATCGCCGGCAAGGACCTTGCCGCCTATTGGACGATCGCCATCACATCCTCTGCTTGGCGTGGGTCACACTCCTCTGTCCTTGTTTGATTCGGTGTGAGGAGGATGATCTGAGAGGAGGGGCAACCCTGGGCCTGGGTCTGGGTCCATCCGTGGCGCGAGTTCATCGGCGATTTGTTCGACCGTTGGCCACCGCCACTAACCTGTCTATGACATTCATGGGGAGAAACGAAGATGATAGGAGCAGTTCATGGGAGGAATGGTCAGACTTGGTCAATTAATTAGAAACAACATGGTTCAGCTTATTCATGTGGGATGAGGTTGTCTGGTTGGCTATCAATGGTGGTGAACCGAGTATTATACTCTTGTTGCAACGGATTAGCTATAGATATGATATTATACTCTTGTTGCAACGGATTAGCTATAGATATGATGGAGACTGCCAAATTCCGGTCGAAGTGGTGATCTGTGCAACCACCTGGTGGAATGTTCAATTTCCTCTTCACTTCTCCACCATCTCCCTACTAGTGACACATCATTCACGAACACACAAGTACCCTAAATTTTACTTCTTGGTAACATTACTCTCGGTAAATCGAACAACAACACGTCATTTTCGCATCAGCGGAGAAATGACATGAACCGGCCAAAAAGATCTCATAAGTCCAGCACAATCCAAACTATTCTATACTGAACTATGTACCAACACTAGATACAATAGTTGCCAACAAAAGTCACCGCTCAAATTACCTAGCGAAGTACATAAGATACAAGGAAAAATAGGTCAAAGGAAAAAATGTTTCATCTTCTTCGTGCCTGATTGGTTGCTCACTACTTTTGCTCGCATCTATAGAATATGGCTCCGTGGATGTGAAAGGACACGGATGTCGCCTAGAGGGAGGGTGAATAGGCGATTTAAAACTTTTACGAGATGGGCTTAACAAATGCGGAATAAAACTAGCGTTCACTTTGTCAAGCCCAAAGCCTATATACTATGGTTCACCTATGTGCACCAACAACTTATTCTAAGCAAGAGTTCACCTATGTGCACCAACAACTTATGCTAAGCAATACAAGCAAGTATGTGATAGCAAGATATATATAACTTCAAGCACGATGGCTATCACAAGGTAAAGTGCATAAGTAAAGAGCTCGGGTATAGACATAACCGAGGCACGCGGGAGACGATGGTTTATCCCGGAGTTCACACTCTTGCGAGTGCTAATCTCCGGTGGAGAGGTGCGGTTGCTTAGTGCTCCCGAACGCCACAAGAGGCTCACCTTGAGGTGTGGTTGCTCGATGCACACCAACGCCACAAAGGCCTCACCCCAAGATGCGGTACTCACACCACACACCGAACGCCACGAAGGCGCCTCACCTAAATCTCCGGTGACCCTCGCCACAAAGGCCTAGGTCACGGTTCCACTAAGGGATTTCCTTCGAGGCGGAAACCGGGCCTTACACAAAGGTTGGGGCACACATCCACAACTTAATTGGAGGCTCCCAACAAATCACCACAAAGGTCTAGAATCCGTCTAGGGTTCCAAGAACCCAAGAGTAACAACCTTCTTGCTTTCACCACCACGAATCACCGTGGAGAACTCAAACCGATGCACCAAATGCAATGGCAAGAACACCACAAAGATGCTCAAGTCCTTCTCTCTCAAATTCCAACAAAGCTACAAAAGCTATTGGGGGAATAAAAGAGGAAGAACAAATAAGAGGAGGAACACCAAATTTCTCCAAGATCTAGATCTAGAGGATTCCCCTCACAAAGAGAGGGATTTGATTGGTAGGAATGTAGATCTAGATCTCCTCTTCCTTTTCCTCAAAAAGATTCAAGAAGCATAGGAGGAGTAGAGGGAAAGGGAAGCTCTCAAGGTCAACAATGGTGGAGAGCACAAAGGGGAAGAGGTAGCTGCCCAAGGAGGAAGAAGGGGGCTTAAATACCCCTCCCATCGAAATATGACCGTTTGGGTCAGCTCAGGCCGGATTTTCCGGGCCGGATATTTGCAAAATATCCGGGCCCCGAAAAACGGCTAAGGACATGAGAAAACTGCTCTCAGGATTGGGGCCGGACATTTGGCCGGATATTTGCCCGGATTTGTCCAAAAACCGGATTTTTCCGGGGGGCCGGATTATCCGCCCCAAACTTGGGCCGGAATATCCGCCCGCCTGAAAACTGGCAGAAACATCAAACTGAAACGGGCATAACTTTAGCATCCGGACTCCGATTTTGATGATCTTGGGCTTGTTTTAAAGCTAGGAACAAGCTCTACAAGATCATGCAGGAAACCATCATAGTCCAACAAGGGAGGATAGAAACAAATGATGAAAGGTTTGACCTATCTAAAAAAGACATACCGGTAAAACCTCCAATCTTGAAAATGCAACAAGTTGCCCGTGCAAAAACCATTCTTGATGAACTAGAGCTTGTCATGAGAATAAGCACAAGCTCTAAATCATCACATGGATAAGATCCAAATAATAACCAAGAAAGATGATGCAAGGATGCAAAGGTTTGAGCTCTCTCCGAATGATACGATCGAGTTACTCACTCGAGAGCCCTCTTGATAGTACGGCAACTAAACTATAAACCGAGCAAACCTTATACTTGCGCATTCCACTTGAGCTTGATGACGACGATCTTGAACTCAACAAGATGGAACGCCTTTCTTGCTTGTGCTTGCTTGACGAAGTCTTGTAGATTGCTCCCCCATAAACCACCATGGGAGAGCTTCTTCTTCGGCGCATCTTCACATAAACATGGCCACCATGTGGATTGCTCCCCCATAATCCACCATGGGAGAGCTTCTTCTTCGGCGCATCTTCACATATCCATGATCACCATATGGATGGCAAGACTCTCAAGGCGGTGAAGCCTAAGAATGAGAGACCTTGCTCTGATACCAATTGAAAGGACACGGATGTCGCCTAGAGGTGGGTGAATAGGCGATTTAAAACTTTTACGAGATGGGCTTAACAAATGCGGAATAAAACTAGCGTTTACTTTGTCAGGCCCAAAGCCAATATACTATGGTTCACCTATGTGCACCAACAACTTATTCTAAGCAAGAGTTCACCTATGTGCACCAACAACTTATGCTAAGCAATACAAGCAAGTATGTGATAGCAAGATATATATAACTTCAAGCACGATGGCTATCACAAGGTAAAGTGCATAAGTAAAGAGCTCGGGTATAGAGATAACCGAGGCACGCCGGAGACGATGATTTATCCCGGAGTTCACACTCTTGCGAGTGCTAATCTCCGGTGGAGAGGTGCGGTTGCTTAGTGCTCCCGAACGCCACAAGAGGCTCACCTTGAGGTGTGGTTGCTCGATGCACACCAACGCCACAAAGGCCTCACCCCAAGATGCGGTACTCACACCACACACCGAACGCCACGAAGGCGCCTCACCTAAATCTCCTGGTGACCCTCGCCACAAAGGCCAAGGTCACGGTTCCAC
>NC_061511.1:82561016-82694857 GCF_022539505.1 Lolium rigidum
TGGGTCTATTGCTCGGCGGGTGGGTGTGGCTTCTACAGGGCGGATCTAGGCCAGGCGGGCCAGGATTTGCCGGTGGTGGTGCGTTTGTGATTTCCTGGCGGCGGCTCGGTACGGTGGTGCAGAGTTTCTTTGGTCAGAGGTGCATGCTGGTGGGTGGCAAGAACGACGGTGAGGCGTTGGCCGCCGGGCGACCAGTGGTCGGACGCGGGGTCTACAGTCGTCCGTGGTGGATGGTAGTTACGCGGCAACAGGGATCTGGCGAGGTGGTGGTGGCGGCTACGGCGGGCTTGCGGGCTAGATCTGGGCTAGGATCTGGTGGCTCCTTTACGGGCCTACGGGTATGGGCTCTGCGGGCTAAGACCCCTATCTTTCTTGTCACCCAGTTGCTACCGTATATGCCCCACTTGCATGTGAGATCTCGGGGGCTTGGGCCACAAACGTTTGGGGTGGTAGCATGATGGGGTTCAGGAGAAATCCTTGTCGGCATGTCTGACGCCGGCGCGGCGGCGCCCGCGGGTGTCGCCTTCCTACTTGTAGGGCGCTCGGTGACCCATCTCTACTCCACTATGAGTATCGGGGGAAACCCTAGGATCAGGTCACTGGTCCGGGCACTAGCGTCGTGTCGACGTTGCTTTCTTTCTTGAAGGTGATGCCTTAATATTCAGCGACCCGTGGTGCTTGTTGCATGGTGGGACTACTTCGGAGGGTGCCTCGGCTGCGGGTCTCCATGTCGTGTCGTTCCGCCGTTGTCTTCCTTTGTATCACTTTACTTTCTTGTTGGGTATGTCTGTCCTATTGCCATGGAATTTTACTTTTTCCCGAACGGTCATATGTTGTGTGGTTGCTTTGTTTATAAAGCGGGGCGAAAGCCTATTTTGAGGATGATTTTTATTTGACCACCTTCACTATGACTTTTTCTGACCTACGTTTCCAAATTCAAGGTTTTTTCAATCTCTATCTCGCGCATGCTTACTACTACCTATGTCCCATAATATAAGTTGTTATTGCAACCAATATATAAACCAAACACATGCACACACTAAGTGCATAACCACCAATCATATACCTAAACTTATGAAGATTGCACTAAAGTAATATACTACGAGAGAGGAACTTATACAGAGACATATCCATAGGGCAAACCCTATGAGCACCCATGATGGCGTAGACACACATAACGGATATAAAAGTGGCAAATGTGTGATCGTATAAGTTAGCCTTTTACCTAAAAAATCGTATAAGTTAGCAAAAACTATACAGTATCACAAAGTCTTAGATGTGATATATAGTAGGATTACACCTTAACTACGTCTATGTTGTCTATAAACCCTTCATAAGGTTGTAAAAGTGGCAGATAGGAGATGTTCTAAATCAGTCAAAAGTATCCCTTCCACTCCTTGTTTGTTGCCCCCCAATAGGGAGTTTCCTAACCTTCACTCTATTCTGAACGGTTATTTTTTTAATTTTCCTATAGTCAAATTTGTATACCCTTGTTGTGGCAAATGCTTTTGCTCTTGCGTTGTGGATATTCTACCTCTAGTCATCTAGCATGCCTTTAGTACTAGAGTAAATTCTAGGTTTTACCACTTAGTTTGACATTTCTGGCACCAATTACTTCATTTAATAAATTTACGTCCTAATTACCACGTTTAGCAAAAGATTGGGCATATCTACCCCTTGTAAAATGTTGTAAGTATTAGAGCAAATTTAATAGTATAGCCAGCTGTTGGTTATAAGCCAAGTGTCGTTTCATATGTAGCCAATTTAGAGCCAATATATACAATAGTGAGCTATAAAAATTTAGTACTTTATCAATGTATATGACTCACCTTTCACTCTTACAAAATGCCAAAGAGCACATGCTAGAGCTGGCTCTTAATAAGAGCTCACTTCTCTTCTCTCTCCTTCTCTCTCCTCGAACTAAACAATAAAATATTATTTTAATTCTTATAGCAAGTTGACTAGAATTTATTGTACTCGCTCTTATGACCGGTGGGTTCAACCATCGAGACAAAGGGGCATGCCACGCCAGCAGTATATCTCCTCTTGAGATTTCCTAGCGGCTTTTCTCAGCATGATTAAATAGAGGCATGGTTTTATTCTGATGGTCAACACAACACATGATGGAATATGAAAATTTGATCAAGTTCATTCATAACATCACATATACTCCATCAACGCTCACAAATCATCCATTAGTGCTTAGAAACCAACAAACAAAAAAGTACAAAGCTACACTATGCATCAAGTCACCAGTAGTAGCGTCGTCAGTGCTTGAGCACTCGCCTCTTAAGACTGGTCATCGACGATACCATTTGCGCACCTGCTTCTCTCGTTTGTTAAACCAGGTCATTGTGGCGCCCGCAAGCATAATACTAGGTAGAGTGAGGGGGTTGAAGGGTTCGGATCATCTATCGGGCCATCTCCTGCAATGGTGTGGTTTTACCTGGTGCTGCATCCAGTGGGTCAAGTGTGTCGCGTGCGAAAGGAAAACCGGCTCACTCATTCTAGGATAGACAAGCAAAGATTTGGTCTGGAGTGTGAAAAAACCCCAAGACCTTTAGGGGTTCGTAGCATAGAAAACAGAAAAAATTCTACCGCAAGAACGAATAACAAGCCAAGATCTAATCTACTAGATGGTAGCAACGAGATGGGATCAACATACCCTCGAAGATCACTAAGCGTTTAACGAGATGGATCCCGTGGATGATGTAGTTGATCACTTGCCGCTCTCAGGAGCGAGTAGAAGATCCCGACGGTGCCGCAATTGGGTAGCACCTCCGCACTCGGTCACACGTACGGTGTTGATGAAGACGTCATTCTACCCATTCAAACGGGCAGCGGAAGTAGTAGATCCTCCTCGGAATCCCGGAAGCACGACGGCGTGGTGACGGTGGTGGTGGAGATCTCCTGCATGGCTTTGCCGTCGTCGTGCGGGAGAGAGGTGGAGGAGGGTGGGGCGCTAGGGTTTGGGGAGAGAGGGGGTGCAGCCAGGGGCAGCCTTGGTGTGGCCGGCCGGCCAGCCCCCTCTCCTCCTCATTATATAGGTGGAAAACCCTAGGTTCCAATCATACTCTCTCTAGGAGTCCTATTGAAAACTTACCATAATACAAAAAGTCAAAACCTAGTCAAGGTGGGACTTTCCCCCCTTTCCTTTTGGTGTGGCTGGCCAAGGAGGTGGAGCCAACCATGAACTCCACCTTCCCTCCTTGTGGGTCGGCTAGGCTGGCGGAGTTCCTCCGGGAATCCACCTGCCATAGTGAAATTTTCCGGACAGTTCTAGAACCTTCTAGAACCTTCAAAAAATTCAACAGACTATTCCCAAACTTGGAATATAACTTCACATATATGAATCTTATTCTCCTGACCATTCCGGACCTTCTCGTGATGTCTTGGATCCCATCAAAGACTCCGAACAATATTCAGTCTCCATTTCAAATTCCATATCTACTTAAACAACATCGAACCTTAAGTGTGTCACCCTACGGTTTGTGAACTATGCAGAGCTGATCGAGACACCTCTCCGATCAATAACCAATAGCGGGACCTAGAGATCCATAATGGCTCACACATATTCAACGATGACTTCATGATCGAAAGAACCATTAACATACAATACAGATTCCCTTTGTCACGTGATACTTTACTTATCAGAGGTTCGATCATCGGTATCTCTATACCTAGTTCAACATCGTTACCGATAAGTACTCTTTACTCGTACCATGAAATGACATCCCTTGTGACCTAGTCACATGCTTGCAAGCTAATTGGATGACATTCCACCGAGAGGGCCCAAAGTATATCTATCCGTAATTTGGATGGACAAATTCCACTCTTGATCTATGCGCTTCAGCCCATACTTTATGAATACTTAATGCCACCTTTATAACCACCCAATTACGAAGTGTTGTTTGATGTCATCAAAGCATCCATCCGATGTAGGTGATTAACATGACCTCATGGTCAAAGGATTAGGTTAGTATGTATCTTAAAGCCTCTAGCAAAAGGAACTTAATGACTTGATCATATGATATGCTTACTAGGGACTCTTTTATGTTTACAAAACACACAAGTATTAATGTTTCCGGTTAATACAATTATAGCATGGGATGTAAACATTTATCATGAACACTAAGATATAACAATAAACACTTTATTATTGCCTCGTGGACATATCTCCAACAGTCTCCCACTTGCACTAGAGTCAATAATCTAGTTTACATTTGTAAAGATCTAACACCGTGACTTTCTGGTGCTTATCATGTTTTCTCATGGGAGAGGTTTCAATCACCGAATCTGATACGGTCGGAAACGTATGTATTTTTGCAATTCATTTGCGTCTCCACGCATCACTTATTTTTCAAATGAGTCGGTATTAGTTGTAAATGTTTGGTCTTCTGGTGGAACCTTAATTCCGCGGTCTGGAATATATTAGCAATATTATCACACACAATATAGGTTCATAGTTCTGACACTACTGGAACTACACCAAGTTCTAAAAAAAACTCCTTGACTTAAACACCCTCGGTCATTGTCAAAACAATGATATACTCTGCCTTCGTTTGTAGAATCCATCAAAATATTTAGAACTCATCTAAATCTAGCATAGACTTCTTCTAGCCCATTGTGCTACCTTTTAATGAACATTTTAGCCTAATTGAGATTGAAATTCATTTTTATATGTGATCAAACTAATATCGGTGCAACACCTTACAACGATTTGTTTGTCATTACCCCATACAAAACTATATATATCCTCAACTCTTTCAAAGCACACAGGGATATTCTTACTGTTGTCCAATAATCATCACATGAATCATTCTGGTATATGCTCGTAACACTTTAGAGCACAGAACATCTGATTGTGTACATATTATTCGTGATCTAAAATCACTCATGTGTTTTTACTCATTGAGTATCAAATACACTCAAGTTTTAGTTAAACCTCCACATGGAAAATAACACTTTCTTGACATTTTCATACTGAACTACTTCAATATTTATTCTATGTACTTTGACTTAAACTTATTATGCGCTTCAATCTATCTTTATAGATCTTGACGCTAAATATGTTCTTAGTCCATATCCTTTCAATGAAATTAATTTTCAATCAATCCTTTAAATCACATCAAGTACAAACTTACATCATTTCTAATCAACGATATGTCATCCACATAAAGTATTATAAATATGTCTCAGCGCTCCCACTTAATTTCTTGCAAATGCAAGCATCTTCATCGTTTCCGACGAAATCAAAACTCTTTGATTATTTCATCCGGTGAAGTTTCCAACTCCATGATACTCACTTCATACACTGAAGTTTGTATACCTATCTAGTATTCTAGGGACTAACAAAACTCTCGGTTGTATCTTGTTTACACCTTTTATACACATTTATGTTAAGGAATGTATTTCTAGTAACATATCTCGTAAAAGAAATATGTAGAGATTACTAGAATAATCCGCATAGACTATAAGTACAGTTGCGGAAGATCCAATCTTATCACAATCAACTCTTTAAACTTTGTCATAAACAGTCTTTCGACAAGTCGAGTTTGTTTAAGGATATTTCATTCATGTCCATTAATTTTATAGATTCACTTACTTTCAAAAAGTATTTATTTCTTCAGAAGGTTTACCAAGCTCTAAGCTTGATTATAGATACTATCTTGAATTTCATGGCACTTAGCCAATTAACACAGTCAGGGCCCATCATAGCTTCTTTGTATGCAGTTGGTTTATCATTGTTCAAAATCAATCCTTTATCCTCAAATCATTTATGTGATCACAAAGTAAACCATACCTACAAGGTTCAATTGGTACTTCGATCTCCATGGCTATAACACTTTGTAGACATGGGAGCCATGAGCGTCGTGGCTGCTTCCGGAACCATTTCCAACGTTGCGCTACTTTGCTCATCATGCTCAGGTTCATCAACCTTAGCGAGTTCCATAGTCCTCCCACTCAAATATTTCGTGAGAAATAATTTCTTGAAAATAAGCAAGAAACATCAACAAACACGTTTGTCTTTGACTGGAAAGAATTCCCGATTTGTTCTCTGGGATAACCAACAAAGACATTCATTCGATTTTGGTTGTAAACTCATTTACTTATGCTGCGCATACCAAAATTTAAGAAAAGACTATTAGGGTTTATACCCATGCCATAACTTGTATGGTGTCATTTCAACGGATTATGATGACTCTCTATTTTGTGTAAAAACGGTAGTCTCTCAAGCATAATCCACAAAAAATATAATAGCATCATTTTATTTTATTTTATCTCACCATTAATCCAACAAGGTTTCGATACGTCTCTCGAATACTCCATCATAACTATGGTGCTCCGAGAAACGTGAGTTGTGGAACAATTTCACAACTCTTTTAGATGTTCGCTAAAAATCGCAATTCAAATATTTTCACCATGATCCAATCATAGATATTTGACTTTTCCATTACGATGATTTCCACTTCGTGCTGAAATTTATATGAATCTATTCAAATGTTTCAGACCTGTTCCTCATCGAATAAATATATCCATATAAATACATTCAATTCATTGTTGGAAGTTTTTATGAAGTTAAAAGAATCTTCCGCACACAACTATGCCCAATGAACCATATACATCATTATGTATATTTTCACTAAGCTACTTGCCCGTTCAACTCTTGGCCTATGAACGGTGTTTTAATCATTCTCTTTAGAAAGATTTGCAAGTGCCAAACGATTAAAAAATTGAATGAACCCAAAAATCCATTTGCACGGAGTTTCTTCATGCGTTCCTTTCTAATATGACTTAAATGGCGGTTCCACAAATAAGTGGAATTCTGATCATCTGCCTTATGGCATTTTAGCGTCAATGTTATGCATGTGTGTTTCACCATTAAGATTTATAGTAACTTATTGATACGTCCCAAACGTATATATAATTTCTTATGTTCCATGCTACTTTTATGATGATACTCACATGTTTTATACACATTACATGTCATATTTATGCATTTTCCGGCACTAACCTATTGACGAGATGCCGAAGAGCCGATTGTTGTTTTACGCTGTTTTTGGTTTCAGAAATCCTAGTAAGGAAATATTCTCGGAATTGGACGAAATCAACGCCCGGGGTCCTATTTTTGCCACGAAGCTTCCGGAAGACCGGAGGGGAGACGAAGTGGGGCCACGGGGCGCCGACACACAGAGGCGGCGCGGCCAGGGCGGCCGCGCCGCCTAGTGTGTGGGCCCCCGTGTGGCCTCCGACTCCGCCCTTCCGCCTACTTAAAGCCTCCGTCGCGAAACCCCCGATGCCGAGAGCCACGATACGGAAAACCTTCCAGAGACGCCGCCACCGCCAATCCCATCTCGGGGGATTCAGGAGATCGCCTCCGGCACCCTGCCGGAGAGGGGAATCATCTCCCGAAGGTCTCTTCATCGCCATGATCGCCTCCGGATCGATGTGTGAGTAGTTCACCCCTGGACTATGGGTCCATAGCGGTAGCTAGATGGTCGTCTTCTCCCCATTGTGCTATCATGTTAGATCTTGTGAGCTGCCTATCATGATCAAGATCATCTATTTGTAATCCTTCATGTTGTGTTTGTTGGGATCCGATGAATATTGAATACTATGTCAAGTTGATTATCAATCTATCATATATGTTATTTATGTTCTTGCATGCTCTCCGTTGCTAGTAGAGGCTCGGCCAAGTTGATACTTGTGACTCCAAGAGGGAGTATTTATGCTCGATAGTGGGTTCATGCCTCCATTAAATGCGGGACAGGTGACGAGAAAGTTCTAAGGTTGTGGATGTCTTGTTGCCACTAGGGATAAAACATCGATGCTTTGTCTAAGGATATTTGTGTTGATTACATTACGCACCATACTTAATGCAATTGTACTGTTGTTTACAACTTAATACTTGGAGGGGTTCGGATGTTAACTCTGAAGGTGGACTTTTTAGGCATAGATGCATGCTTGGATAGCGGTCTATGTACTTTGTCGTAATGCCCTGGTTAAATCTCATAGTACTCATCATGATATATGTATGTGCATTGTTATGCCTTCTTTATTTGTCAATTGCCCAAGCGTAATTTGTTCACCCAACATCTGCTATCTTATGGGAGAGACACCGCTAGTGAACTGTGGACCCCGGTCCTATTCTTTACATCCGAAATACAAACTGCTGCAATAGTTCTTTACTTGTTCTTCGCAAACAACCATCATCATCCACACTATACATCTAATCCTTTGTTTACGACAAGCCGGTGAGATTGACAACCTCATTTGTTACGTTGGGGCAAAGTTACTGTGATTGTGTTGTGCAGGTTCCACGTTGGCGCCGGAATCCCTGGTGTTGCGCCGCACTACACTCCTCCGCCATCAACCTTCAACGTGCTTCTTGGCTCCTCCTGGTTCGATAACCTTGGTTTCTTACTGAGGGAAAACTTGCTGTTGTGCGCATCATACCTTCTCTTGGGGTTCCCAACGGACGTGTTAACTACGCGCAATCAAGCTCTTTTTCTGGCGCCGTTGCCGGGGAGATCAAGACACGCTGCAAGGGGAGTCTCCACTTCCAATCTCTTTACTTTGTTTTTGTCTTGCTTTACTTTTATTTACTAATTTGTTTGCTGCATTATATCAAAAACACAAAAAAATTAGTTACTTGTTTTACTTTACTTAATATCATGCATGTTTTTATTTCACTAGTTAAGCATAATGGAAAGTAACAGTGAGCTTTTGAAGCTATTTCCTGAGTTAAGACATGGATTGTTTGATGCGAAAATTAAAAAACCTATTGAACCTTATTTGCATGATAGTAGCAATGTTATTAGTATGAACACTATTATTTCTAAAGCTATGAAAGAATCTAAGCTTGGGGAAGCTGGTTTTGATGAGCATGATATTTTTAGTCCCCCAAGCATTGAGGAGAAAATTTTCTTTGATGATACTTTGCCTCCTATTTATGATGATTATAATGATAGTGGTCTTTTGGTGCCACCTACTATGGAGAGTAAATTTTATTATGATTATACTATGCCTCCTACACTTGATGAGAATAATAATGATAGCTACTTTGTTGAATTTGCTCCCACTACAACTAATAAAATTGATTATGCTTATGTGGAGAGTAATAATTTTATGCATGAGACTCATGATAAGAATGTTTCATTTGATAGTTATATTGTTGAGTTTGCTCATGATGCTACTGGATATTATTATGAGAGAGGAAAATATGGTTGTAGAAACTTTCATGTTACTAAAGCACCTCTCTTTTTGCTGAAAATCTTGAAGTTGCGCTTGTCTAGTCTTTCTATGCTTGTTGCATTATGCTTCATGAACTTGTTTATTTACAAGATTCCTTTTCATAGGAAGTGGGTTAGGCTTAAATTTGTTTTGAATTTTCTTTTTGATGCTCTCTTTTTCTTCAACTCTTATTTCTTGGGAGTGCATCATTAAAATCACTGAGCCCATCTTAATGGCTATAAAGAAAGCACTTCTTGGGAGATAACCCATGTGTTTATTTTACTACCGCACTTTTATTTGAGTCTTGGAAGTTGTTTACTACTGTAGCAACCTCTCCTTATCTTTATTTTATTGCATTGTTGTGCCAAGTAAAGTCTTTGATAGTAAAGCCAATACTAGATTTGGATTGCTGCGCAGGAACAGATTTCTTGCTGTCACGAATTTGGGCAGTAGTCCCTGTAGAAAAATCAAAAAAATCTGCCAATTTACGTGCGTGATCCTCAGATATGTACGCAACTTTCATTCACTTTGGGCATTTTCATCTGAGCAAGTCTGGTTCCACTTTAAAATTCGTCTTTACGAACTGTTCTGTTTTGACAGATTCGGCCTTTTATTTCGCATTGCCTTATTTGCTATGTTAGATGGATTTCTTTGCTCCATTAACTTTCAGTAGCTTTGTGCAATGTCCAGAAGTGTTAAGAATGATTATGTCACCTCTGAATATATGAATTATGCACTGACCCTCTAATGAGTTTGTTTCGAGTTTGGTGTGGAGGAAGTTTTCAAGGGTCAAGAGAGGAGGATGATACAATATGATCAAGAAGAGTGAAAAGTCAAAGCTTGGGGATGCCCCCGTGGTTCATCCCTACATATTTTAATGAGACTCAAGCGTCTAAGCTTGGGGATGCCCAAGGCATCCCTTCTTCATCGACAACTTATCAGGTTTCTCTAGTGAAACTATATTTTTATTCCGTCACATCTTATGTGCTTTACTTGGAGCGTCTGTTTGTTTTTATTTTTGTTTTTGTTTGAATAAATCGGATCCTAGCATTCTTTGTTTGGGAGAGAGACACGCTCCGTTGTTTCGTATGAACACATGTGTTCTTAGCTTCATCTTTAATGTTCATTGCGAAAGTTGAACTATTTCATTCATTGTTATATGGTTGGAAACGGAAAATGCTGCATGTGGTAAACGGTTTAATGTCTTGAATAATGTGATACTTGGCAATTGTTGTGCTCATATAGATCTTGTGTAAGCTCTTGCATCATGTACCTTGTACTCATTAATGAATAACTACATAGAGCTTGTTAAAATTTGGTTTGCATGATTGATCTCTAGAGTCTAGATATTTTTCTGGTTGAGGTGTTTGAACAACAAGAAGACAATGTAAAGTCTTATAATAGCTACAATATGTTCATATGTGAGCTTTGCTGCACCTTTTATACTTGAGTTTGCTTCAAACAACCTTGCTAGCCTAGCCTTGTATTGAGAGGAATTCTTCTCGTGCATCCAAATCCTTGAGCCAATAACCATGCCATTTGTGTCCACCATACCTACCTACCACATGGTATTTCTCCGCCATTCCAAAGTAAATTACTTGAGTGCTACCTTTAAAATTTCCATTCTTTGTCTTTGCAATATATAGCTCATGGGACAAATAGCTTAAAAACTATCGTGGTGAAGAATATGTACTTATGTGTCTTATTTCTTAGTAAGTTGCTTGTTGAGCGATAACCATGTTTTCTGGGGACGCCATCAACTCTTTTACCTTTATTGAATATCATGTGAGTTGCTATGCATGTTCGTCTTGTCTGAAGTAAGGGCGGTTTTCACAATCAAATGGTTTGAGTATGCATACTGTTAGAGAAGAACATTGGGCCGCTAACTAAAGCCATGATTCATGGTGGAAGTTTCGGTTGTGGACAACTAATCCTCAATCTCTTATGAGAATATTAATCTGTTGTTGAATGCTTATGCATTAAAGAGGAGTCCATTATCTGTTGTCTATGTTGTTCCGGTATGGATGTCTAAGTTGAGAATAATCAAAAGCGAGAAATCCAATGCGAGCTTTCTCCTTAGACCTTTGTACTGGCGGCATAGAGGTACCCCTTTGTGACACTTGGTTGAAACATATGCTATGCAATGATAATCCGTGTTAACCCAAGCTAATTAGGACAAGGTGCGAGCACTATTAGTATACTATGCATGAGGCTTGCAACTTATAAGATGTCTTATACATAACACATATGCTTTATTACTACCGTTGACAAAATTGTTTCTTGTTTTCAAAATGAAAAGCTCTAGCACAAATATAGTAATCAATGCTTCCCTCTACGAAGGGCCTATCTTTTACTTTATTGTTGAGTCAGTTTGCCTATTCTTTCTATCCCAGAAGCAAACACTTGTATCAACTGTGTGCATTCATTCTTACATGTTTACTTATTGCACTTGTTATATTGCTTTGTGTTGACAATTATCCATGAGATATATATGTTGAAGTTGAAAGCAACCGCTGAAACTTACATCTTCCTTTGTGTTGCTTCAATGCCTTTACTTCTAATTTATTGCTTTATGAGTAACTCTTATGCAAGTCTTATTGATGCTTGCCTCGAAAGTATTATTCATGAAAAGTCTTTGTTATATGATTCATTAGTTTACTCATTATCTTCATCATTGCTTTGAATCGCTGCATTCATCTTATATGCTTTACAATAGTATGATCAAGATTATGATAGCATGTCACTTCAGAAATTATCTTTGTTATCGTTTACCTACTCGAGGGCGAGTAGGAACTAAGCTTGGGGATGCTTGATACGTCTCAAACGTATCTATAATTTCTTATGTTCCATGCTACTTTTATGATGATACTCACATGTTTTATACACATTATATGTCATATTTATGCATTTTCCGGCACTAACCTATTGACGAGATGCCGAAGAGCGAGTTGCTGTTTTCTGCTGTTTTTGGTTTCAGAAATCCTAGTAAGGAAATATTCTCGGAATTGGACGAAATCAACGCCCAGGGTCCTATTTTTGCATGAAGCTTCCAGAAGACCGGAGGGGAGATGAAGTGGGGCCACGGGGCGCCGACACAGTAAGGCGGCGCGGCCAAGGGGGGGGCCCGCGCCGCCCTAGTGTGTGGCCCCCCTATCAGGCCTCCGACTCCGCCCTTCCGCCTACTTAAAGCCTCCGTCGCGAAACCCCCGATGCGAAGAGCCACGATACGGAAAACCTTCCAGAGACGCCGCCGCCGCCAATCCCATCTCGGGGGATTCAGGAGATCGCCTCCGGCACACTGCCGGAGAGGGGAATCATCTCCCGGAGGTCTCTTCATCGCCATGATCGCCTCCGGATCGATGTGTGAGTAGTTCACCCCTGGACTATGGGTCCATAGCAGTAGCTAGATGGTCGTCTTCTCCCCATTGTGCTATCATGTTAGATCTTGTGAGCTGCCTATCATGATCAAGATCATCTATTTGTAATCCTTCATGTTGTGTTTGTTGGGATCCGATGAATATTGAATACTATGTCAAGTTGATTATCAATCTATCATATATGTTATTTATGTTCTTGCATGCTCTCCGTTGCTAGTAGAGGCTCCGGCCAAGTTGATACTTGTGACTCCAAGAGGGGGTATTTATGCTCGATAGTGGGTTCATGCCTCCATTAAATGCGGGATAGTGACGGAAAGTTCTAAGGTTGTGGATGTCTTTGTTGCCACTAGGGATAAAACATCGATGCTTTGTCTAAGGATATTTGTGTTGATTACATTACGCACCATACTTAATGCAATTGTCTGTTGTTTACAACTTAATACTTGGAAGGGGTTCGGATGATAACTTCGAAGGTGGACTTTTTAGGCATAGATGCATGCTTTGGATAGCGGTCTATGTACTTTGTCGTAATGCCACTGATTAAATCTCATAGTACTCATCATGATATATGTATGTGCATTGTTATGCCTTCTTTATTTGTCAATTGCCCAACTCGTAATTTGTTCACCCAACATACTGCTATCTTATGGGAGAGACACCGCTAGTGAGCTGTGGACCCCGGTCCTATTCTTTACATCCGAAATACAAACTGCTGCAATTGTTCTTCATTGTTCTTCGCAAACAACCATCATCATCCACACTATACATCTAATCCTTTGTTTACGACAAGCCGGTGAGATTGACAACCTCGTCTGTTACGTTGGGGCAAAGTTACTGTGATTGTGTTGTGCGGGTTTGATACGTCTCCAACGTATCTATAATTTCGATGTTCCATGCTTGTTTTATGACAATACCAACATGTTTTGTTCACACTTTATATCATTTTTATGCGTTTTTCGGAACTAACCTATTGACGAGATGCCGAAAGGCCAGTTGCTGTTTTCTGCTGTTTTTGGTTTCAGAAATCCTAGTAAATAAATATTTTCGGAATCAGACGAAATCAAGACCGAAGGCCTTATAATTCCCGGAAGCTTCGGAGCACCGGAGAAAAGTCAGAGGGGTGCCAAGGGGGACCCACCCCACAGGGCGGCGCGGCCCAAGGGGGGGGCGCGCCCCCCTATGGTGGCGTCACCCCGTGGCCCCTCCGACTCTAACTCTCGGCCTATATAATCGTCCCTGACCTAAAAACATCGACCAAGAAGACGGAAACAGAGAAAACCATCCAGAGCCACCGCCATCGCGAAAGTCCAATTCGGGGGACAGAACTCTGCTACTCAGGCACCTGCCGGGCGGGGAATTGCCCCGGAGCCATCTCCACCACCATCTCCACCGCCATCTTCACCGCCATCGCTGTCCCCATGATGAGGAGGGAGTAATTCACCCCTGGGGCTGAGGGCTCTACCGTAGCTATGTGGTTAATCTCTCTCTCTGTACTCCAATACAATGATCTCGTGAACTGCTTTGCATTATTGAGATCCATATGATGAGCTTTGTATCGCTACTAGGTTATGTGCTACTCATGTGATGTTATTAAAGTAGTCTATTCCTCCTGCATGGTGTAAAGGTGACTAGTGTGTGCACCGTGTGGTTCTTGTCGTAGGCTATGATCATGATCTCTTGTAGATTGTGGAGTTAATTATCATTATGATAGTATTGATGTGATCTACTCCTCCTTCATAGTGTAATGTGGACAGTGTGTGCACTATGTTAGTTCTTGGTTTATTTTGCAATGATCTATTATGCTCTAAGGTTATTTAAATATGAACATTGAATTGGGGAGCTTGTTAACTCCGGCATTGAGGGTTCGTGTAATCCTACGCAATGTGTTCATCATCCAACAAAAGAGTGTATGTAGCACATATGAGAAAGAGTTATTTATTATGCGATCAATGTTGAGAGTGTCCACTAGTGAAAGTATGATCCCTAGGCCTTGCTTCCAAGCATCGAATCTCCGTTTGTTTACTGTTTTGTTGCATGTTTACTCGCTGCCATATTTTATTCAGATTGCTATTACCACTCATACTCATCCATATTACTTGCATCTCACTATCTCTTCGCCAAACTAGTGCACCTATACATCTGACAAGTGTATTAGGTGTGTTGGGGACACAAGAGACTTCTTGCTTTGTGGTTGCAGGGTTGCATGAGAGGGATATCTTTGACCTCTTCCTCCCCGAGTTCGATAAACCTTGGGTGATCCACTTAAGGGAAACTTGCTGCTGTTCTACAAACCTCTGCTCTTGGAGGCCCAACACTCGTCTACAAGAATAGAAGCTCCCGTAGACATCAAGCTATTTTACGGCGCCGTTGCCGGGGAGGAAAGGTAAAAGGTACTCACACTCCGGATCTCGGCTACTAAGCTATTTTCGCCGTTGTAAGTACTCGAAGCTATTTCCTTTAGATCCTGCAATTGCATCTTTTTGTTTCTTGTTTACACTAGTTTGGCATAATGGACGACAATGAGCTTCTTATTCTATTTCCTGATTTAAGACATGGATGGTTTGATGCGAAAATTAAAAAACCTATGGAACCTTATTTGCATGCTGGTAGTAATATTAGTATGAACGCTTTGAACACCATGGTTGCTAATGATATAGAAAGTTCTAAGCTTGGGGAAGCTGGCTTTGACGAGCATGATATTTTTAGTCCCCCAAGCATTGAGGAGAAAATTTACTTTGATGATACTTTGCCTCCTGTTTATGATGATTATAATGATAGTAGTCTTTTAGTACCGCCTGTTATGGAGGATAAATTTGATTATGATTACAATATGCCTCCTATATTTGATGATGAGAATAATAATGATAGCTACTTTGTTGAATTTGCTCCTACTACAATTAATAAGAATAACTATGCTTATGTTGGGAGTAGTAATAATTTTATGCATGAGACTCATGATAAGAATGCTTTATGTGATAGTTATATTGTTGAGTTTGCTCATGTTGCTAATGAAAGTTATTATGAGAGAGGAAAATATGGTTGTAGAAATTTTCATGTTACTAAAATGCCTCTCTATGTGCTCAAATTTTTGAAGCTACACTTGTTTTATCTTCCTATGCTTGTCATTTTGCTCTTCATGAACTTGTTTATTTACAAGATTCCTATGCATAGGAAGCATGTTAGACTTAAATGTGTTTTGGATTTGCTTCTTGATGCTCTCTTTTTGCTCCAAATACTATTTCCTGCGAGCGCAACATTAAAACTGCTGAGCCCATCTTAATGGCTATAAAGAAAGAACTTCTTGGGAGATAACCCATGTGTTATTTTGCTACAGTACTTTATTTTATATTTGTGTCTTGAAAGTGGTTTACTACTGTAGAAACCTCTCCTTATCTTATTTTTGTGTTTTGTTGTGCCAAGTAAAGTCTTTGATAGTAAAGTAAATACTAGATTTGGATTACTGCGCAGAAACAGATTTCTTTGCTGTCACGAATCTGGGTCTAATTCTCTGCAGGTAACTCAGAAAATTAAGCCAATTTACGTGAGTGATCCTCAGATATGTACGCAACTTTCATTCAATTTGGGCATTTTCATTTGAGCAAGTCTGGTGCCTCAATAAAATCCATCTTTACGGACTGTTATGTTTTGACAGATTCTGCCTTTTATTTCGCATTGCCTCTTTTGCTATGGTGGATGAATTTCTTTGATCCATTAATGTCCAGTAGCTTTATGCAATGTTCAGAAGTGTTAAGAATGATTGTGTCACCTCTGAACATGTTAATTTTTATTGTGCACTAACCCTCTAATGAGTTGTTTCGAGTTTGGTGTGGAGGAAGTTTTCAAGGGTCAAGAGAGGATGATGATATACTATGATCAAGAAGAGTGAAAGCTCTAAGCTTGGGGATGCCCCGGTGGTTCACCCCTGCATATATCAAGAAGACTCAAGCGTCTAAGCTTGGGGATGCCCATGGCATCCCCTTCTTCATCGACAAATTATCAGGTTCCTTCTCTTGAAACTATATTTTTATTCGGTCACATCTTATGTAGTTTACTTGGAGCGTCTGTATGTCTCTTGTTTTTGTTTTTGTTTGAATAAATGCTTGTGTGGGAGAGAGACACGCTCCGCTGGTTCATATGAACACATGTGTTCTTAGCTTTTATTTTCCATGACGAAGGATGAAACTGCTTCGTTAATTGTTATATGGTTGGAAACGGAAAATGCTATATGTAGTAACTGGTATGATGTCTTGAATAACTTGATACTTGGCAATTGTTGTGCTCATGTTTAAGCTCTTGCATCATATACTTTGCACCTATTAGTGAAGAAATACATAAAGCTTGTTAAAATTTGGTTTGCATGAGTGGTTTCTCTAGAGTCTAGATATTTTCTAGTGAGGTGTTTGAACAACAGGGAAGACAATGTATAGTCTTATAATGCTTGTAATATGTCTTTTATGTAAGTTTTGATGTACTAGTTTATGCTTGTGTTTGCTTCAAACAACCTTGCTAGCCTAAGCCTTGTATCGAGAGGAGTACTTCTCATGCATCCAAAATCCTTGAGCCAACCACTATGCCATTTGTGTCCACCATACCTACCTACTACATGGTATTTATCCGCCATTCCAAAGTAAATTGCTTGAGTGCTACCTTTAAAATTCCATCATTCACCTTTGCAATATATAGCTCATGGGACAAATAGCTTAAAAACTATTGTGGTATTGAATATGTACTTATGCACTTTATCTCTTATTAAGTTGCTTGTTGTGCGATAACCATGTTTACGGGGACGCCATCAACTATTCTTTGTTGAATATCATGTGAGTTGCTATGCATGTCCGTCTTGTCCGAAGTAAGAGAGATCTACCACCTTAATGGTTGGAGCATGCATATTGTTAGAGAAGAACATTGGGCCGCTAACTAAAGCCATGAATCATGGTGGAAGTTTCAGTTTTGGACATATATCCTCAATCTCATATGAGAACACTAATTGTTGCCACATGCTTATGCATTAAAGAGGAGTCCATTATCTGTTGTCCATGTTGTCCCGGTATGGATGTCTAAGTTGATAATAATCAAAAGCGAGAAATCCAAAATGCGAGCTTTCTCCTTAGACCTTTGTACAGGCGGCATGGAGGAACCCCTTTGTGACACTTGGTTAAAACATGTGTATTGCGATGATCCGGTAGTCCAAACTAATTAGGACAAGGTGCGGGCACTATTAGTATACTATGCATGAGGCTTGCAACTTGTAAGATACAATTTACATGATACATGTGCTTTATTACTACCGTTGACAAAATTGTTTCATGTTTTCAAAATAAAAGCTCTAGCACAAATATAGCAATCGATGCTTTCCTCTTTGAATTGAAGGACCATTCTTTTACCTTTTATGTTGAGTCAGTTCACCTATCTCTCTCCACCTCAAGAAGCAAACACTTGTGTTAACTGTGCATCGATTCTTACATACTTGCTTATTGCACTTGTTATATTGCTTTGCATTGACAACTATCCATGAGATATACATGTTACAAGTTGAAAGCAACTGCTGAAACTTTATCTTCCATTGTGTTGCTTCAATGTCTTTACTTTGAATTTATTGCTTTATGAGTAACTCTTATGCAAGACTTATTGATGCCTGTCTTGAAAGTACTATTCATGAAAAGCCTTTGCTATATGATTCAATTGTTTACTCATTGCATTAACATTGCTTCGAATCGCTGCATTCATCTCATATGCTTTACAATAGTATGATTAAGATTATGTTGGTAGCATGTCACTTCAGAAATTATCTTTTATCGTTTACCTACTCGAGGACGAGTAGGAACTAAGCTTGGGGATGCCGATACGTCTCCAACGTATCTATAATTTCGATGTTCCATGCTTGTTTTATGACAATACCAACATGTTTTGTTCACACTTTATATCATTTTTATGCGTTTTTCGGAACTAACCTATTGACGAGATGCCGAAAGGCCAGTTGCTGTTTTCTCGCTGTTTTTGGTTTCGAAATCCTAGTAAAGAAATATTTTCGGAATCGGACGAAATCAAGACCGAAGGCCTTATAATTCCCGGAAGCTTCCGGAGCACCGAAGAAAAGTCAGAGGGGTGCCAGGGGGGCCCCACCCCACAGGGCAGCGCGGCCCAAGGGGGGGGGGCGCCCCCTATGGTGGCGTCACCCCGTGGCCCCTCCGACTCCGACTCTCGGCCTATATAATCGTCCCTGACCTAAAAACATCGACCAAGAAGATGGAAACAGAGAAAACCATCCAGAGCCGCCGCCATCGCGAAAGTCCAATTCGGGGGACAGAACTCTCTGTTCCGGCACCCTGCCGGGGCGGGGAATTGCCCCCGGAGCCATCTCCACCGCCATCTCCACCGCCATCTTCACCGCCATCGCTGTCCCCATGATGAGGAGGGAGTAATTCACCCATGGGGCTGAGGGCTCTACCGTAGCTATGTGGTTAATCTCTCTCTCTGTACTCCAATACAATGATCTCGTGAATTGCTTTGCATGATTGAGATCCATATGATGAGCTTTGTATCGCTACTAGGTTATGTGCTACTCATGTGATGTTATTAAAGTAGTCTATTCCTCCTGCATGGTGTAAAGGTGACTAGTGTGTGCACCGTGTGGTTCTTGTCGTAGGCTATGATCATGATCTCTTGTAGATTGTGGAGTTAATTATCATTATGATAGTATTGATGTGATCTATTCCTCCTTCATAGTGTAATGTGGACGAGTGTGTGCACTATGTTAGTTCTTGGTTTATTTTGCAATGATCTATTATGCTCTAAGGTTATTTAAATATGAACATTGAATTGGGGAGCTTGTTAACTCCGGCATTGAGGGTTCGTGTAATCCTACGCAATGTGTTCATCATCCAACAAAAGAGTGTATGTAGCACATATGAGAAAGAGTTATTTATTATGCGATCAATGTTGAGAGTGTCCACTAGTGAAAGTATGATCCCTAGGCCTTGCTTCCAAGCATCGAATCTCCGTTTGTTTACTGTTTTGTTGCATGTTTACTCGCTGCCATATTTTATTCAGATTGCTATTACCACTCATACTCATCCATATTACTTGCATCTCACTATCTCTTCGCCGAACTAGTGCACCTATACATCCGACAAGTGTATTAGGTGTGTTGGGGACACAAGAGACTTCTTGCTTTGTGGTTGCAGGGGTTGCATGAGAGGGATATCTTTGACCTCTTCCTCCCTGAGTTCGATAAACCTTGGGTGATCCACTTAAGGGAAACTTGCTGCTGTTCTACAAACCTCTGCTCTTGGAGGCCCAACACTGTCTACAAGAATAGAAGCTCCCGTAGACATCAAGGTTCCACGTTGGCGCCGGAATCCCTGGTGTTGCGCCGCACTACACTCCTCCGCCATCAACCTTCAACGTGCTTCTTGACTCCTACTGGTTCGATAAACCTTGGTTTCTTACTGAGGGAAACTTGCTGCTGTACGCATCACACCTTCCACTTGGGGTTCCCAACGGGCATGTGCTTTACGCGTCATCAGTGACCAATCAAAGAATACATTCGTAGCATGTATATCATCTATATACACATGAGCTAGACTTTCTTGTCTTTTCTTTATTTTTGCCAAAATATTTTGTAGTTTCTCTTTCGGTTTTCCTTATATTTGAGAAAACACTCAACATCAATAACTATTAGGCTTGTTGGTCACCAACACCCTTGAGTTTCGTACTTTGAAGTTGATCATCACATGACAAGTGTTCCAGATTTCACTATTAGTAACCTTTTAATGTGATGAACAATTTCACTCATAATTTTATCCATCAAATCATGACAACTTCATGATGAAGCCACTATGGTTCATATGTGGATACGTGAATGATATTAGTGCCCAAATAGTTGGAGGATCGGCACGCCTAACATCTTCAACCTTCGTACATTCCCATAACTATGAGTTTATGTAGTCTCACTAAATTATATTATATCATCTTGTAATAAGGTCTTAGATATCACAAATATCTCACACCTTGCTTATTTCTGAAAACAAACTTTTTAGCTCCTTACTTTTCAAACAGATTTGAACATCAAGTTTCACGGAGACAATATAATTTTAGGTACTAATTGAAATCATTGCTCTTTAGATTAGCAATTTGAGGGTTACCAAAATTTTGCAATAGAACTTAATCCTTTCTTAATTCTTTAACAATACAGTACCAGTCTGTAAAGTTACTTGTCGGATTTAACAGTGTTTCTATCTCAATTTACAAGCCTAGCGCAAAGTAGAAAACGGATGCCAATTCTACAAAATTTAATTCAAATACAATTTAGACTATGTTCAGGATAATTAGTTCAAGTTTTAATCAAATTACTAATAAACTCCCACTTAATTCAACATTCCTCATAGTTGTTTAGTGGCACATGATCCAAATTCACTACACCAAGTCCGATCATCACATGAGATGATGTAGTTTCAATGATGAACATCAACATGTCGATCATATCATCTATATGACTTGTGTTCAACCTTTCGGTTTCCTATGTTCCGATACCATGTCTGTACATGCTAGGCTCATCAAGCAAACCTAAGTATTTCCGCGTGTGCAACATGGCTTAGACCCGTTGTATGTGAATTTTATCACATCCGATCATCACGATATGCTTCAAAAATGATGCATATCAGGGGAAAACACTTTATTATCTTGATATTAATGTGAGGGATCATCTTATAATGCTACTGTCATGATCTAAGCAAAAGAAGATGTATAAAATGATAAAGATCACATGCATGGATAATGTGATATGATATGGCCTTTTTTTCTTGTGCCTTTGATCTCCATCTCTAAAACACACGAGCATGATCTCCATCATCACCAGCATTGCGCCAAAGCCCATGGCGCCGCTTCATGGTTGTCCACCATCCACATCAAATATTACAACTATTAACTCATACATGGTGATTGACACACATGTCAAGAAATAATAAAGACAACCATTAGGCTCCTGCCGGTTTCCATAATACAATAAGGATCATCTCATACATCAAATATAATCTCAATCACATCATGGCCATATCACATCACATGCCCCTGCAAAAAAAGTTAGGCGCCTATAATTTTGTTTGCATATTTTATGTGGCTTGGGGCTTTCGAGTAAATCCGATCTACCTACGAACAAGAACCACAACGCTGATACAAGTGTTGTCAAGTGCACTTGTAAATGGATCTTAACTATGGTGAGAGAGACAGACACCACCAAATCCACTTATGCAATACAAGTTTCATGTCAAGCGTGGAGAAAGTATCATGTGAGCGGACATGTAAGGTTAGCCCGGGCCGCTTCATCCCAACATCCCGCAAGATGCAAAGTACACGATAAGCAAACGACAAAAAAAGCATCAACACCCATAAAACCATTGTGTTCTACTCGTGCGACATATCTATGCATAGACACTGCTCTGATACCACTGTAGGGGTTCGTAGCAAAGAAAACAATAAAATTTTCCTACTGCAAGAACGAACAACAAGCCAAGATCTAATCTACTAGATGGTAGCAACGATATGGGATCAACATACCCTCGAAGATCGCTAAGCGTTTAACAAGATGGATCTCATGGATGATGTAGTCGATCACTTGCCGCTCTCAAGAGTGAGTAGAAGATCCCGATGGTGCCGCAATTTGGCAGCACCTCCACACTCGGTCACACGTACGGTGTTGGTGAAGATGTCCTTCTCCCTGTTCCAGTGGGCAGCGAAAGTAGTAGATCCTCCTCGAAATCCCGGAAGCACGATGGCATGGTGACGGTGGTGGTGGAGATCTCCTGCAGGGCTTCGCCGTCGCCGTGCGGGAGAGAGGTGGAGGAGGCTGGGTGCTAGGGTTTGGCAGGAGAGGGGGTGCGACCAGGGAAGCCTTGGTGTGGCTGGCCAGCCCCCTTTCCTCCTCATTATATAGGTGGAAAACCCTAGGTTCCAATCATACCCCCTCTAGGAGTCCTATTGAAAACTTACCATAATACAAAAAGTCAAAACCTTGTCAAGGTGGGACTTTCCCCCCTTTCCTTTTGGTGTGTCCGGTCAAGGAGGTGGAGCCAACCATGGACTCCACCTTCCCTCCTTGTGGATCGGCTAGGCTGGTGGAGTTCCTCCGGGACTCCACCTACCATAGTGAAATTTTTCGAAAAGTTCTAGAACCTTCTAGGACCTTCCAAAAATTCGCAGGACTATCCCCAAACTTGGAATATGACTTCCCATATATGAATCTCTCCGGACCATTCCGTACCTTCTCGTGATGTCCTGGATCCCATCCGAGACTCCGAACAATATTCCGTCTCCATTTCAAATTCCATATCTATTTAGACAACATTGAACCTTAAGTGTGTCACCCTATGGTTCGTGAAATAGACATGATCGAGACACCTCTCCGATCAATAACCAATAGCGGGACCTGGATATCCATAATGGCTCCCACATATTCAAGGACAACTTCATGATCGATATAACCATTAACATACGATACAGATTCACTTTGTCGCGCGATACTTTACTTATCAGAGGTTCGATCATCGGTATCTCTATACTTTGCGTACCATGAAATGACATCCCTTGTGACCTAGTCACATGCTTGCAAGATAATTGGATGACATTCCACCGAGAGGGCCCCGAGTATATCTATCCGTCATTTGGATGGACAAATCCCACTCTTGATCCATGCGATTCAACCCATACTTTCCAAATATTTAATGCCACCTTTATAACCACCCAATTACGAAGTGGTCTTTGATGTCATCAAAGCATCCATCCGGTGCAGGTGATTAACATGATCTCATGGTCAAAGGATTAGGTTACTATGTATCTTAAAGCTTGTAGCAAAACGAACTTAATGACTTGATCATATGCTATGCTTACTATGGGTGTGTGTCCATCACATCATTCTCTTAATGACATGATCTTGTTGTTAATAACATCCAATGTTCATGATCATGAAACTATGATCATCTATTAATGTAATATCCCAGGTAATGGGGTTACAGAAATAGAGGAAACACATGTGTGCATTGCATTCATGCATAGAAAATCTGGGGAATTTTCGCGCTTTAAAGTGAAACAGTCACAATGAATCGAAGTTTCACTTGATCTTGGTGGAATTGAAGTAGCTCATCAAGTCAAGCGCTATAAACCTCAATGTGACTTTGATACAACCTTGTTTTGGGTAGAGATGATTTGATCTAAGGGGTTAGATCAAATGGAATTAAATCTAACACAACAACACTTCAATCAATGATCCATTGCTTGATCTTATAAAACATTATACTATGGTAAACCTTGTCATAACTTATGAACACCAATTCAATTGCAAATCAAGTAACAATAAAAATGGAGAAACCATTCTTGACTTATCTTCTCCATGTATAAAACTAAATCTTGATCCTACCATGAACCTCATGGTATTTATTATACTTCATTCTTGGAAACAAGACAAGGAGATCAACTCAAGAAGTATATATTCCTCTACATTCCAAATTATTATACATCAAATCTAGAGAGGTAAGAGTTCTATATTTATTGGAGAAGCAATGACAAACCTTAAGCTAAACCTTGGATATACATCCATGTATTCAAATCATCATCTATAATAGAAGCCCTAAGATGTTATTCAAGACAATCCCAAATGAGAGAGACCATTCATACCAATCTTACCCTTACCTATTTAAGAATAAAGGACAACCAATGAACTAACGTATTAGGTTGTAAACCATTTACTTTGGGAGTGGTGAGATAACCTAATATCAAATGGAATAAGATCATATCTATGAATTGAAGAAGTAAAGTGGAGACTAATCCAACCAAGTTAGACAAATGGAATCTTAGCTTAGATACCTAAGGAAAACTTGTGAGTACACCATAAACCCTAGAATAACCATTCCTTTATAAGAGAGCCCAAGCTATGGTGTTACACTCAAGTAGTTGAGGCAACACTTGAATGTGAGGGATAGAACTATCCATATACCAGATGATTATATCATCATTGATTAAGTAGAGCCCTAACATAATATCTCAGGCATTCTCCTGGGATATAAACTTAAGAAGCAACCATAGTAGTCCCATTCAAGAAGGTAAATCAAAAGTACTATACCTTAGTTGATCAAGACAATGCTTGATCATAGAAGTGAGAAACCCATTTAATGAGACATACCTTAGTAAGCCAAACCTTGATCATTATAAATTGAGTGATGATCATAAACCCTAAGAACTTGAGGTAGAGAGATTAAGAACAAGTTGATTATGCCTAATCCATGATCATGCTCTTGAGGTATTGAGGATAAACCCTAAAAGGATTAGTAGATATCCTTCACCACATGAAATCATAGGGAGGTAACTAATAAGCAACCCTAAGCTTATATCCCAACCTTTACTTGTGAACCACTTGGGGATCACAAGTAGAATCCTAGCACATCTATATTTCATTCATTTCCCAATTAAAGAATCTAAGAAAATCTTAGATTCAAACTCCATACTTAATAGGGATTTCTAGTTTCGTGCCCCTGGTTCGTTAGTTGTACTCAGTTTTCCCCAGTCCTTAGTTTTTCCTCAGTTTTCCCCTCCTCTAGTTTGAAACACGCACAAGTGCTGGAACGGCCGTAGCCGTCAGGTCGGAGGCCTTGACCGTTAGTCCGACCGGGTGGGGCCGCACGAGGGCAGCTCCTCCCCGACCATCTCGTGCCGACGGGTAGGGTCGGGAGACACGTCGGAGCAGCCATCCATCTATCGCCGACGTGTGGGCCGTTTTATTTCATGATTTTATACGCGGTGCTGCCAATGACAAATGGGGCCGCTCTATAGGGCTGCCGCAGCCAATGACCGGTGGGGTCGTATATTTTTCGAGTAAAAGACATATATTGCCGCTCCGTGGGCTGCCGCAGCCAATGACCGGGGGGGTCGTCTATTTATTTAGGGAAACTCATATATTGCCGCTCTGTGGGGCCTCCGCAGCCAATGACCAGTGGGGTCGTCTATTTTTCGGGAAAAGACATATATTGCCGCTCCGTAGGGCTGCCGCGGCCAATGACCGGTGGGGTCGTCTATTTATTTAGAGAAAATCATATATTGCCGCTCCGTGGGGCCTCCGCAGCCAATGACCAGTGGGGTCATCTATTTTTCAGGAAAAGACATATATTGCCGCTCTGTGGGGCTGCCGCAGCCAATGACCGAGTGGGGTCGTCTATTTATTTAGAGAAACTCATATATTGCCGCTCTGTGGGGCCTCCGCAACCAATGACCGGTGGGGTCGTCTATTTTTCGAGGAAAAGACATATATTGCCGCTTCGTGGGGCTGCCGCAGCCAATGACCGAGTGGGGTCGTCTATTTATTTAGAGAGAAAAAATCATATCTTGCCGCTCGATATATGTCTTTAGAGAATATCATAGAGAGAAGCAACAAGTTCGCTAATTAATTATTCTTAAGCTAGACCGGAGAACCGGCGGCAGCTCGTTCCCCACCGTCGGACGGAGCAGCCATCGCCGGCGGCGCGCCGGCGCCTCGTCGCGCCGCCGGCTTCGTCCCCGGCGGCGTCGGACGAACTGCGGCGCTGCACGTCAACCACGGCTCCAGCACTTGTTTCGTCCGCACGCATTGTACCCACCGCGAGGAAAGTCCGCCGCAAGCGGATCCGCCGCCCACGACGACCGGGATTTGTTCCGCGCACCAATTGGTAGACCTCCGCTTCGCCTCCCCCGCCCCCTAATCGATTCGGTTCCCGTAATTTATTGGAGTTTGCAGGTACGAAATAGTCCTCAATGTCTCGTCGTAGCGGGTACACCGGCGAGGGTGGGGATTCGATCATGTCGTGGCCACCTTCTACTTCTCCTACCTCGTCGGAAGTGTAGGTATATAGCTTCAGCTCTCTGTACTACCGTTGAATTTGAAGTTCCGCCATGGCCTGTTGGGGTGATTTCAGTTGTTCTTTTTTCCATTATTGTTACAGTTAGCCGTGCAAGCCGATGATCCATGGTACATTGCATACCAAGATGAATCAACCCGGTGGTGTAGCCAGAGGATGGATTTGGAGGAGAAGGTGGCCAATTTAGGTGATGAATTGGCCCGTAAAAACCTGATGATATTCGAAGCTGAAGCGTATTGTGGAGGAAGAAAAGAAGAATTCAGAGCTTATTCGCAAGGAGAAGTTGAGAGTTGAGACGAGATCTTGCCGTATTTGATCAAGTGGTAGAAAATCTAGAACATGAACTTAAAGTGATGGGAGAGGAGAAAAGTAGATTCATCCGTGCAGTTTTATTAGGTGTCATCCCTGTCCTAGCGCTTATGTGGTTACGGTAGACGATTTAGTATAGAATTGTTATTCGGTAGATGGCTCTAACCACCGTATTTTGTTGTGGCTCTAAGCACTCGTATTTCGGTGTACAATTTCCTACTTGTGCTAAGTAATGTGCACGATAATTTTAGCAAGGGATCCCAAAAGTGAAAGCATGTACCAGCCTCCGGATCAAATACATATCAATATCTTCCCAATCAAGTTGGGATAGAATTCAAATCATACATACGGATGTACATGGACACATCAAGAACGTGAAGAAGCTTTTTTTGAGACGGAGGTAGTAGTTCGAACAATTTTATCCCATTTGGAAATTGAAAAATACAAATTTATAATAATTTATCCCAATTTGCGGCGTCGAACACGGTCGCGCAGCGATGGGCAAGAAAGGCCGGGACGACGGGCGGTCGAGGGGTGGTCATCCGCGCCATCAAACGTTGAAGCGATGTTATCGGCGATGGCTTCAATGTTCGTGGCATCGATGACCAGTGTCGGAACCGCCGCTGTCTTGGTGTACTTCATCGGCGACGGATCTGCGGAGGGCTGGATCGGCGGCTTTGCAGCGCGGTTGTAGACGATGGCTTCAATCGTCTTGGCATCGATTCGCACTCTCGGCACCGGAAGTGAGACATCAACGAGCTCCGACATTGAAGGCTGGGTCTGCGCCGTCGAAGCGATGTTGTAGGCGATGGCTTCAATGTTCGTGGCATCGATGACCACCTGCCGGCACGGCCGCCGTCTTGGTGTTCTTCATCATTCAACGGATCTGAGAATAGAATCGAAAGTGAGACAGAGAGAGACATTTCAACTATTTCGACGGTTAGATCCTCACCGGCACTCTTAGATCCACGGCGCACGCACGGTTAGATCCGCGCCGCCGCACGCCCGACTGCACGCACGGTTAGATCCGCGCCGCCGCACGCACGGTTAGATCCGCGCCGCCGCACGCACGGTTAGATCCGCGCCGCCGCACGCCGCCGCACGCCGCCGCACGCACGGTTAGATCTGCGCCGCCGCACGCCGCCGCACGCACGGTTAGATCCGCGCCGCCGCGACCGCCGTAGTAAGAGAGGAAATACGAGAGAGGAGGATGCGGCTGGAATATGCGACCGCCGGGGTTGGTAGGTATGTGCTCTGCTCTTGTCTCCGTATGCGTCCATCGTGGTAGAGAGAGAGATACGGGCCGTCCGATCATAAATGATCGAACGGTGCAAGCGTTCGTTGAGCTTTCAACTAACCAAGATCCGTGTGACATACATCTCGACCAATCGAGAGATCAGCCGGTGAGTACAAGTTAGGAAAACTGAGTAGAACTAAGAGGGGGAAAAGTGAGGAAATGTTTATCGGAAGGGCAAAACCGAGTATGACTGAGTAAAACAAGTGGGCCCGGAGGGGAAAAGCTGAGTAACACTAAGTAAAACAGGGGCACCCAAATAATAAACGGACTAAGGGAAATTGAAGCTTTTGGCATAAAAATTGTAAAATTGTGTTACTTGAACAATATATTACATTTTGGCCGACTAGATATTGTTTGCAACTCAAAGATAGACAAGTGTGACGAATTTGGACTCATTTGGACAAAGTTTGTAAGCATAGTGGGTATTTGGGAGGTGTATTGAGCGAGAAAGCCCTGCATCTTCATATCTAGTAGCTCATGGACTAGGAAGTGGTTTTGAAGCTTTTGGCATAAAAACTTCATATCTCTATATTTCCTTTTCCATTATTATTTCTCTAGGTTGTAGGTAACATAACAAGGCTCCATGGGAAGGTTCCACCATGTTTTGAATTATTTTGAATTGAACCCTAAAACCCTAAAACCCTAAAACCCTAAAATGATAAATGTGGCTTAAATGTGGCATACAAATTGTTCATACAAATTCAAATTGTTCAACACAAAGGGATCCCCAATACAAAGGGAACCACAATACAAATTGTTCATACAAATTCAAATTGTTCAACACAAAGGCATCCCCAATACAAATTGTTCAACACAAAGGGATCGCCAATACAAAGGGAACCCCAATACAAATTGTTCATACAAATTCAAATTAGTTGTTCAGAATAAAATCTTTCTCTTGCTCCCGGTGTGACTCGCCGGGGCCACCACCTTACTCCGGGTAACCCTAACGAGGGATATTACCGGTGTCTACCTTCCTTTTGCCCTCTTTCTTGTTATTCTTCTTCCGCAAAGCTTGTGCTTTTTCTTCCGCCATGTACTCTTCGAAGTTAGCTTGTATCATGGCCTTACCACTTTCGTGGCATTCTCGACTATCTTGTTCCCTCTCCTCTAGACTCATCGGTTGAAGCCATTCTATATCCATCTGTTCCCTCTCGCTCTCCATCCAATGGTTCAAGCAGCTCTACATCCATCTGTTCCCCCGCTCTCGATCCATCGGTTCAATCTCCTCATGTTGAACTGCTCGCTTCAATCTCCTCTCGCATTTGCTTGCTTCAATCTCCTCATGTTGAACTGCCGCTTCAATCTCCTCTCGCATTTGTCTGCTTCAATCTCCTCATGTTGAACTCGTCGCTTCAATCTCAAGTTGAATTGTTGCTTCATTCTCCTCTCGCATTTTCTCGCTCCCGCTCGATCTTCCATTCCAAAAGCTGGGTCAACTCCATTTTTACAAAGCCTAGCAATGTGTCCAGGGATTCCACAACGTTTGCACTTACGTTTTCGAATCGGTGCACCACCCTCTCGCACTAGCTCGATCCTATTCTTCCTCGGCCTACCTGCCGGTCTAGTCAATACTCGGAGAGTACGAGTTTGAAGCCCGGATCGACTTTCATCCATTGGTCTTTTCCCAACAAGGTAGGAACATTCATAGCATATGCAGCCCTAAATTTGGCAACGAGAGAAATACTCGACACATACCGATCAACTTCACCATCTTCACCCCCTATAACACTCATGAAAAACAATGCGTGTATGCGGGGTATCCCACGGATCTGCCATCCCCTACAATGGCATGTCCTATCAACCAAACTCACTTGGATACCTCCACTACCTGTTTTCTTTGTCGGTGTAGGTTACCTCGACCTCCATTCCTTTTCCGACGCACTTGCATCCTCAATTGTTTTGCCCTGGCATGCAAAGACTTAATCAAAGACGGGAGCATGAGATGGCCAACATAATTTGTGGATGCAATTCTTTGACGCAGATCGATCTTTATCATGATCATCTCGCCTAATCTTATCAAATATTTGCCACAGCATAAGCCCTTTCAATGACTTGACCTTTGAATTGAAACTCTCCGCAAGGTTACTTGTTACATAGTCTACCTTGCAAATTTCATTGAATTGGCTTCTTGACCACACCCTACCATGATGTTCATCCAAGTACTCCTTCACCCCGGGTTTTTGTTTATACAACACATCCAAATGAAACGGATGCTTCCTAGAGCTGCATGTGTATGAAGCTGGCCATAGGTTGTCGGTAAAAACTTTACCCTTGAATTTCTTTGTAAAATTCTGTACCAAGTGTCGCATACATTCCCTATGCTCCACTCCGGGGAATATCGCTTCTACCGCGAGTCTCCAAACCTTTGCAAGCGTCACGTGTGGATAACAAGTCCTGTTGGATGACCTATAAGGTCGCGCAAATTCTGCAGAAACCAAGTCCAACTTTCCTGTGACTCAACCTCCAAAACCCCATAAGCAACAGGGAACATCCAATTATGTCCATCAAGCTGCAGTAGCGAGCAACTAGCTGTCCTTTAAACCTGCCATGAAGAGCTTATGCATCCACGGCCAAATAAGGCCCGCAACCGTCCAAAAAGCCTTTCCAGCAAGCTTTGAAACAAACAAAAGCCCTTACGAAACATTCCTTGTGCATTACCTTCCCGCTTTTCAATTTGTAGGGAACCGTATGCTTGTCTATCGCTACAACACTCGCCTGGACTAGCCATCTCCACTTCAGCTTTGAAAGTGTAAAGCAACTCGAAAGCTTTCATTCCATGGACCATTGATCTTGTCAAGAGCCATTTCCTTTGCATAGAACATCCTCATGTAAGGTACTTTCATTTTATACTTCTCAACCACCTTTTTTACGAGTGTTGTTGGACCAAGTGAAGGATCTTCTCTCAGCCAATCTAGGATTACATCTGCCAACCACCTAGTCTTCGCTAGCTTTGTTTTCAGCTGTGCTCTCCCCTAGAGGTGGACACCTATGGATCTCATTATTCTTCTTTATCCGAAACATAATGATAAGGGATGTCGGTAATAGATAACAAATTTTACACCGTGATCTAAATACACAAGCTGGTTGGCGTAGTACTCGAACCAAGCTCGCTTCGCGCATTGTGGATGCATGCGGCCTAAACCTACACCTTGGGTATGGGCATTTAATTGTGAACCTACCTGGCTCACTTTTAATAACCTCAAAATTATTCTTAGTGAGAATGTGATATGTAGTAATTGCATTACGGCAGTCCATCATCGTTTGAAACACGGTGCCTTCTACAAGCCGGGGTTTCTCCTGTTCCACTCAATTGTTGGCAAGTCTTCACCTTCGTAATCGGCTAAAACGAGGCTGTCATCATTCTCATTCTTCTCTTCATCATCGGTGTCATCAAATCCGGCACCAAAAGCCATATCTTCCATGTATTGATCCTCCATTGCACCGCTTCTGCATCGATCTACCAATTCAGGAAACATCAACTCATCCTCATCATCTTGAGGAGGCTGATCCTCAATGTCCGCATCGTCCTCCACATCGACCGTACGAACGATCCGGCTACCACTAGCACCGGGGACGGATGGTGCTGCTTGTGGACCTACAAGGAGCGCCACGGCGCACACTATTAGCAGAGGCGGCGGCGGTAGAGAGACATGATGCCCGACCACCCGATGATGCCCCGACACCGGATGATGCACGGCCCCTGTCCACATGGATACGAATTTTACCGAACCGGCAAGAAGCATTCAAAGCAAAAAGAAATCCCAGATCGTCTTCGGAAATTAGTGGAACAAATCTTCCCTCCGAGCTGTTGAAATATTCGAAATGAACTGCATCGAGAGAGCTCCAGGTGTAGTTATCGTAGATGTTAGCTTTGAAATCCGTTAACGAGATGGTGGTTGCAACCACCGCGGGGAAGTTAAACCCGGTCTTACGGCGTTTAGAATCACGCGTAAAGCTAGAATCCAGCCTAACCACCAGCCGAAAAGCCGGCGCTGGATCCATCCTATTCGAAAAGCAACGCGGTTAGTTGAGCAACAACGATTGGCGCTCAAAAGCTGCCTACCGTTAATTCACATGGGATAGGCGGACGATGCTTACCCGGATGGAATCCATGCGTTAGATCCCTCCGATTCCCAATCTTCTCCACGGCTGGCGGGAATAGTCCGCACACCGGACGGAATTACAAAGAGGACAGGGGTAGATCCGGATCGCGGTGGAGGCGGAGCCGGGGGTGGTGGTGGGGGCGGGGCCGGCTCGGCGGCGGACGACGCCATAAGGTAGGTGGGCGAGGATGGCGTGGCGGCGGAGGGCGGTGTGTGAGCTCCTCCGGTCTCGGACGGAGGGAAAGCTTTGGGTCAGCTCTTCCGGTCAATAGTCAACACATTTCGAAAGCAACGGTCAAGTAAAAACCACCGCGGCTCCCTAGCCGTCACCGGTAACGGAAGGCCTCGCGAACAGACGGCAACCCTCCCGTCCGAGCCTGCGAAAGGGGTTTCAAACTAGAGGGAGGGGAAAACGCGAGGAAAAGTTAAGAGGCTGGGGAAAACTGAGTACAACTAACGAACCAGGGGCACGAAACTAGAAATCCCTACTTAATATGGTGAGAAACCATCCATCCATATGACCAAAGTTAACTATAAAAAGAAACATAACTACTTTAGTTACTTTAATGAATAATTGAGGAAAATAATAGAAGTAATTGGTAGAAGATAAAACCAATTCTCAAATCCTTAGTAATTAGAGAAGCACATAAGATATGAAGCAAGTAACCACCTTACCTTGGTTAGGGGAGATCCAACCCTAGCAAATGCAACATGATGGCATCTCAATTCTACAACCCAAAATTATATCTCAAACCTGGTTGTGAATCACTTGGGTGATTACAATTATAAAACCAGACCATAATTGAGATCCAACCCATGTGTCATTAGGTAAAAAAAACATTTGAACCCTAATGGTTCATTAATTAAACCCTGTGTTTCAATTATAAAACATAAGAGCCACGAGAATGCTAAGTCCTATAATTAAACCATATGTGTAGTGATCAATCAAGTATCTTGGTAACAAAATAAGGAAAGGAAACAATACCTACTTAGATACTTTCAAATATAATGATAGTGTTAACCTTAATAAGGGGGTTATGATAGAAACTATAAAACCCTAATACATTTGAGCTCACATAAAATCATGTACAAGTGACCAATTTCCAAATGGAAGTCAAGTCCTAATACAACCTCTCGAAATACTTTAAGTTGAAAGTATCAACTCCAATACTTCCAAACAAATTGATTCATAAGAAAAACATGAAATTAAAAGAGAATATAAATTCATGCCTAAATGGATAATTAATTCAAATATCAACAACAATTATTAAACCAATGTTTTAGTACCATAATAAATTTGCTCATTTATAATATAACTCTTTTAAGTGCCTGGAGTGTATCTTACTTGAATTCAACTAATAAAGTTTGCAAAATATTTGAATTCAGAACAACACTTAAATTAACAATATAGAAAACAGAAAAAGGAAAACAGAAATAAAAGAAAAGGAAGAAACAAACTTACGTGGCCGCATCAGCCCAGCAGCAGCCCAGCAGTCGAGCCCAACAACGCAGCCCAATAGCAGCCTGGCCCAACCCACTTACCCCTTCGTCAAATATCTGAGAGAGGAGGTCGTCCTCATCCTCATCTCTCGCATGGTGGACAGCACCGAGCCGTGATCATCTTCTCCCTCGCGCTGGCGCCTTCTCCTTCCTCGATTTCGTGACGAGGCGCACCACAAGCACGATATAAAAGGCCCCTGTACGAACCCTAGCACTGTTTTCCCTCTCCTCCTGCTCAATTCTCCCCCAAACCGAAACCCTGGCTCCGCCAGTATCCATTACCGCCGGCGAAGGAGGCCTCCCCGAGCCAAGCCGAGCACACCAGCACAACCGCCGTCCTCGACTTGCTACGCCCACGGGGGGAATCGAGCCGCCGTGACCTAAATCGCCGCCGACAACCTCGTTTCTCTGACGGCCGGAGCCCTCAATTCCGGCGAACGAGGCCACCTCCGACCTCGCCGTCAAGCCTGGCATGACCCTGGTGAGATTCTAAGCCTCCTAGCATGCTCGCCGAGCTCGATTACATGCCGTAGCATACTTCTCGTCAATCGACCGTAGCCACCGCCGTAGACCATCGCCGCCGGCCAACCTCCGGTGACCATTAGCTAGCGGCGCGGCCACCAGTAGATTCACCTCATTGCCCTCGTTCGAACAAGCACGCGCACGCCCCTGCGGGGAGCCCGGGAACGTCGGCGCCGTCGTCGACCACCTCGCAGGCCACCGTGAGCCATGCCACATCGGCGCCACGGTGACAGCTGACGTGGCCCTGGACCCACTGGTCAGTGACTGCGTGTAGTTTAGCCCGGGTAGGTTTAGCAGTTCCTTCCGTTTTAATTCAACTCCAATTATCTCTGCAACTTAAAATAAATGTAGAAAATTCATAATAACTCAGAAAAATAAATATAAGATATCAAAATTCTTATAAAGATAAACTCTATCCAATAAAAATATAAAACTTTAAAGCAAGATAGAAGAAGAAGGTCTGAACTGAGAGGAAGTTCAATCTTATTTTCATAAGACTGTTGAACACTACTTTCAGAAGGATATCAGACCAGAAGCCGAGGTTCATACCTCGAGGACGTAAGAAGTGGATTATAACTTGAGCAAGTGAGTAATATCTACTCAGAAGTACTTAAGCTCAAGTAAGTCAAAGATAAAGAAGTTGGACGAAGGAAATATCAGAGACCAGATATAGCTTAAGGAATTCAAAGACTGAAGGGATTTGACCATACCAGAATCAGTAGACAACATGAAAGATTCCTTTCATGGAACCTAAATAACCCAAAATAGTTAGAGGTATCAACTATAAACCATGATTGGATGGACTAAATGAGTCTAATCCATTCTTAGGAAAAATAAACCATCACGACCAATTCCATAGTTAGGACCTCATTAAGTACCATTACCGCAATTTTGGTAGTAAGGGAAAAACAAAGACCTATTTTATCAAATAGGAAAAATGTTATCCAATTAGTCCTCAATTAAGACTGTTAAGACAAGAAGAAGTCTCAATCATTGAATATTCAATGAGACAGGAAACAAGCTTATAATATTGGAGGAAATCATGGAAGTAAAGGAAGTAATAGTTGCTTGATGTCAAACACTAATGGATTCCAGGAAGAATCTGGACAAGGGATGTATTCAATTATATCCAGTAAGATCACCATGGAGTTCGAGAAAAGATTTAGTCTGCACAAGTCAGATCCACACTCCGAAACGTGAGAGAGTTCAAACTTCGAGGACGAAGTTTAGTTTAAGGGGTAGAGACTGTAATATCCCAGGTATTGGGGTTACAAAAATAGAGGAAACAGATGTGTGCATTGCATTCATGCATAGAAAATCTGGGAATTTTCGCGCTTTAAAGTAAAACAGATCACAATGAATCGAAGTTTCACTTGACCTTGGTGGAATTGAAGTAGCTCATCAAGTCAAGCGCTATAAACCTCAATGTGACTTTACTAAAACCTTGTTTTGGGTAGAGATGAATTGATCTAAGGGGTTAGATCAAATGGAATTAAAACCAACACAAGAACATATGAATCAAGGAACAATTACTTGATTTTATTAAAGATCATAACATTGAATTCCTTGCCATAACCTAAGAACATCAATCTATTTGGAAATCAAGTAACAATAAATGGAGAAACCATTCTTCACTTATCTTTTCCATGTCTTAAACAAATCCTTGATCTTACCATGAACCTCATGGTATTCATATTATTTTAATCTTGGAAACAAGACAAGGAGATCAACTCTAGAAATACACATTCTTATCTATTCCAAATAGTTAAGCATCAAACCTAGAGAGGTGAGAGTTCAATTATAATTATTAAATAAGCAATAAAAAAACTTGAGTTAAACCTTGGATATACATCCAAGTATTCAAATCATCATCTTCAAGACAACCCTAGAGAGAAATAACCATTAATGTTAAACATAGATCTTGATGATCACATCAACCTCTATGGAGCCTAATATTAGGTTAGCATTGAAGTCCTTCCCAAATGAGAGAGACCATTCATACCAATCCTAGTCTATCTACTCAAATATCCAAATGGTTAAACCATCAGTTCTTGAGGGAACTTTAAGTAAATATCTCAGGCATTTTCCTGGGATATAAAACTCGTTGAGACAACCATGACCATCCTAGAAAGTAAAATAGAAGTGATATATCCTAGTTGATCAAGACAATGCTTGATCATGGAAGGGAGAACCCATTTCATTAGAAATAATGTAGGAAGCCAAACCTTGATCATTATAAATTGAGTGATGATCATAAACCCTAAGAACTTGAGGTAAGGATATCAAGAACAATTGGATCATGTCTAACCATGATCATGCTCTTGAAGTATGTGAGGATAAGTAAACCCTAATAGGATAAGCAGATATCATTAACCACATGAAATTATAAGGAGATCAATAATAAACAACCCTAGGCTTAGACCCAACCTTAACCTGTGAACCACTTGGTGATCACAGGTATAATTCTACCACATTTACATTCCACCTATTCTTCATTTAAGAACCTAAGAAAACTTTAGAGTAAAATTCCATATCTAATATGGTGAGAAATCATCCATCCATAAGACCAAAGTTAACTATAAAAAGAACTATAACCATTATAGCTACTTTAATGATTAATTGGGGTTAATAATAGAAGTTAATTGGTAGAAGGTAAAACCAATTCCCAAATCCTTAGAAAATTAGGGAAGTACATAAAAGATTAAGCAAGTAACCACCTTATCATGGTTAGGGGAGATTAACCCTAGCACATGCAATATGGTGCCATCTCACCTCTATAACCTAGAATTAAACCTCAACCCTAGTTTAAGTATCACTATGGTGAACACAATATAAACCTAGACCATAATTGTGATTCAAACCAATTGCCATCAGGTAATTATCATTTGAAACCTAATGGTTCATTAATCAAATCCTATGCTCCAATTATAAAGCAAAGAGCCACCTAATGCTAAGTCCTATAACTAAACTCATGGGTGGTGATCAACCATTTATCCTAATAACCAAGAACCAACTATGAGGAGAGTAATACTTACTCAAAGTATTTCAAGATGCTATTATAATACAATAATAGTGCTATCCGGAAATAGGGTTATAATCCAAACTACAAGATCTTAACAAATTAAGGTTCACATAAAATCATATGCATGGGGCTAAATTCTCAATTGAGATACCAAGTCCTAATGATACCTTGTAAGATTCTTAGAGTATAAATTATAAATTCCAACCATTCCAAAAGGGAGTGGCAATCCAAATAAAAAAGGGACATCTAAATAAATACCTAAATACTTGTCTAATTAAAAAATTGTGACAGTGCTCACATATGCTTAATATTTATTAAACCAAAACAATGCAGTAATACAATGCTCCTTGTAATAGACCTTATGAAAGCCATATTGATAAACATCTGCAAAACAAACAATAATTCAAACTTGAATTCAAAACAGTACTTAAATTAACAAAATGGAAAATAGTAAATAAAAACAGAAAAGAAAAGGAAGAGAAGAGACTTACCTGGCCATGCAGCCATGAAGCGGCCTAACACTGGCCCAAGCCGGAGCCCACAACCAGCCCAGCAAGCACAGCCCAGCCAGGCCCGAAGTACCCCTTCGCCAGATATTTCGCGTGGGAGGGGATCGTCTTCCACCTCTCGATCGAGCAAGCTGCTCGGTGGCAGCACCACGGCCACCGGCCGCGCCAAGATGTGCGCCGCCGCCCCCGAACGCCTATAAATACCGGCGAGCCGCCGTCGGACGAACCCTAACCCTATTTTCCCCCTCTCTACTCCAAAAGTTCTTCCCAGACGAAACCCTAGCCGCCCGGCCGAATACCGTCGCCGTCGTCTGGAGCACCCCTGAGCCTCGCCGTGGCCACCACTGTGTTCGCCGTCTTCGACTTGATCATCCCGCAAAAGGAATTGAGGCGAGGCGGTGCGTAGCGTCGCCAACAACACCGTCTTCCCCGACGCCGGATCACCGTCGTCGCCGGCGACTCAGGCCACCCCGAGCCTCGCCGACCACACCAACGCGCTCGTGGTGAGTTTGCGGTCCTCCCGGCACCCCCATTCCTCTTGATTATGCCCTGCATCGCCTCGGCACCGCTGGTCCGTGCGCGCCACCGCGGCAAGTCGCCGCCGGTCATCCTCCGGTGACCATAGGATAGCGGCGCCGCCACCCGTAAGCTCGGTACGGCGCGGCGAATCCAGGCCAAGCACCTCCGCTCGGACGCGGGAGCGCCGAATCGCCGGCGCAAAACTCTCCCTGGTCGCCGGCCGGCCACCGCGAGTGCCACCTCGGCGATTTTGACCTTGGTCAAAAGCCACGTGGTGGCTGGCGTGTCTCCGGCCCGACCGCCGTGACCGTGGGTAACACTAGATAGGGTACTCGGTAGCAATTGTTTCGTTTAATTCAAATTCCATAAAATCTGAAACTTCAAATGAATTTACAAAATTCATATTAACTCAGAAAAAATTAAAATAAGATACTAAAATTCTTAAAAAAGAAAACTCTATCCAATAAAAATATAATATGAAATTTTTATTTTAAATAAAAATTCAATTGTTTAACACTTGTTAATTAAGCCTTTTCTTTTAATTCAAAATACAATTAAAATTCAATAATTAGGAAAACTTTCTAAATTAAATAAAAACCAGTAAATAAATAAAGAAAACATTAAAATTAAATTTCTTTATTTGTTAATTGGTAAATCCTTATTAGAAGTATTTCAACCCCAAATAACAATTACCTTAATTATTAATTAATTAAAAATAGTGAGATACCAACTCCAACATTATTTTCATTTCAAATTTATTAATAACTTCAATTTACTTATTGAAGTTATTAATCCAAGAATTATTGGGTAACTAGAAAAAACCTAGTTCCATATGGTAGAAAAACAGAATTCATCATTTCATGTTTAACCCCAAAACCCTAATTCAATTAGGAACCTTAGCTCCACTACTTCATATGAACCCTAAATTATTCCCAAACATAAACCCTAAGTAACATGTGATCATGTTACTCCATTAGTAACCATAGATTCATATTTAGCAACTAAATGCTTGTTCAAATTCACATAATATATGGGAACCCTATCACTACTAATTAGCATCACATGTGTTCATCTTAATCAAACCTAGTTCCTATCACATGGATCTCATCCTTTATTAACCTTAACTAGCATCACACCATTGTGATGAGCTCCAATAGCATCTATACCCAATATTTATCATTATATCCCTTGTACACTAAAACCTCTTAGTGTGAGTTAATAATTAAACATCCTATTTAGGAAACCACCATTTCTTACTTAGTGAATTAAATAGCAAACCTAAACAACCTCAACCTAATTGATATACTTCTTATTATTTAAGAAGTATGTTCTTCAAAAGTTATTCTTTTGAAGAAAATAAGGAATCATCCTCAACCCTGCTTATAAGGACATATAAACCCTAGCCAGCTATCATTAGCAAGATAAACCAACCTTGACAACAACCATGTATAATGAATTGCTTAGGATGCCTAGGCTTATCTTAACCCTACAAGCCCTAGGTATTGATGAATCCAACTTTGTTGGGATCCATCTAATACCTATTCCAGCAACTACATGCAGCCATAGTCAACCATAGAAAACCACCCACTTAATTATCATACTTGTTCTTTATTAAAGAACATGTTCTTCAAAGGTTATTCTTTCTAAGTATATAATAATCAATCATTAACCATGACATATAGTTCTAAAACCAACCACTACTCATTTCATATTAGGATTACACCAAATCTTATTGTTGTGTGCTATTAATGCTATTATTATGATATATTCCAAGCACATGTTTATGATACCAAATATTCAACCCTAATAATAACCTTGTTTGTGAATCACTCTAAAAGTGCAACATACCCTGAACTAATCATTACAACTCACTAATCCTAAATCATCGGGGTTAGGTCACGCTTAGAGCGATTGCATCTCATACTTATGCATTATTGCATCCTTGCCAATTTTTTAAACATCGTCCTTACCGGACGATGATGCTATTTCAGAATTTGGTGTTACTACGTATCGAAGACCTTGCCTGCATAATCTTGCAGTCAAGAAAGGCAAGTTCATCACTTGCTCATGTCATTTGAGTATTTCTATCAAATTACTTGCAAAGTATTATGGTTATCACTATTGCACAAAAATCAAAACCATTACTTTCATAACTATGAATATGACTAAGTGGTGGGCAATGGAACCATGGATTGTGTTGATATGGTGGAGGTTCCATTGCACGGGCTTATATCCATCTAGGATTAAACAACAAATGTCGCCAGTGATTCTTGTGCCGTAATATCCGTGTTAACCATAAGATCCGGAGTGGGACGGAATAGTCAAAAGTGTTTCCACCTCTCGTTCATCAACGGATGCGCTTTACCGTAGACACTTGTATCTGTCAGGGCAAGCGGTTGGCTGGGGAAGCCTTAAGTCCCCACGGCATAGTCCGTAGACACTTGTCGCTCGAAGTGCAAGCGGTGGGCTGGGGAAGCCTAAAGTCCCCACGGTATTGCGGTCTATGATGGGTTGCGGCTACCGGCAAAGGAGTTTGGTTAACGAGTCCCAAACCGTTGTCGTGGTCGGGGTCCATCCTTAAGTGGTATAAGAGGACCGACGAGGACCCAGGGTCGGGGTATGCAACAAAGGGTGGGTGTTCGAGGTAGCGGAGGAACATGATTGGCTAGACCTTATACCGGGCCTCACACCATAGGAAGTGTGGACGGGTTGCGCGCCCGGTTGGCACCAAGGTTAAGATCTCTTATGGGTAAAGCAACACACCTCTGCAGAGTGTAAAGAACCGTGACCTGTCACTCCCTGTTCCGGGATATGGAACTGCGAACGCTGCCGGAAAGGAGCTCCATGAAGTTCTAGTAAACCGGTGAAGGCTGACGGACATAGTTCTTCTGAATAAAAGCAATCTTTTGAAGAAATGGTTATGAAAACCTGCATTGGTATTAGACTTTCGGTCTAATGCTGTAGCTAGTGCATTAAACACCTCTTTCCTATAATGAACTTGTTGAGTACGCTCGTACTCATCCCACTCTTAAATCCCCTGCTTAGATATGGAGGCATTGGAGGAGGATCTACAGTGCAACTCGAAGACCGAGGGGTCAGGAACTACTTCAAGGGACAGGAACCTGTCAGAAAAGTCAAACACCACATTCAACAAGTATAAACTTAGCTTAGCAATAGGAAGGAACTAGTTTCCTAAACCTAGCTCCTATTTAGCTAGAATCTATTCATAGCCTCTGTAGCTAGTTAAATACTCTACAAATAGAGTTCGTGTTAGGATTAGACTACGAGTCGTTCTTCCGGAGTTATCTGCAGTTTTACCTCATTGTAAAGTAGGAGGTCATGGCTTGATCTTATGTAACGGAGTCGATGTTGTAATTCTATAGACATGCCTTGGACCCGCATATGTTTCGTTGTACCACTCGAGCGATATAATACTCGTGGAACTCGTGTTTCATTGGTGTTATATCAGACTTGCATACTACACCATGCGGTGGTATGCCGGGTCACCACAGCTTGGTATCGAGCAAATGCTTTGACCCTAGGATTAAAACCCTTTAAAGGAGACCTATAGGATTGGTAGTGTCTATAGGAAGTTGTCTTAGTTAAACCAAATATTCTTATGACTTGAGATGGATATTCACTTGAGAATAATCCTGACACACTTGAGTCAACCTTTCCTACCTATCTTTCCTAAGTAAAGATAGTTAGCTAATTCCAGACATGTAGCACATCAATAAGTCCTTAAAACAATAGATGAGTAGATCACAGTTGGTATACAATACATGATAGTCCAAAGAGAGGATACAACCTTAAGGAAGATATCCTATTGGAAGATGTGTACCAACTCAAGTTGTGATTAAGTAAGAATTATTCAGACATGTAATAGGAGTGATATCAAGTAATGAAGATATATGTATAAGAAAAATATCCTATTAGAAGGTGTAAACCAGTACAAGTAATAGGTAAGTAAATTATCCAAACTTGTGAAACAACTGATAGTAAGTGAAAAATATAAGGTATTTAAGGTAGTATAGACCATGATGAGTCAATCATGGAAAATAAGGAAGAGTGATAGGGATAAAACTTGTCTACTTACATGGTAGAGTTGCTAGTCATATATGATTCACTTGAGAATCATTATGTGATGGAATAGAACATTATAAGTATTTTGGAGGAGTACAATAAGAAGCCAAGTGCTAAACAATAGTGTAAGAATTATGTTCCAAAAATATGGGAAGTGTGCCAAGCACATCATGTCCATAGTCTCGTGATAGTATAAACACTTGAAAGTATAAGAGCTATATTTTCATAGTTATATGTTTAGAGTAGCAATGTTAGAACCTAGACATATCATAGGAACTAGTCCTCAATAACACTTATATATTGTATAACACTTTGTTAGTACTTCCAAACAAAACTAGGTTAACCTTAGCTATCCTAGACCACCTTATTTCAAGTTTATCTCATTGCAAATGTGCAATTAAGGTAAATGTTGAGACAAATAGTAGAAATCCACCTATTTGTACTAAGTATCACGATATAAACCTATCTTATGTGGTGTTATATAGTACACATCAGAGCCTGATGTTTCGAGATGTCTTACTCAACTATTATATTCAGGCTTATGATGGTGTGTATTATATGCACAAAGCTGAATCTTCTTGGATTTTTATTGGATTTTCATTGATTGACTAGATCCATACATGAAGTTCGACTTTGATATGCAAATGCATGTTGCAATATCAAGTCCTTACTTGATGCTATAGATCTAGAGGGTAATAGTATTCGTGTGAGGAAACGACGAATTCTGAAAGATTCCAAAGACAAGATGAAGGTTCATCAGAGAAAGGAAGCAAAGTTGTGGGAAGTAACCACAATAATCTGAAGATAGTACCAATCAAAACTCATGCTTTACCTCAACCGAGGAGTACTTTAGTACATGAGAAGCATGAGGGTGAGAAATCTGGTGATTATGGCGAAGCTCAAGCAGAACCATAGTCATTATGGAAAAGGGAATGCATGGGAAATCACTTTGGATACTATATTCATAGTGGTTTTCTTGCAAAATAAACCCTGAATGAAGGAAGGTGATATATGAAAACATAGCAGACATAAGAAGACCATAGTCGATATCAGAAGACCACAATTGGTATAATATCAATACTGCGAGATAAAATAGAAGATGTCTCGACCAGTTTATAAGAACCTATAATAGAATCCATTTTTAGATATCAAATAGCCACAGTAGGTATAATAACCACAGCTCGGTATCGACTTGGTAATACAAATAGTCCACGATTTAATTATTTATAACAAAAGTTTGTGAACAAATAAAAATCTTGTCCGCCAAATAGCTAGATCTAGAAACATTTAGTCGAAGGATTCACATTGGATGTCCACAATTGAGTGGATACACCACAAACATTCTTCGCGAGACCTTAGAAGAAGTAAAACCCATAAGTTAGAACCAGACCAATATTACAACCATAAATCCAATAGTTGGAAGAAAAGGAGTTGAAGACCATAAGAAAACTCTAAGGGGTAGAGTAAAGATTGAGTTGGATGTACAATGACTCAATACTTTAAAGCAAGATAGAAGAAGAAGGTCTGAACTGAGAGGAAGTTCAATCTTATTTTCATAAGACTGTTGAACACTACTTTCAGAAGGATGTCAGACCAGAAGCCGAGGTTCATACCTCGAGGACGTAAGAAGTGGATTATAACTTGAGCAAGTGAGTAATATCTACTCGAAAGTACTTAAGCTCAAGTAAGTCAAAGATAAAGAAGTTGGACGAAGGAAATATCGGAGACCAGATATAGCTTAAGGAATTCAAAGACTCGAAGGGATTTGACCATACCGGAATCAGAGACAACATGAAAGATTCCTTTCATGGAACCTAAATAACCCAAAATAGTTAGAGGTATCAACTATAAACCATGATTGGATGGACTAAATGAGTCTAATCCATTCTTAGGAAAAATAAACCATCACGACCAATTCCATAGTTAGGACCTCATTAAGTACCATTACTGCAATTTTGGTAGTAAGGGAAAAACAAAGACCTATTTTATCAAATAGGAAAAATGTTATCCAATTAGTCCTCAATTAAGACTGTTAAGACAAGAAGAAGTCTCAATCATTGAATATTCAATGAGACAGGAAACAAGCTTATAATATTGGAGGAAATCATGGAAGTAAAGGAAGTAATAGTTGCTTGATGTCAAACACTAATGGATTCCGGGAAGAATCTGGACAAGGGATGTATTCAATTATATCCAAGTAAGATCACCATGGAGTTCGAGAAAAGATTTAGTCTGCACAAGTCAGATCCACACTCCGAAACGTGAGAGAGTTCAAACTTCGAGGACGAAGTTTAGTTTAAGGGGTAGAGACTGTAATATCCCAGGTATTGGGGTTACAAAAATAGAGGAAACAGATGTGTGCATTGCATTCATGCATAGAAAATCCAGGGAATTTTCGCGCTTTAAAGTAAAACAGATCACGATGAATCGAAGTTTCACTTGACCTTGGTGGAATTGAAGTAGCTCATCAAGTCAAGCGCTATAAACCTCAATGTGACTTTACTAAAACCTTGTTTTGGGTAGAGATGAATTGATCTAAGGGGTTAGATCAAATGGAATTAAAACCAACACAAGAACATATGAATCAAGGAACAATTACTTGATTTTATTAAAGATCATAACATTGAATTCCTTGCCATAACCTAAGAACATCAATCTATTTGGAAATCAAGTAACAATAAATGGAGAAACCATTCTTCACTTATCTTTTCCATGTCTTAAACAAATCCTTGATCTTACCATGAACCTCATGGTATTCATATTATTTTAATCTTGGAAACAAGACAAGGAGATCAACTCTAGAAATACACATTCTTATCTATTCCAAATAGTTAAGCATCAAACCTAGAGAGGTGAGAGTTCAATTATAATTATTAAAGAAGCAATAACAAAACTTGAGTTAAACCTTGGATATACATCCAAGTATTCAAATCATCATCTTCAAGACAACCCTAGAGAGAAATAACCATTAATGTTAAACATAGATCTTGATGATCACATCAACCTCTATGGAGCCTAATATTAGGTTAGCATTGAAGTCCTTCCCAAATGAGAGAGACCATTCATACCAATCCTAGTCTATCTACTCAAATATCCAAATGGTTAAACCATCAGTTCTTGAGGGAACTTTAAGTAAATATCTCAGGCATTTTCCTGGGATATAAAACTGTTGAGACAACCATGACCATCCTAGAAAGTAAAATAGAAGTGATATATCCTAGTTGATCAAGACAATGCTTGATCATGGAAGTGAGAACCCATTTCATTAGAAATAATGTAGGAAGCCAAACCTTGATCATTATAAATTGAGTGATGATCATAAACCCTAAGAACTTGAGGTAAGGATATCAAGAACAATTGGATCATGTCTAACCATGATCATGCTCTTGAAGTATGTGAGGATAAGTAAACCCTAATAGGATAAGCAGATATCATTAACCACATGAAATTATAAGGAGATCAATAATAAACAACCCTAGGCTTAGACTCCAACCTTAACTCCGTGAACCACTTGGTGATCACAGGTATAATTCTACCACATTTACATTCCACCTATTCTTCATTTAAGAACCTAAGAAAACTTTAGAGTAAAATTCCATATCTAATATGGTGAGAAATCATCCATCCATAAGACCAAAGTTAACTATAAAAAGAACTATAACCATTATAGCTACTTTAATGATTAATTGGGGTTAATAATAGAAGTTAATTGGTAGAAGGTAAAACCAATTCCCAAATCCTTAGAAAATTAGGGAAGTACATAAAAGATTAAGCAAGTAACCACCTTATCATGGTTAGGGGAGATTAACCCTAGCACATGCAATATGGTGCCATCTCACCTCTATAACCTAGAATTAAACCTCAACCCTAGTTTAAGTATCACTATGGTGAACACAATATAAACCTAGACCATAATTGTGATTCAAACCAATTGCCATCAGGTAATTATCATTTGAAACCTAATGGTTCATTAATCAAATCCTATGCTCCAATTATAAAGCAAAGAGCCACCTAATGCTAAGTCCTATAACTAAACTCATGGGTGGTGATCAACCATTTATCCTAATAACCAAGAACCAACTATGAGGAGAGTAATACTTACTCAAAGTATTTCAAGATGCTATTATAATACAATAATAGTGCTATCTGGAAATAGGGTTATAATCCAAACTACAAGATCTTAACAAATTAAGGTTCACATAAAATCATATGCATGGGGCTAAATTCTCAATTGAGATACCAAGTCCTAATGATACCTTGTAAGATTCTTAGAGTATAAATTATAAATTCCAACCATTCCAAAAGGGAGTGGCAATCCAAATAAAAAAGGGACATCTAAATAAATACCTAAATACTTGTCTAATTAAAAAATTGTGACAAGGTGCTCACATATGCTTAATATTTATTAAACCAAAACAATGCGGTAATACAATGCTCCTTGTAATAGACCTTATGAAAGCCATATTGATAAACATCCGCAAAACAAACAATAATTCAAACTTGAATTCAAAACAGTACTTAAATTAACAAAATGGAAAATAGTAAATAAAAACGAGAAAAGAAAAGGAAGAGAAGAGACTTACCTGGCCATGCAGCCATGAAGCGGCCTAACACTGGCCCAAGCCGGAGCCCACAACCAGCCCAGCAAGCACAGCCCAGCCAGGCCCGAAGTACCCCTTCGCCAGATATTTCGCGTGGGAGGGGATCGTCTTCCACCTCTCGATCGAGCAAGCTGCTCGGTGGCAGCACCACGGCCACCGGCCGCGCCAAGATGTGCGCCGCCGCCCCCGAACGCCTATAAATACCGGCGAGCCGCCGTCGGACGAACCCTAACCCTATTTTTCCCCCTCTCTACTCCAAAAGTTCTTCCCAGACGAAACCCTAGCCGCCCGGCCGAATACCGTCGCCGTCGTCTGGAGCACCCCTGAGCCTCGCCGTGGCCACCACTGTGTTCGCCGTCTTCGACTTGATCATCCTGCAAAAGGAATTGAGGCGAGGCGGTGCGTAGCGTCGCCAACAACACCGTCTTCCCCGACGCCGATTACCGTCGTCGCCGGCGACTCAGGCCACCCCAGGCCTCGCTGACCACACCAACGCGCTCGTGGTGAGTTTGCGGTCCTCCCAGTACCCCCATTCCTCTTGATTATGCCCTGCATCGCCTCAGCACCGCTGGTCCGTGCGCGCCACCGCAGCAAGTCGCCGCCGGTCATCCTCCGGTGACCATAGGATAGCGGCGCCGCCACCCGTAGGCTCAGTACAGCGCGGCGAATCCAGCCAGCACCTCCGCTCAGACGCGGGAGCGCCGAATCGCCGGCGCAAAACTCTCCTGGTCGCCGGCCGGCCACTGCAGTGCCACCTCGGCGATTTTGACCTTGGTCAAAAGCCACGTGGTGGCTGGCGTGTCTCTGGCCCACTGGCCAGTGACCGTGGGTAACACTAGATAGGGTACTGGTAGCAATTGTTTCTGTTTAATTCAAATTCCATAAAATCTGAAACTTCAAATGAATTTACAAAATTCATATTAACTCAGAAAAAATTAAAATAAGATACTAAAATTCTTAAAAAAGAAAACTCTATCCAATAAAAATATAATATGAAATTTTTATTTTAAATAAAAATTCAATTGTTTAACACTTGTTAATTAAGCCTTTTCTTTTAATTCAAAATACAATTAAAATTCAATAATTAGGAAAACTTTCTAAATTAAATAAAAACCAGTAAATAAATAAAGAAAACATTAAAATTAAATTTCTTTATTTGTTAATTGGTAAATCCTTATTAGAAGTATTTCAACCCCAAATAACAATTACCTTAATTATTAATTAATTAAAAATAGTGAGATACCAACTCCAACATTATTTTCATTTCAAATTTATTAATAACTTCAATTTACTTATTGAAGTTATTAATCCAAGAATTATTGGGTAACTAGAAAAAACCTAGTTCCATATGGTAGAAAAACAGGAATTCATCATTTCATGTTTAACCCCAAAACCCTAATTCAATTAGGAACCTTAGCTCCACTACTTCATATGAACCCTAAATTATTCCCAAACATAAACCCTAAGTAACATGTGATCATGTTACTCCATTAGTAACCATAGATTCATATTTAGCAACTAAATGCTTGTTCAAATTCACATAATATATGGGAACCCTATCACTACTAATTAGCATCACATGTGTTCATCTTAATCAAACCTAGTTCCTATCACATGGATCTCAACCTTTATTAACCTTAACTAGCATCACACCATTGTGATGAGCTCCAATAGCATCTATACCCAATATTTATCATTATATCCCTTGTACACTAAAACCTCTTAGTGTGAGTTAATAATTAAACATCCTATTTAGGAAACCACCATTTCTTACTTAGTGAATTAAATAGCAAACCTAAACAACCTCAACCTAATTGATATACTTCTTATTATTTAAGAAGTATGTTCTTCAAAAGTTATTCTTTTGAAGAAAATAAGGAATCATCCTCAACCCTGCTTATAAGGACATATAAACCCTAGCCAGCTATCATTAGCAAGATAAACCAACCTTGACAACAACCATGTATAATGAATTGCTTAGGATGCCTAGGCTTATCTTAACCCTACAAGCCCTAGGTATTGATGAATCCAACTTTGTTGGGATCCATCTAATACCTATTCCAGCAACTACATGCAGCCATAGTCAACCATAGAAAACCACCCACTTAATTATCATACTTGTTCTTTATTAAAGAACATGTTCTTCAAAGGTTATTCTTTCTAAGTATATAATAATCAATCATTAACCATGACATATAGTTCTAAAACCAACCACTACTCATTTCATATTAGGATTACACCAAATCTTATTGTTGTGTGCTATTAATGCTATTATTATGATATATTCCAGCACATGTTTATGATACCAAATATTCAACCCTAATAATAACCTTGTTTGTGAATCACTCTAAAAGTGCAACATACCCTGAACTAATCATTACAACTCACTAATCCTAAATCATCGGGGTTAGGTCACGCTTAGAGCGATTGCATCTCATACTTATGCATTATTGCATCCTTGCCAATTTTTTAAACATCGTCCTTACCGGACGATGATGCTATTTCAGAATTTGGTGTTACTATGTATCGAAGACCTTGCCTGCATAATCTTGCAGTCAAGAAAGGCAAGTTCATCACTTGCTCATGTCATTTGAGTATTTCTATCAAATTACTTGCAAAGTATTATGGTTATCACTATTGCACAAAAATCAAAACCATTACTTTCATAACTATGAATATGACTAAGTGGTGGGCAATGGAACCATGGATTGTGTTGATATGGTGGAGGTTCCATTGCACGGGCTTATATCCATCTAGGATTAAACAACAAATGTCGCCGGTGATTCTTGTGCCGTAATATCCGTGTTAACCATAAGATCCGGAGTGGGACGGAATAGTCAAAAGTGTTTCCACCTCTCGTTCATCAACGGATGCGCTTTACCGTAGACACTTGTATCTGTCAGGGCAAGCGGTTGGCTGGGGAAGCCTTAAGTCCCCACGGCATAGTCCGTAGACACTTGTCGCTCGAAGTGCAAGCGGTGGGCTGGGGAAGCCTAAAGTCCCCACGGTATTGCGGTCTATGATGGGTTGCAGCTACCGGCAAAGGAGTTTGGTTAACGAGTCCCAAACTGTTGTCGTGGTCGGGGTCCATCCTTAAGTGGTATAAGAGGACCGACGAGGACCCAGGGTCGGGGTATGCAACAAAGGGTGGGTGTTCGAGGTAGCGGAGGAACATGATTGGCTAGACCTTATACCGGGCCTCACACCATAGGAAGTGTGGACGGGTTGCGCGCCGGTTGGCACCAAGGTTAAGATCTCTTATGGGTAAAGCAACACACCTCTGCAGAGTGTAAAGAACCGTGACCTGTCACTCCCTGTTCCGGGATATGGAGCTGACGAACGCTGCCGGAAAGGAGCTCCATGAAGTTCTAGTAAACCGGTGAAGGCTGACGGACATAGTTCTTCTGAATAAAAGCAATCTTTTGAAGAAATGGTTATGAAAACCTGCATTGGTATTAGACTTTCTGGTCTAATGCTGTAGCTAGTGCATTAAACACCTCTTTCCTATAATGAACTTGTTGAGTACGCTCGTACTCATCCCACTCTTAAATCCCCTGCTTAGATATGGAGGCATTGGAGGAGGATCTACAGTGCAACTCGAAGACCGAGGGGTCAGGAACTACTTCAAGGGACAGGAACCTGTCAGAAAAGTCAAACACCACATTCAACAAGTATAAACTTAGCTTAGCAATAGGAAGGAACTAGTTTCCTAAACCTAGCTCCTATTTAGCTAGAATCTATTCATAGCCTCTGTAGCTAGTTAAATACTCTACAAATAGAGTTCGTGTTAGGATTAGACTACGAGTCGTTCTTCTGGAGTTATCTGCAGTTTTACCTCATTGTAAAGTAGGAGGTTGTGCTGATCTTATGTAACGGAGTCGATGTTGTAATTCTATAGACATGCCTTGGACCCGCATATGTTTCTGTTGTACCACTCTGAGCGATATAATACTCGTGGAACTGTGTTTCATTGGTGTTATATCAGACTTGCATACTACACCATGCAGTGGTATGCCGGGTCACCACAAAAACCTAGATCACCTCAACCCTAATTGATATACTTCTTATTATTTAAGAAGTATGTTATTCAAAAGTTATTCTTTTGAAGTAAACAAAGAATCATCGTCAAACCTGCTTATAAGGACCTATAAACCCTAGCTAGCTATCACCAACAAGATGAAACCATAGTCAACCATAGAACCCCACCAACCTAATTATCATACTTGTTCTTTATTAAAGAACATGTTCTTCAAAAGTTATTCTTTTGAAATATATAATAAATAATCATCAACCATGCACTATAGGACTTAAAATTGACAACTGCTATTTACTTATTATACAACCACTATTCCTTGATGTGTATGATTGTTACTATGCATTTACCACCTGCTTATGATTCTAAAACAAACAACCCTGAACCAGAACCTTGTTTGTGAATCACTCTAAAAGTGCAACACACTTTGAACTAATCATTACCACTCACTAATCCTAAACCAACGGGGTTAGGTCACGCTTAGAGCGATTGCATCTCATACTTATGCATTGTTGCATCCTTGCCAATCTTTTAAACATCGTCCTTACCGGACGATGATGCTATTTCAGAATTTGGAGTTATTGCGTATCGAAGACCTTGCACGCATAATCTTGCGAGTCAAGAAAGGCAAGTTCATCACTTGCTCATGTCATTTGAGTATCTTTATCAAATTACTTGCAAAGTACTATGATTACCACTATTGCATAAAAACCAAAACCACTATTTTCATAACTATGAATATGACTATGTGGTTGGCAATGGAACCATGGATTGTGTTGATATGGTGGAGGTTCCATTGCAAGGGTTTATATCTATCTAGGATTAAACAACAAATGTCGCCAGTGATTCTTGTGCCGTAATACCCGTGTTAACCATAAGATGCTGGAGTGGGACGGAATAGTCAACCGTATTTCCACCTCTTGTACATCAACGGATGCGCTTACCGTAGCGGTTGTATCTTGCGGAGCAATTGGTGGGTGGGGAGCCCCTTCTAATTCCCCACGGTATAGCTTTTGCTTACCGTAGCGGTTGCTGCTTGCGGAACAATTGGTGGGTGGGGATGCCCTTCTAATTCCCCATGGTAATGTGGTCTATGATGGGTTGCAGCTACCGGCGAAGGAGTTTGGTTCGATCCCAGACTGTCGTCGTGGTCGGGGTCCACCCTGAAATATGGGAATAATGGGACCGGCGAGGACCCAGGGTCGGGGTTTGCAACAAAGGGTGGGTGTGCGAGGTAGCGGAGGAATATAGTTGGCTATGACCTTATACCGGGCCTCACACCGAAGGAAGTGTGGACGGGAAAGCTGCCCGGTTGGCACCAAGGTTAAGATCTCTTTTGGGTAAAGCAACACACCTCTGCAGAGTGTAAAGAACCGTGACCTGTCACTCCACTGTTCGGGATATGGAGCTGCGAACGCTATGCGGAAAGGAACTCCATGAAGTTCTAGTAAACCGGTGAAGGCTGACGGACATAGCTCTTCCGAATAAAAGCAACCTTTTGAAGAAATGGTTATGAAAACCGGCATTGGTATTAGACTTTACGGTCTAATGCCGTAGCTAGTGCATTAAACACCTCTTTCCTATAATGAACTTGTTGAGTACGCTCGTACTCATCCCACTCTTAAATCCCCGCTTAGATATGGAGGCCATGAAGGAGGATCTCCGAGTACAACTCGAAGACCGAGAAGTCAACAACTACTTCAAGGGACAGAAACCTGCCGGAAGAGTCATATACCACATCCACCATGGAGAAAACCTAGATTAAGCAGTAGAAGGGAACTAGCTTCCTAGCTCCTATTTAGCTAGAATCTATTCATAGCCTCAGTAGCTAGTTAAATACTCTACAAATAGAGTTCGTGTTAGGATTAGACTACGAGTCGTTCTTCTGGAGTTTATTTACAGTTTTACCTCATTGTAATGTAGGAGGCTGTGATGATCTTATGTAACAGAGTCTATGTGTAATTCTATAGACATGCCTTGGACCCGCATATGTTTCTGTTGTACCACTCTGAGCGATATAATACTAGTGGAACGGTGTTTCATTGGTGTTATATCAGACTTGCATACTACACCATGCAGTGGTATGCCGGGTCACCACAGCTGGTATCAGAGCAAATGCTTTGACCCTAGGATTAAAACCCTTTAAAGGAGACCTATAGGATTGTAGTGTCTATAGGAAGTTTTCTTAGTTAAACCAAATCTTCTTATGACTTGATATGGATATTCACTTGAGAATAATCCTGACACACTTGAGTCAAACCTTCTTACCTATCTTTCCTAAGTAAAGTTAGTTAGCTAATCCCAAGTATGTAGCATACCATTAAGTTCTCAAAACAATAGATAAGCAGATCACAGTTGGTATACAATACATGGTAGTCCAAAGAGAGAATACAACCATAAGGCCTTGTTTACTTCTCTTGTATTTTCACCCCCAACAGTTTGGAGATGGGAGGGGATTTGGTGTTCACCCAATCCCCTACCATCCCCTCAAATACCCCTCCCCAAAAATACACTAGTCTGAGGTAGAGTTTTAAATCTAGGCAAAAATGAGGGGAATTATGGGGATATGTGGGGATTATCCTCCCCAAACCTGGAGAAGTAAACATGCTACTTGGGAGATTTCGGGATTGGGGATAATCCCCTCCGATCCCCTAAAATAGTCTAGAAGTAAACAAGGCCTAAGGAAGATATCCTAGTGGAAGATGTGTACCAACATATGTTATGATTAAGTAAGAGTTATCTAGACTGGTAATAGGAGTTATATCAATTGATTAAGATAATTAAGATATCCTAATAGAAAATGTAGACCAAGCTAAGTAATGAGTTAGTAAATTATCTAAACTTGTAAAACAACTGATAGTAAGTGATAAAAACAAGTGATATGAGGTAGTATAGACCATGACGAGTCAATCATGGGAAATAGGGAAGAGTGATATGAATACTATGTGTCTACTTATATGGTAGAGTTACTAATCATATATGATTCACCTGAGAATCATTATGTGATGGAATAGAACATCATAAACATTTAGGAGGAGAATAATAAGAAACCAGACAATAGTGCAAGAACTGTGTTCCAAAAATATGGGAAGTGTGCCAAGCACATCATGACCATATGCTTATGGTAGAAACGCTTAGAAGTATAGGAACTATATCCTGATAAATATGTATTCCGAGTAACCATATTAGAACTAGTGGTATCAGACAAAATAGTCCTCAGTAGCACTTATATATGGTATAATACTTTGTTAGTACTTCCAAACAAAACTAGGTTAACTTTAACTATCCTAGACCACTTTGTTTCAAGTTTATCTCATTGCAATTGTGCAATTACGGTAAATGTTGAGATAAATAGTAGAAATCCACATATTCGTGCTAAGTATCACGATATAAACCCATATTATGTGGTGTTATATACTACACATCTCAGCCTGATGTTTAGAGATGTCTTACTCAACTATATTATATTCAGGCTTATGATGATGTGTATTATTAACACAAAGCTGAATCTTCTTGGATTTTATTGGATTTTCATTGATTGACTAGATCCATACATGAAGTTTGATTTTGATATGCAAATGCATGTTGCAATATCAAGTTCTTACTTGATGCTATAGATCTAGAGGGTGATGGTAAACGTGTGAGGAAGTGACGAACTCTGAAGATCTTAAAGACAAGATGAAGGTTCATTAGAAGAAAGGAGTAAAGTTGTGGGAAGCAACCACAATATTCAGAAGGAAAGTACCAATCAAAACTCATGCTTTACCTCAACAGAGGAGTACTTTAGTACGAAAGAAGCATGAAGGTGAGAAATATGATGACTGTGGAGTAGTAGAAGTAGAACCATAGTCATAATGGAAGAGGGAATGCATGAGAAATCACTTAGGATACTATATTCATAGTGTCAGCTAGTGGTTTTCTTGCAAAATAAACCCTGAATGAAGGAAGATGAGATATGAAACCATAGCAGATATAAGAAGACCATAGTTGATATCAGAAGACCACAATTGGTATAGGATCAATACTGCGAGATAAAGCAGAAGATGTCTCTTCCAGTTGATCAAAACCTATAATAGAGTACACTTTTAGATAACAAATAGCCACAGTTGGTATCAAATAACTCACACTGATATCAAATAAACCACAGTTGGTATAAGATAAACCACAATTGGTAGAACAAATAAAATTTTGCCAGTCAAATAATTAAGACCAATAAACATTTAGTCAAAGGATTCACATTGGATGTCCACAATTGAGTGGATACACCACTAACATTCTTCACGAGACCTTAAAAGAAGTACATACCATACGTTAGACCTAGACCAATATTATAACCATAAGTCCAATGGTTGGAAGAAAAGGAGTTGAAGAGTATAAGAAAACTCTAAGGGGTAGAGTAAAGATTGAGTTGGATGTACAATGACTCAATACTTTAAGCTGGATAGAAGCAGAAGGTCTAAACTGAAAGGAAGTTCGATTTTATTTTTATAAGATTGTTGAACATTACTTTCAGAAGAATGTCAGACCAGAAGCCGAGATTTATACCTCGAGGAAGTAAGGAGTGGACTATAACTTGAGAAAGTGAGTAGTATTTACTCAGAAGTACGAAAGCTCAAGTAAGACAAGCATAAAGAAGTTGGATGAAGGAAATACCGGAGAACAAATATAGCTCAAGAAGGTCAAAGACTGAAGGAGTTTAACTATACCAAAATCAGAGACTAATAGAAAGATTCCTTTCATGGAACCTAAAGAATCCAAAATAGTTATAGGTATCAACTATAAACCCTGATTGGATGGACTAAATGAGTCTAGCCCATTCTTAGGGAAATAAACCATCACAACCATTTCCATGGTAAGTACCTTACCAAGTACCATTATTGCAGTTTTGGTATTAAGGGAAAACAAAGAACTATTTATCAATTAGGAGTTTATTATCAAATTAGCCTTCAAATAAGACCAGCAACACCAGAAGAAGTCTCAATCATTGAATCTTCAATGAGAAAGGAAACAAGCTTACAGAGTTGGAAGGAATCAAAGAATCAAAGTAAGGACCATGGTTCAGAGACAGACACTAATGGATTCCAGGAAGAATCTGGACAAGGGATATATTCAATGAGATCCAGTAAGATCAATATGAAGTTCGAGAAAAGTCGTAGTCTTCACAAGTCAGATCCACACTTCGGAAACGTGAGAGAGTTCAAACTTCGAGGACGAAGTTTAGTTTAAGGTGTAGAGACTGTAATATCCCAGGTAATGGGGTTACAGAAATAGAGGAAACAGATGTGTGCATTGCATTCATGCATAGAAAATCTGGGGAATTTTCGCGCTTTAAAGTGAAACAGTCACAGTAACTGAAGTTTCACTTGATCTTGGTGGAATTTAAGTAGCTCATCAAGTCAAGCGCTATAAACCTCAATGTGACTTTGATACAACCTTGTTTTGGGTAGAGATGATTTGATCTAAGGGGTTAGATCAAATGGAATTAAATCTAACACAACAACACTTCAATCAATGATCCATTGCTTGATCTTATAAAACATTATACTATGGTAAACCTTGTCATAACTTATGAACACCAATTCAATTGCAAATCAAGTAACAACAAAAATGGAGAAACCATTCTTGACTTATCTTCTCCATGTATAAAACTAAATCTTGATCCTACCATGAACCTCATGGTATTTATTATACTTCATTCTTGGAAACAAGACAAGGAGATCAACTCAAGAAGTATATATTCCTCTACATTCCAAATTATTATACATCAAATCTAGAGAGGTAAGAGTTCTATATTTATTGGAGAAGCAATGACAAACCTTGAGCTAAACCTTGGATATACATCCATGTATTCAAATCATCATCTATAATAGAAGCCCTAAGATGTTATTCAAGACAATCCCAAATGAGAGAGACCATTCATACCAATCTTACCCTTACCTATTTAAGAATAAAGGACAACCAATGAACTAAAGTATTAGGTTGTAAACCATTTCCCTTGGGAGTGGTGAGATAACCTAATATCAAATGGAATAAGATCATATCTATGAATTGAAGAAGTAAAGTGGAGACTAATCCAACCAAGTTAGACAAATGGAATCTTAGCTTAGATACCTAAGGAAAACTTGTGAGTACACCATAAACCCTAGAATAACCATTCCTTTACAAGAGAGCCCAAGCTATGGTGTTACACTCAAGTAGTTGAGGCAACACTTGAATGTGAGGGATAGAACTATCCATATACCAGATGATTATATCATCATTGATTAAGTAGAGCCCTAACATAATATCTCAGGCATTCTCCTGGGATATAAACTTAAGAGGCAACCATAGTAGTCCCATTCAAGAAGGTAAATCAAAAGTACTATACCTTAGTTGATCAAGACAATGCTTGATCATAGAAGTGAGAAACCCATTTAATGAGAGATACCTTAGGAAGCCAAACCTTGATCATTATAAATTGAGTGATGATCATAAACCCTAAGAACTTGAGGTAGAGAGATTAAGAACAAGTTGATTATGCCTAATCCATGATCATGCTCTTGAGGTATTAAGGATAAACCCTAAAAGGATAAGTAGATATCCTTCACCACATGAAATCATAGGGAGGTAATTAATAAGCAACCCTAAGCTTATATCCCAACCTTTACTTGTGAACCACTTGGGGATCACAAGTAGAATCCTAGCACATCTATATTTCATTCATTTCCCAATTAAAGAATCTAAGAAAATCTTAGATTCAAACTCCATACTTAATATGGTGAGAAACCATCCATCCATATGACCAAAGTTAACTATAAAAATAAACATAACTACTTTAGTTACTTTAATGAATAATTGAGGAAAACAATAGAAGTAATTGGTAGAAGATAAAACCAATTCTCAAATCCTTAGTAATTAGAGAAGCACATAAGATATGAAGCAAGTAACCACCTTACCTTGGTTAGGGAGATCCAACCCTAGCAAATGCAACATGATGGCATCTCAATTCTACAACCCAAAATTATATCTCAAACCTGGTTGTGAATCACTTGGGTGATTACAATTATAAAACCAGACCATAATTGAGATCCAACCCATGTGTCATTAGGTAAAAAAAACATTTGAACCCTAATGGTTCATTAATTAAACCCTGTGTTTCAATTATAAAACATAAGAGCCACAGAATGCTAAGTCCTATAATTAAATCATATGTGTAGTGATCAATCAAGTATCTTGGTAACAAAATAAGGAAAGGAAACAATACCTACTTAGATACTTTCAAATATAATGATAGTGTTAACCTTAATAAGGGGGGTTATGATAGAAACTATAAAACCCTAATACATTTGAGCTCACATAAAATCATGTACAAGTGACCAATTTCCAAATGGAAGTCAAGTCCTAATACAACCTCTGAAATACTTTAAGTTGAAAGTATCAACTCCAATACTTCCAAACAAATTGATTCATAAGAAAAACATGAAATTAAAAGAGAATATAAATTCATGCCTAAATGGATAACTAATTCAAATATCAACAACAATTATTAAACCAATGCTTTAGTACCATAATAAATTTGCTCATTTATAATATAACTCTTTTAAGTGCCTGGAGTGTATCTTACTTGAATTCAACTAATAAAGTTTGCAAAATATTTGAATTCAGAACAGCACTTAAATTAACAATATAGAAAACAGAAAAAGGAAAACAGAAATAAAAGAAAAGGAAGAAACAAACTTACCTGACCGCATCAGCCCAGCAGCAGCCCAGCAGTCGAGCCCAACAACGCAGCCCAATAGCAGCCTGGCCCAACCCACTTACCCCTTCGTCAAATATCTGAGAGAGGAGGTCGTCCTCATCCTCATCTCTCGCATGGTGGACAGCACCGAGCCGTGATCATCTTCTCCCTCGCGCTGGCGCCTTCTCCTTCCTCGATTTCGTGACGAGGCGCACCACAAGCACGGTATAAAAGGCCCCTGTACGAACCCTAGCACCGTTTTCCCTCTCCTCCTGCTCAATTCTCCCCCAAACCGAAACCCTGGCTCCGCCAGTATCCATTACCGCCGGTGAAGGAGGCCTCCCCGAGCCAAGCCGAGCACACCAGCACAACCGCCGTCCTCGACTTGCTACGCCCACGGGGGGAATCGAGCCGCCGTGACCTAAATCGCCGCCGACAACCTCGTTTCTCCAACGGCCGGAGCCCTCAATTCCGGCGAACGAGGCCACCTCCGACCTCGCCGTCAAGCCTGGCATGACCCTGGTGAGATTCTAAGCCTCCTAGCATGCTCGCCGAGCTCGATTACATGCCGTAGCATACTTCTCGTCAATCGACCGTAGCCACCGCCGTAGACCATCGCCGCCGGCCAACCTCCGGTGACCATTAGCTAGCGGCGCGGCCACCAGTAGATTCACCTCATTGCCCTCGTTCGAACAAGCACGCGCACGCCCCTGCGGGAGCCCGGGAACGCCGGCGCCGTCGTCGACCACCTCGCAGACCACCGTGAGCCATGCCACATCGGCGCCACGGTGACAGCTGACGTGGCCCTGGACCCACTGGTCAGTGGCTGTGTGTAGTTTAGCCCGAGTAGGTTTAGCAGTCTTTCCATTTTAATTCAAATCCAATTATCTCTGCAACTTAAAATAAATGTAGAAAATTCATAATAACTCAGAAAAATAAATATAAGATATCAAAATTCTTATAAAGATAAACTCTATCCAATAAAAATATAAAATGAAATTTTTATTTTTAATAAAAATTCAATTATTTATTACTTGTTATTTAAGCCTTTAATTTTAATTCTAAATTCAATTAAAATTCAATAATTAGTAAAAAAATCAAAATTTAATAAAAAACTAGTAATAAATAAAGAAAACATTAAAACTAATTTTCTTTATTTGTTATTTGTTAAATCATTATTAGAAAGAGTTAAACCCTGATTAAGAATTACCCTAATTATTAATTGTTTAAAAATAATAAATGCCATATTCAATATTATTTTGAAGCTATTAATAACTTCCAATTTAAAACAAAGTTATTAATCATAGAACTTTATGGTAAATAGTAAACCCTAGTTCGATATGTTAGAAAACTAGAAACCTATCATTTCATGAGAAACCCTAAAACCCTAAATCCATTAGGAACCCTAGCTCCAATATTACATGTGAACCCTAAATTACTTCTAACCTAAACCCTAGGTTAGAACATGTGATCATGATACTTTCCTTTTCAAATCATAAAGCCATGATTAGAAACTAAAGACATACCTATGTCCACATAAAATAATAGAGACCCATCTCTAATACATTGGTATTACAGGTGTTCATGCTTAGCTGATCAAATAGGACCAACCCTAGATCCTATCTTCTGAGACACCAAGCTTAGCTATCCATGCTTAGCATCACACCATTGTGATGAACTTCAATAACAACTATGCCAAATATAGTGCCTTACCTAACTATATTCCACTAAATCCTACTAATTATTAGATACTTATGAACCATAATATCCAAGAGCCAACTATGTCCTATTTTAGTGGATCCAACAGTAAAACCTAGATCACCTCAACCCTAATTGATATACTTCTTATTATTTAAGAAGTATGTTATTCAAAAGTTATTCTTTTGAAGTAAACAAAGAATCATCGTCAAACCTGCTTATAAGGACCTATAAACCCTAGCTAGCTATCACCAACAAGATGAAACCATAGTCAACCATAGAACCCCACCAACCTAATTATCATACTTGTTCTTTATTAAAGAACATGTTCTTCAAAAGTTATTCTTTTGAAATATATAATAAATAATCATCAACCATGCACTATAGGACTTAAAATTGATAACTGTTATTTACTTATTATACAACCACTATTCCTTGATGTGTATGATTGTTACTATGCATTTACCACCTGCTTATGATTCTAAAACAAACAACCCTGAACCAGAACCGTGTTTGTGAATCACTCTAAAAGTGCAACACACTTTGAACTAATCATTACCACTCACTAATCCTAAACCAACGGGGTTAGGTCACGCTTAGAGCGATTGCATCTCATACTTATGCATTGTTGCATCCTTGCCAATCTTTTAAACATCGTCCTTACCGGACGATGATGCTATTTCAGAATTTGGAGTTATTGCGTATCGAAGACCTTGCCTGCATAATCTTGCAGTCAAGAAAGGCAAGTTCATCACTTGCTCATGTCATTTGAGTATCTTTATCAAATTACTTGCAAAGTACTATGATTACCACTATTGCATAAAAACCAAAACCACTATTTTCATAACTATGAATATGACTATGTGGTTGGCAATGGAACCATGGATTGTGTTGATATGGTGGAGGTTCCATTGCAAGGGTTTATATCTATCTAGGATTAAACAACAAATGTCGCCAGTGATTCTTGTGCCGTAATACCCGTGTTAACCATAAGATCTGGAGTGGGACGGAATAGTCAACCGTATTTCCACCTCTTGTACATCAACGGATGCGCTTACCGTAGCGATTGTATCTTGCGGAGCAATTGGTGGGTGGGGAGCCCCTTCTAATTCCCCACGGTATAGCTTTTGCTTACCGTAGCGGTTGCTGCTTGCGGAACAATTGGTGGGTGGGGATCCCCTTCTAATTCCCCACGGTAATGTGGTCTATGATGGGTTGCAGCTACCGGCGAAGGAGTTTGGTTCGATCCCAGACTGTCGTCGTGGTCGGGGTCCACCCTGAAATATGGGAATAATGGGACCGGCGAGGACCCAGGGTCGGGGTTTGCAACAAAGGGTGGGTGTGCGAGGTAGCGGAGGAATATAGTTGGCTATGACCTTATACCGGGCCTCACACCGAAGGAAGTGTGGACGGGAAAGCTGCCCGGTTGGCACCAAGGTTAAGATCTCTTTTGGGTAAAGCAACACACCTCTGCGAGTGTAAAGAACCGTGACTCGTCACTCCTCGTTCCGGGATATGGAACTGCGAACGCTGCCGGAAAGGAACTCCATGAAGTTCTAGTAAACCGGTGAAGGATGACGGACATAGTTCTTCTGAATAAAAGCAACCTTTTGAAGAAATGGTTATGAAAACCGGCATTGGTATTAGACTTTCTGGTCTAATGCCGTAGCTAGTGCATTAAACACCTCTTTCCTATAATGAACTTGTTGAGTACGCTCGTACTCATCCCACTCTTAAATCCCCTGCTTAGATATGGAGGCCATGAAGGAGGATCTCCGAGTACAACTCGAAGACCGAGAAGTCAACAACTACTTCAAGGGACAGAAACCTGCCGGAAGAGTCATATACCACATCCACCATGGAGAAAACCTAGATTAAGCAGTAGAAGGGAACTAGCTTCCTAAACCTAGCTCCTATTTAGCTAGAATCTATTCATAGCCTCAGTAGCTAGTTAAATACTCTACAAATAGAGTTCGTGTTAGGATTAGACTACGAGTCGTTCTTCTGGAGTTTATTTACAGTTTTACCTCATTGTAATGTAGGAGCCTGTGATGATCTTATGTAACAGAGTCTGTGTGTAATTCTATAGACATGCCTTGGACCCGCATATGTTTCTGTTGTACCACTCTGAGCGATATAATACTAGTGGAACGGTGTTTCATTGGTGTTATATCAGACTTGCATACTACACCATGCAGTGGTATGCCGGGTCACCACAATTAATCAACAAACTAGTTTAATAAAAGGCTTACTAGGAACTCTTTTATATTTACAAAACACACAAGTATTAATATTTCCGGTTGATACAATTATAGCATGGGTTGTAAATATTTATCATGAACACTAAGATATAACAATAACCACTTTATTATTGCCTCTTGGACATATCTCCAACAAGATCATATGTGTCACTCCAGGTGAACCTAACAACCCACGCTCCAAAATCTTTAGGAGAGGTAAAAATTGGCAAAAACTTTTTTGCTAAATGGGGTAATTAGGACACAAAGTTTTAATATGGTAATTAATATCAAAACTGAGAAATTAGAGGGTAAAAACTAGAATTCACTCTTAAATCTTAATACTAATTTTTTAAAGAAAGCCAACAAAAACATGTATAAACAGTCTAAATATATTATCTCTGACTTGCACCATAACATTTGTTTGCAAGTCCAAGCCATATGCTTGGTGTTATAACTATTTTTGAGGTACGAACCTTCGCCAAAATTGTAGAGAAACATAAGCGTTTGGGATGAACTTCCAATAGTCTCATGGTGTATGGTAGCAATCGATAGATGTAATGATAACTCGTCAAAATCAAAGGGACTACTTAGGAAACAGCTTTGCACTAGTTTGTTCCTACTAGGTAGGAGGAACAAGCTACGGAGAATATATATTTAGCCATTATAGGTGGGAGACATGGCCATGTTTTCGTTTGGAGGATATGCATCACCATTCCTGAGTACATGAGAGCTACATGCTACCACCACAGTAGGTAAGAGGTAATTATAACTTCACTTTCAGCACGATTTTAGCAGTAGTAGAGTATAAAGTAAGTCTATACAAAAGAACAAATCAATTCTCAAACTTTTGTTACTCTAGTGTGTGTCTGTTTCTTTTTGTTGAGATTTCAGTATAGTCAAATCCTGAAAAGACCACATGCATGTACAATCACACTACCCCATATGCCGTCTTTTCCATCCCCACCAATTGCAAAACCTTTGGCTTTTCTAGTTTTCTACACGACTAACACCTACCAAAAGGAACATTGTTGATAGCAATTGTTAGCCTTCGGATTATATATTTTGAAAGCAAAGGTTAGGTCCAACATACAAGAAATTCAGTACAACACCTTGCCCTGTTCTTCGGGAGCCTTTCGGTTAGTTTAGTTCCTTCGATGTTCCTAATTAAGCTCTGTTTCCCGACATCTCTTGAGTAACCTATAGTTTAGTCGTATCGTAGGTGTTATGCATGAGTAGTAGTTGGCACAGGTTGCAACACTTTTATTTGATTGAACCGTTTCCACATGTTTCGTTGTAAGTGTATTTAAAAATAGTTCAAATTTGTATTCCAGACCCTTTAGTTCGCAACACGAGCCTAGTCAAACCATTTGAACTTCCGCAACTCCAACTTAAGTAGTAGTACTTATATTGGTTACGTATAAGCCATATTCGTATATTTTCGTGAATGTACTTTTATCGTAAGGTCTACGACTTATTAGCGGAAATTCAATTCGGCTCCCGGGTGCATATGCTCCCTCTATCAAAAAATTATATTTCGGAATGTCGAAAAATTTTGACAAAAAATTCTACATGTACATCTCCACAATATACGTACGTTCGTCAAGTTTCGCGAGGAACCAATATGTTTTGTGGTCTATGTAAAAAAGAGAAAATTTATCTCCTGAAAAGCCTTATTTTCAGCATTGAATTTTGTCTTTTTTACACACGTCACACGACAAGTCGGATTTTTATGAAACAACTTTGTGAGCGCGTAGCACGTAAGGATGTACGTTCGAATTTTTCGTTTCAAGTTTTTGAAATTTCAAAATATACGTAACATGCATTTCAAAATAAAGGGAGCATATGCTCCCATGTGCCAAAACACCATTCCCACTTATTAGGTATTAGAAATAAATTATGACAACAACTAGTGTTCAAAGCTATGTTTGAAGAACGTGTGGATGTATACAGTTTTAGTTGTTTATTTAGTGGAGTGAATAACATCCAAACTGATGATACTAGCACTATTGTTTTTATGAGAAACCGAAGAGATCATAAATGAAAGGTAACGGAATGGCTAAAGGGGATTGGTAACTGAATGTGAATAAATAAATAAATGGGAACTTGTACAACATAATAATGTTCTACATTTTTGTACAAAATATCCCCCCCCCCCGCCCCACAAAAAAATGGAACAAATTGAATAATTGAGAAATTTTAAAGAAGTTTATGGGATGTGGTGGTTTTTATGAAAATTGATACATCCGAGAAATTTTAAACCCAAGTTTTCAACATGAAGCAATCATTTGTGTGCTTAACATTTCTGTATATTTTTGTCACATAGAATATTTCTTTTTTTCGAATTGATGTTTTTATCTCAATGTGCTCATTTCTTGGATTGGGTTCATTTTGTATCACTTTGAGCTTTCTAAAATTAAATACTTCAGGATTTTATTCTTTATCTCAGTTGTTCTTTTCAGCATTCTCTTGACTAGGGTCAATGAATCTTCGGATTTTCTGAGTCAATTGAGGACCAAAAGAAAACCAATTTAGATATTAGAATTGTAAAATATTATCAGTTATGCGTACCTCTACGAAAAACCTATTACCAGTTGCCGAAAGCAAGTGGTTCCATGTGTCTTTAAATGGGATTTAGGGTCCCTAAAAAAAGGGATTTAGGTTGTTTCTAGCTTCGACCAGCTCCTTACAAATGCAGACAGAGAGTTGGTACACATGAGCACCAGTGATCCCTTTTCAAAAAATTAATTAAAAATCATATTTCTAAGTTTCAGAAAAATCTGGAAATAACTCATGATGTAGTCAGTATTGTATCCCACAAACGTGTAATTTTTCAACTGGAAATAATGTGTATTTTGGGTTGCACAAAAATAACAAATATGTGGATCTGAGTATAGTGATTCAAATCTCCCAAAAAAATCAGACATTGTCATTTTTGTGTAGCTCAGGAAATAAAATATTTGTTATTGAGATTTTTTACATTAGTGGAATACATGATTAGCTACTTTTAGAATTTTGTTACATAATTTTTTGAAATATATAAATATAATTTTCGAATATTTTAATACAATGAGAACGCTGGTGTCCATGATCCAAAAGAACTTTTCGCTTGCAAATGGGCTATTTCATTGAAAGTGGAGAATAATATAGCATAAATAATTCATAGGCTATTTTGGATAACACGATTGACTTACGAACAAGTACAGTTGCACCGAAGCTATACTTCTGGTGAAAGAGCACTGCGAATACACAGGAATAAACTCGTGCAGATCCGACGGGTGAAACATGGAGTATTTTGTTTTAAGCAAAAAAAAAAAGTAGGACAACCGATTTTTGCAAAGATCTTCAAAGAAAGTTTTCGGAAATCCATTACCAGTACTTCCTCCGTCCCAGTCCCACGAAGAGACTGGTCTGCAGGATCTCAACTTCAGTTCTCATCACCGATTGGATCTTTGAATCTACAGTAATCACCATTTGGATCTTTGTTCTACTCCAGTAATCGCCCTTTGTATCCTTGTTCGGCAAGCGTGAAACATGCCATAAGAAAAGTAGCAGGCCGTACAGAAGAAAGACGACTCGTTGTGACTGGTTTATTCTCCAGAATGGACCCACTAAGCATGCCTCTTTCTCTTGCTTTCTTGGCGTCTTCGCACTCCCGTACTGTCGGTAATCACGTGCGATGGCTGGATCCTCCTCCAAAACTCATCAGTTCACAGCTGTGCTTTTCTGAATTCCGAGCCTATGCATGCATCCAAAATCAACTATACTCCATTCACGGAGACATACAATGCGAAGTAGCTCCTCAGAAATAACTTTGTTTCGTGGGCTAAAAAGAAACACTAGAGCAATGTGAGCTAATATAGAGACTATAGCTCTTTGGGCTCTTTCATGGGTTCTCTCAAACGCGACGTAGTCGCTTTATTTCCTCAAAAACCATACTCTTGCATGTGGAGAGGCTTAGAGCCTGTTTTTGGTTGCTTGGACGTTTTCGCTCCATTTAGTAAATTTGGCTCCTTAGGAGGTAATACGACCTAAAAATTACGTTGTGCAACTAGATTGGTTGGCAACAAATCCTTTTAAGCATCGTAGCAGAAGCCTAGGCCCCGACGTTTGGTTGGGCCCTTTTTGCGTTTCGCGTTTTCGGCCTGCATTTGGTTATGCATCGTTTCCGTATAGGGTTACCATGTCCGCTTCGTGGTGAGCTTACCAAAGCAACGAGCACTGCATATAAGGTGTCCGACGGAATAACATTTTAGGCAGAGCAACATAAACAGAGTTCTAAGAGTGGATTAGATTGTTGCACCAAGAGTTCACGAACAACTGCTCGTGATGCAACACAAGTTCATCAACCGAGTGGTTAGTACATACCTCCTTGTTGTACCTAGCTTCCACCGAAAATATACAGATTTGGCATTAGTTTTCATCATACATAGCTACTCCCAAAATATACATCACCGTCATCAACACCATAACGAGCAACACAACAAGAACCTAATATCGGGGCTCCTCAAAGGTAATACGTCTTCAGGAAGGCAGTATACCAGGACATCCTGCATGGCTCATCACAAGGTACATGTTGGCATGTGCCTTGTGCTCCATGAGGTGGGTAAGAGCACGGTCGATCATAGTGAGAGAGAGATGGGAGCTTGTGAAACAGGACCGGCATTGATGAGATCGTCATTCCTCGGGTGAGTCTGCAAACAAGAAGATAGTTAATTCGTCTTGTCAGACCTTACAATTGAGTGCATGACTAAAAATTAGGTGCATTGATCGAAGCTTGATGTGGTCAAAGTAGACATCATCATCCATCATTATTGATGTGGTCTCTTCCACCCAACGCACGTGCTTAGCCTATTTGACCATGCCCACATGAACCCAACGCGCTCTCCAGTGCCTCAGATGATTATGGATCTACTCCGGTGCAACTACGCGGCCACAGTACCTGAGAATGGAGTCTGCAACATCCTTCATGTACTTCGTCTTGAATCCAAGGTCCACTCTAACCCCTTTCTTGATGAGGCCACACACCCTGTTTAGAAGGAACGTCGACAGAGCAGGTGGCCATATCATGATGTTCTTCTTCGTCAGCTGGCAACACTTATCAGGCACCAGCTGTACCAAAGCGGCATCGCCGCGTCCGCCTGGAGCATGGAGTTCGTAGAGAGATTTGGCGAGTTTCCCTTCTCCTACATCACAAATGAAAGCCCTAGAGCACAACTTAACAAACTCTTACAACACAGCATGCACTAAACACATTGCAAACAGTCAAACTAACAAACTGTTACAACATAGCATGCATGCGAGGATCATGACATACGGGTTATGATTTTTCTATGCACGATTATGAAAAGAATATGACCGACTTCCAAGCGACGGAGGTTGGACGGTAGTAGAGATAGTCATATGTAGAGATAAGAAGATAAGTGTAGTTGAGAATAATATGGAAGTGAGAAACAAACTTTTCTAAGCGTGAGATTTCTTTGGACAGACCAAATTTGAGGGGATAGACGGCGGTGACATTTGCTATGTAAATAGTGCGAAGTATGATATCATGAAAAATATAACATTAGAGAAAAGTGTGATATTACATATTTCATTTTAATACTAGTAATAGTAAAGACATGTCGTTCGTGGTAGCGGAAGCCTTAATCATAACATGGCTGTGAGTGCTAGAGTGTGTTTGGATTGTGAGTTTATGACCGAAACTCACAAATATGGTCACGGGTAAAATTGTATTGCGTCCGTCTCGGTTTAACAGGCGCGCACGCAACCTAAAAAATTACTTTCACCATTATTTTGGTCAATAAAATATGAAGTACTCAATTTTATGCCTTTATAATTCTTTTGAGTTGACTTGTTCAATTTTCTTTCCAACATGACCTATTTATTGGCAAGTAAAAACTTGGCAAAAATTCTGGCAATATTTAATAGGGCAATCATAGTCTTAAACCTGTTTTTCCTATAGTCAAGGTCTTAAACCTGACGTACCCTAAAGGTCTGTACCAGTTCGCAAGTGGCGACGCAGCCATGTCGAATGTCGCCATGGCCGGCAACAAGTTTTCGTCGTATCACCTCGCCGCCGCACTCCGCCGGGAGCATGACCCCGCCGCCGCACTCCGACTCTTCCTCAGTCCGCCAAACGCCGCCTCCGCCCCGTTCCGCTACTCCCTTCTCTGCTACGACCTCATCATCTCCAAGCTCGCCGCCGCGCGCCTCTTTCCGGCCATGGAGTCCCTCCTCTCCAGCCTCCGCGCCTCCTCTCTCCAGCCGCGCGAACCCCTACTCTGCTGCGTCATATCAGCTTACGGCCGCGCTCGCCTCCCCGCCGCCGCTCGCCGCGCCTTTGCCCACCCCGCCTTCCCCGCTCCCCGCACCGCCCGCGCCTTCAACACTCTCCTACACGCACTCGCCGTCTGCCACACGCCCCTCCCCGAACTCCTTTCTGTTTGCCGCGACGCCGCCTTCTTCCCGGACGCGTGCACCTACAACATCCTCATGCGCGCGGTGGCTGCCACTGATGGCTCCGTCGACCATGCACGCCTTCTGTTTGACGAAATGCTACAACGACGGATCACCCCGACTGTTATCACGTTTGGCACCCTCATTGCCGCGTTCTGCGAATGCGGTCGGCTCGAGGAGGCATTTGACCTGAAGGAGGCGATGATTAAACAGTACAATGTGAGGCCGAATGCTCATGTGTATGCCAGTCTGATGAAGGGTCTCTGCCAGAGGGGGGATGTGGACAAGGCGCTGAGGCTCAAAGAGGAGATGGCGTTGAGGATAGAGCTCGGACTGGATTCGGCCATTTACGCGACCCTCATAAGGGCATTGTTCCGGGTAGGGCGGAAAGGGGAGGTGGTTAGTTTGCTGGAAGAGATGAAGGGAAGGGGTATTCCGGCTAGTAGAGTGGTGCACAACGCAATGATTGCGGGTTTCTGTGAGGATGAGAGGGATTTGGATGCGGCATTTGCAGCGCTTGATGACATGCTGAAGAGTGGGTGCAAGGCAGATGCGGTGAGTTACAATACCTTGGTTGCTGGGTTGTGCAAGTTGGGGCGGTGGTGGGATGCAAACGAGTTGGTTGAGGATATGCCTAGAAGGGGCTGCGTTCCTGATGTGGTGACCTACAGAATGCTATTCGATGGAATGTGTGCTGCTGGGGAGTTTCATGAGGCAGATCAGGTTTTGGATGAGATGGTCTTTAAGGGGTTTTCACCAAGCAAGGAAGGTGCGAGGAAGTTCGTTCAGGGAATTGAGCGGGAAGGGGATGTTGTCTTGCTGGAGTCGGTGGTGTGCCGTCTCGCTAAGTTGAACGCTTTGGAGTCAAGTGGATGGGAGAAAGCTCTCAGCGGTGTGCTGAGGGATCCTGCAGAGCTGATGATAAATAAGCATCTACTCCCTCCGTTCCTTTTTAATTGACTCGGATTTAGTACAAATTTGTACTAAATTCGAGTCAATTAAAAAAGAACGGAGGGAGTAGATTGTTTAAGATCACCTGAGTAGATCTCTGGATACTTGATTGGCCCTGTTGTTGTTTAATAACAATTATTATGATATTTTATCTACTAAACTCCCCCCATGTCTCAATATGCTAGCCAAGGCTGCCTATCAGGCTTTCCTACCCAATTCAGGTTAGTTCCTACCTGAAAGTTAACTTAATATTATTGATGACCATGAAGAACATCAAGACAGCTGGGCAGGGCCAAATACAAGTAAAATATTGAGGCGGGGTTCATTGATAATAGATGCAGTTCGGATGCAGGATGGATTTAGCACTCCAGCGGGAGTATATTGGTAATAAAAACCGTTCATGCAAGCATATAAAACCCTATTGAAGGTATATGTTGTTGTTTAGGATTCTCTGATATGGTTATGAAGATTTTCGTTTTTTACTTTTTTGTTCTCTTATTGACTCATTAATGCCTTTGCCTTGTACTGCTTCTCTGATATGCTCATGTAGATATTGTTGTTTCTACATCTTGTTCATCAACTCATAAATGCCATTGTGTTCTTCTAAATACCTTTTGACATCTCCACAGGCTTTATATACAGTTTGTTTTGTAACTCACTTTGAACTAGTATGTACAGAATAAAGACAACTCATTACTTATCTGTAAAATACCACATTGTTTCTGCTATGCATTAATAAGGGGTGCAATTTACGAGAATTAGCAAGTGCCAGAAAGAGTAAAGATATGGAGAAAAACATAGGACAACTTCTACAGAATTATAGGTATCATATCAATTGCTATGCCTTTCTAAACTGGAATGTTCCGTCGGAGGTTGTTCAAATAAACTACTCCGTACTACCTACTTGTTTTCCACGTCCTTAGAGCATCTCCAGTCGCGTCCCCCAAAGCGTCCCCAAAGGGATTTGGGGCGCGCCGGACCAAAAATGCGTTCCAGCCGTGTCCCCCAAAGCCCATTTTTGTCCGGCGCGCCCCGATACGGTGTCCGGCGCCCCGAGCCCGTCCCCGTCCCACAGGGGACGCACCGGGGACGCCGGACACAACGAAAAGCGAGGCGGGGAGTGGCGGGGCCGACCCGTCAGCGGCACAATTAATTTTAACCTAACCATCGCCTACCTTGCGACGGAAGTTATTGGCGCGCAGCGACGGTGCAGTTCCCGCAGCGACGGTGCAGCTCCCACAGAGGGCGCAGCGACGCGTCCCGTCGCGCCTAGCTCTGCGTGCCGGCGTTAATGAGCGCCACCGCTCATCCGCCTCCCTCCGGCCTATAAAAAGGGGCGCCTCTCATCGTCCCTCTCACACACAAACCCTTGCGCCTCTCTCCCAAACCCTAGCCGCCACCATCTCTCAACAAGACTCGACGCTATGTCTGGTAGAGGCGGAGGCCGACCTCGCGGCCGCGGCCGTGGTCGTGGTCGTGGACGTGGCCGCGGCATAGCTGAACGCTCGCCGTCGCCTCCCACGCCGTCGTCTTCATCGTTGGAGATGGACGTGGAGCCGGACGTGCTGTTCGAGTTCGTCCTCGTCCTCAAGGGCGACCCGCGCGGCATCCAGAGGCTGCCGGACTCCTTCGCCGAGTACGTCGGCGGCGTACGCCCGCGCAAGATGCATCTGCGGGAGCATTCGTGCGGCTACTACCGTTCCACCACGGTTCCAACTATGTATTAGTTTGTGGAAACCACGTTCCCAATTATGTATTAGTTTGTGGAAATTGAAATAAAAATGCCAAAAAAAGTATTTTAAATGTTTGGGGGCGGCGTTTGGGGGACGCGGCTGGGGAGCGACGTCCCCCAAAGGCGGCACGAACAAAACACGTCCCCCAAACGCTCAATCCGGCGCGGTTTGGGGGACGGTTTGGGGGACGCGACTGGAGATGCTCTTAGCACTCAGAACCTGGGCTGGGTAGTCTCTCTTGTTTATCTTCGGTAAACCAGTTGTGGATCATGAAGATCTTTTTTTCAGGTCCAGTTCATTAAGATTATTGGGCATCGGACTATGGACTACCTTGCTTCAGAATGTCCAGAACGACAGAAGACATCAAAACATTTGTACTTCTGATTTCTTGGTTAAGATGGCTGGAAAAATAGTTGAATATTCAGGCAAGAGGAGCACTCCTCCGCCCTAATCACCTACTACCAGGAAGAAGCTACTGCTTGGAAGGAGGCTGCAAGTTAATGCCTATTTTAATACTTCTCATTCCTACTTCCTCCATTTCATATTAGTTGTCGCTGATTTAATACAAAGTTGTACTCAACTAATATGGAACGGAAGAAGTATCTATTAGTACTTAGAGCATCTCCAGCCGCGTCCCCCAAAGCCCATTTTTGTCCGGCGCGCCCCGATACGGTGTCCGGCGCCCCGAGCCCGTCCCCGTCCCACAGGGGACGCTCCGGGGACGCCGGACACACCGAAAAGCGAGGCGGGGAGTGGCGGGGCCGACCCGTCAGCGGCACAATTAATTTTAACCTAAACGTTGCCTACCTCGCGACAGAAGTTATTGGCGCGCAGCGACGGTGCAGTTCCCGCAGAGGGCGCAGCGACGCGTCTCGTCGCGCCTAGCTTTGCGTGCCGGTGTTAATGAGCGCCACCGCTCATCCGCCTCCCTCCGGCCTATAAAAAGGGGCGCATCTCATCGCCCCTCTCACACACAAACCCTAGCGCCTCTCTCCCAAACCCTAGCCGCCACCATCTCTCAACAAGACTCGACGCTATGTCTGGTAGAGGCGGAGGCCGACCTCGCGGCCGCGGCCGTGGTCGTGGTCGTGGCCGCGGCATAGCGGAACGCTCGCCGTCGCCTCCCACGCCGTCGTCTTCATCGTCGGAGATGGACGTGGAGCCGGACGTGCTGTTCGAGTTCGTCCTCGTCCTCAAGGGCGACCCGCGCGGCATTCAGAGGCTGCCGGACTCCTTCGCCGAGTACGTCGGCGGCGTACGCCCGCGCAAGATGCATCTGCGGGAGGCTTCGTGCGGCTACTACCGGTGGATCGTCGACGCGATCTACGACGCGCGCGGCAAGATGTACCTCAACATCGGCTGGGAGAAGTTTGCGCGCCACCACAGCCTCGAAGCCGGCTTCATCATCCTATTCTCCTACTTCGGCAACAGGGACATGAGCGTCAAGGTCTTCGACGAGAGGCGCTGCCGCCGGGACTACCACGGCGACAGGACTCCCACGGCGACAGCACCGACGAGGAGGACGACTGAGTGTTGTTTCTTCGCAGCGAATACGTGCACGGAGGCTTTCGCCTGTTCGCCTCATCGGTAGAACCAACAAGGGCACCATCCTCCCGCTGGATTTTCCGGCTTAGGTGACTCGGGTGTGCCCTCGTTCTTTCTTAGCAGCGAACACAGGAAACCTCCGATGCACGGCCTAGTTAGGTTTAGTTTATTTACAATATTTTATATTTGTGTCCACCACGGTTCCAACTATGTATTAGTTTGTGGAAACCACGTACCCAATTATGTATTAGTTTGTGAAAATTGAAATAAAAATGCCAAAAAAAGTATTTTAAATGTTTGGGGGAGGCGTTTGGGGGACGCGGCTGGGGAGCGACGTCCCCCAAAGGCGACTCGAACAAAACACGTCCCCCAAACGCTCAATCCGGCGCGGTTTGGGGGACGCTTTGGGGTACGCGGCTGGAGATGCTCTTAAACGACATTAAAAAACTTTTTTTTCATAGAACAAAGCACTGTCTTTGCATATCGGTGTGTTTGAGGAAGATCGCAACAGAAGAACAATACTCAATACTGCGTATGTTGCAGGCATGAGAATATCCAGAATGGTGTCAAATTGCGATCTACTTTGCTGTTCCTTGCTCTTTCCGGTTCTATGCATGTAATAATAGTGCATGTGCTCGACTCGCGAAACTCATTTGTAGAAGTACCCTCATCACCTGTTCAACTTTTTTTTTTTTGGCAAACATCACCTGTTCAACTGAAGTGGCTGTACAAACTAACAAACCCACCATGCAGGACTCAGAATTGAGTTCGTTTTGTTCTATTTAGCACCATCAACTTCATGTTTAGAGCTTACAAGGAATCAACAGCATCGTCCTGTTCTAAATCAAACACAGGGAGCATGTGGTCTGCTCTAGCCTCCTACTCCGACTCCCTTCAAGATCATGTGCATATGCCTTTGGTGGCTTATAGAAGAAACAATCTGAGTACCCCGCACCTTTCTATGTGATCGATACACCTCTCCATGGTGTATTTTCGAAAAAAAATCTGAGTACCTCGCTGAGTCCGAGTCTCAAATCTAAAGGTATATGGGGGTTCACAGCGTTTTCAGCATGTCAGCCGTTGGATTTTTACAGTACTGGCTGAAATTCGATCACAGTCGTTCGTTTCTGCCAGCAACGTGCGCTCTGGTTGGTTGTGGAGCTTTTTACCGTCGATCCTTCGCGCTAGCGAAAGCCATGCACTGGCCATTGTCTACCCTCGCCTGGCTGCGTTTGGACCCTACAGTCGAGTTGGTCCGCGCGTCAGTCGCCGCGGCTTGTTTTCAGGGCGCGCTCGCCTCGCACCAGCGTGCAAAATATCTTCTCCGCGCGGGGTAGTTTGGACCTTTCCTTCGGTGGTCGGTACGAACCCTAGCCCACCCAATCGTCTCGCACGCAGCTGCTCCCCAATCCCCTCGCGTTCTTCTCCTCGCACGCCTCCCGGCCGCCCGCACTTCTCGTCCCCCACGCCCGTTTCCAACCCCTGCCTCCGCGCCGCTCCGCCTCCATGGATGACCGCCGGCCAGCAGGAGCGCGCCGCCCGTTCTGCTCGAGACAGCCATAGACGCGACGATTTCAGGCCGCCACCATCGTCATCAGTAGGTGAGCCGCTTCAGATCTTGTGCATCCACCATCTTCCTGGCCCATCTCCCCTCCCCTCCCCTCACGCATCCACCTCCCTTTCTCTTCCTCCTCACGTGCTCCTCGGGAGCGGCGGCTGGAGCCTCCGCGGCCGCCTCCCTGGCTGAACATCCTTCTCCCCCTCCCAGGTAGCGTCTCCAACCTCCAGCCTCCACGACCTAGGGTCGACCCTCTCTCCAGATTTCCATCTCCCTTCCTCTCCCCTAGCCTCAACCTCCACACTGCTGCTATCTTTGTCCCCTTGAGCTCTGCCTCCTCTAGCTTGGTGCCATGGCTGACCCATGGAGGAGCACGTGGGGAAGTGGAGGACTGATGCGGGGATCAGACAAGAGCCCCGTTGGACATCTAAACTGCAGCTCCATCCACCAATATCCAGGTTCCCCACCCTCTCTCTCCCTCTCTCTGGATCCCCTTCTTTGTGCTGCAGATCTTCAAGGTAAGGAGGCTTCCCTTCACGGTTTAGTTTTTTCTCTCTGTAGATATGATGCTTCTCATAAACCAATTTGTCTTGTTGTAGTGGATGGACAATAGGTATGGCTTCACCCCCTTTGACCTCAGTTTGTTTCTTTTCCCATGAGGGATGTCAGATATAAAATTCTTTATGGTGCTAATTTCTTGCGTCATTGTATTTCCTGTGTAGATTATTCATTTGCTTACTTTGTGTATTTGTATGTATCGTTTCTCTAGCTGAATTGGATTTGGGACTCGAAGACCGAGGAGGACGAGAAAGAAGGTGCCACCGTGGATGCCGAAAAGAAAATTATGTCGCCGTTGATGATAAGCAGGAGGCCAAAAGAAAGATAAACATGTATACCCACCGAATATACTGCCAAGGTATCTTGAACTTGCATCATGTTAAATTAATTGAAGGAGTATGCCACCATTATTTCTAGATATTTGGTACTGATGATATATTATTCTGGTCTGGCCTACTAGGTTTCCATTGGAATGAATATTGCTGCTTCAGAATTCTATGGCGAGATGGATCAAACCTATGATCTTAACTTCAAGGAAGAGGTAATGTCAGTTTAAAGTTGTAATCTTATTTTGATTTTGATGGTCAATGTTTGGTCATTCTTTTGCTTGCTGCAGAATAATAATGGCTCTAGAAGATATCTGGAGATAGCCCGAAGAATGTGTACAAGTCATTTGTTGATGAATACCCAATTTTCCTGATTGAGGACCTATTTGATTAGGATGACTGGGTTCACTATGCTAAGATGACTGAGGAAATTGGAGAGCAGGTGCAGATTGTTCGAGATGCCGTTGCGCAGATTGCGCTCCGGCGAGCACTAGCCGCAACTTGTGGGAGGAGGCGGCGCGGGGGAGACCGGCGGCGAGATGGGATTAGGCCCTTTTGGCCGTCCCACCCTGGGAGGCGTGGATGAACACACAAGGAAGCGGGTGCCTGATGTGGAGGATCGGACAGAAGCTGCCGTCGCCGCCACCCATCCTACCGTGTCGCTGCCAACGTCGCCGCCTCTGCTCGTTCCTATTGTGAGTGCCCGAATGGCTTCTGTTTGATTTTGTTGGGGCTGGCTTAGGATATAGGTCTGCGTTGCTCTGATATGGATTTGTTTTGTTTTTGTACAGGGGCTGGCGAACCACATGATCATCGATTACCACAACGATGAGTTTTCTGGGCTCTCTCCGTGGTTAAATCGCATTGCATGTTTTGGTAGAGGAGGCTGGGATCGATTACAAAGTGGTGAGTTATTATGAATATTAATACTAGGATGTGCTATTTTTGTTTTGATGGGATTAGATTTTCTATTGGATTAACAAAATGACTAGACTGTCTAGCATATAGAAATTCTGAAATTTGTCTACCAGACGGTATCTGAAATTTGTACCCCCAGCAAAAGTTGAAACATTTTCATTCCCTATTTATATGGAAATAAAGCAATAATCTGTGGGTCTTTTTCTGTTCTGCCAACCCAATTGTATGCTCTATGTTTTCTGAGATGCATTTTCTTTATCTTTTCATTTTCCTTGCTGATATCATTAGTTTATTTCACTCTTTCATGCAGAGGGTTGCAAAGGCGATTGCGGAGAAGTCCTGCAATGCTCTTCTCCTCAAGGTATGTTTGGTTTGAGATACATTATTTTTATTGTAGCGTATAGCTTTGTCAGCTCAAGAATTGTGTATGTAGGTTAACCACAGTGTACCTGTAACCGATAGCATTGAGGCTATGAGAATATCAATACAGGCTGGCTGTGGTGTGATGACCAGTCACCTGAGGTACACTTCAGGGTCACCTTCTTGTGATCTCTTGTTGCTACATGAAATTGAGAGGGATAGATTTTTGGAAAATAGGATATGGGCTTGAGATTTGTAGTTATGCTTGTCCGTTATGTACAATGCATATTGCTGATTAAGTGTTCTGTGTAGCTAGGATTTCTGCGAGTCGTGCTAGAGAAAGGAAGTTGTGCCACAAAAAAAACAGTATGTCTTCATATGGTTCCTGGTAGGTTTCAAATTGTTTACATTGCTGGTACTTATATGCAACTGTTCTGTATTACTAATTCTTCTTGGACTTCAAATATTCTTGGACTTGATTCTGTCCGTGCAGTCCGTCTAATACACTAACTAACCTACCTGTTACATAAAGGCAAAAGAAAGCTTTATCCTCTCATCCTTTTGGTATACTTGGCTCAATACCTCTATTATAATGCTTTAAAGTAAGTTTCTTGACTTCACAATATTCGAGAAGAAGTCAGATGGCAAGGCATGCTCGTATTGCATATCTCCGTTTCTTGTATACTGTTTTACATCATGTGTCAAGCCAGTGGTCAGTTTTTGCTGTTTGTTCTTATGATTGTTTCCGTTTTTAAGGGCAATTGATATACTGAAATTAGAACGCGTCATCAGAAATATATTGAAATGCTAATCTGTAATATTAAGTAAAATATTATTTAGGATGCTCCAGGTATACTAGCCATGATTCTGCGAGGAGAAGTAATTACCTTTATTGCTGATCTTTTAATTTGTTCATACCATTTTTAATCCATGTTCAGATGCCGTCTAGGATTTGCTGGCAACAATAAACCGTGCCTTGGGCCCAACTAAGTTGGTTTAGAGGGTATATAGTGTGTAACAATTTGTGCTGAGGTGAGTAGATGCTTGACCACAAATTATGAACTTAACCTTTTTTAGAGTTGAGAAGTTGTTACAGAGCATTGTCACTACAGACCATATTGATTAATTTTGTATGAGCATATTTAAGTCACCAAGAGCAAGCTGCTTCAGGGATGTATTAATAAAGTACTGTCACTATATAGTCAGGTTATTTTATATTCGTTGGATGAGATTTGTTTCTAATCTATACTCAACAGTCAGGACTGCAAAAGTTTATGCTACCTTTCTAATCAAAACTCAAGAGTCAAACAACATAAATGTTATATATATTGTGTGTGTCCGATCAAATGGTAGCATTGTGTTTCCGTTTTTTCCTTTGCATCCCGTTATTTTGAAAAGATTATTGTAGTGTTGTTTCTTCTTTTTTGTTTGAGGATGTAGCCCCTAGCTAACTAAAACCATCAGTGACCGTCTGGTTTACAGAGTGCTAAAAATGAGAATTCTTCCTCATGCTTGTAATAATTTGATTGAACTTTTTATACATCTCTAACTAACAATACGGTAAATAGCTATATTTTTTATTCCTCAAGGCATATATGGCCAATAGCTATATTTATTCAATATCAGTTTAGAAATTCTTCTGTCTTCTCTCTGGCTTCTTCAAGACAGTCTGGGTGTTTCTGTTCCCAATCCTCTGTATTGCCGTGGCCATCATATTTGTTGAGGCTGTGCACACCCGCAATCTTGGACTGATGATCCATCGCCTTACTGATTATGATTCAGGCAAGCACCTTCCCCTTCACCGTCGTGCTGCTGCTAGCCATCTCAGTCTGTACTGCATTCATGTATCACATGCTAAGGCGCACTGACCATACCTGCAAATATGGTATTTTCCTTATTATCCCATGTGAAAGTTCTTGGTTATTAGGACCAGTGTTGATGCCAAGTGGTTAAATAATGGTACCTAAAGAAGTAGTTTGATTTGGTGCAAGCAGAATTATCTTCATATGATTTTAATGTTGTGAAACATGAATCCACATATACTGCTCATGCCTGAGTTGTCAGTAGACGTAGCAGCGCAGGCATTGCAGGCGCACAACATTGTATTGCATAACATCGTGGAATAACAACTTTCCTTGCCTCTTTATTTATTACCTTGCTTTCTTATTTCGAATCGAAATTTATACTATTTCTGTGTACTTATGCAGGTACTCTGGCATGGTAAACCGGTCCTTCTTGTGGAAGATTGTGAAACCCATGAAACTAGGCCTGGGTATCCGAGGATGGGCCGGGTTCTACCAGCGTACCTACGCAAAGTGGATTGTCTCTCAACATAGGTCAGTCAGATGTGTTTCTTCTTCCTTTCGACTTACCTGCAACATGTTCAGAAGTAGTGCAGCAACGCAAGGGTGCTTGAATGAACGATAGCATTTGTAAGCAGCTTTAGTTCTTATCTTTGAGAGGTTTAGACGCCCATAAATAGTGGTCGATGATAGATTTGTTTTGATGATAGGTCATATGTAAGTTGTATTTTAATTGAATCCTCACTGGTTTATTTTTAGTAATCAATGTATAAATGACTAGGTTTTATGTTTATGTCTGAATATTCTGATTCCCAAGTAAAACTAGGAACTGAGCTTGTACTGTATTTTCCTTCAATTTGAATTTGCTAAAGTATCTTTATTTCTGCCAGGCTGCACAACTAGCTGCCAGGAGATAACGAGCTGCCTCACGGTATAAGCAGGCAGCCGGCATCTTTGACGACAACTGCGGATCTGCATGACTCTGACGGCCATCTACATGAGTTATTACTCTGCGGAAGTAAGAAATCAGAAAAATGTTGTGTAGAAACATATTAATATTTGTGCATGATGCGTCCTTGAAGAAGATATCAGCAGTTATTTCAAGTGTATGCGTAATTAATGGCAGTAAGTAGTATAACTTCAATTCTTAATCGCATGGCCACTATTTTCTTAGTAGAAAATGCCATGTACCTTCATTATTCAATACAGATGGTATGACATGCCATGAACTGCCCAATTCCCAATAGTTGAATTGTTTGAATATTTCTGTATGCTATCAGTACGTTGTAACAACACCGTACATGTGTGCAGCTTTAATGTATGTTAACATGAATAGGTTGGTCTGCTTTTCTTCACTTGATTCCCAATTGACTACTGGTTAATTTATCTTTTTATTTGCAGCGGTGTTAACTCTTGGTGATGCAAGCAGTAAAGACCATGCGTAAAGACCATGCTGCGAGAATGCATTTCCTATGTAGGCGATGATTTTAGCGTTCCTTCCTTACTTTTGTTGCTCTCGGAAGAGTCAAGAACTTTTACATGCTAATATATATTTTTCCCATGTTCCGTGGTTGTATATAAATGTTTGTTGTTCTGTTTGTAATTTAGTATGATTTGCTACATTGTAAACTCTAAAAATATTTATTATTATTTTCACAATTGAAACGAGTCTCACGAGATCGTGCGTCAAGTCTTATGTACGTGTTTCTGTAAGAGGAACATAAGAAACCCTGCTCTTTTTGAAGTTAATTGAACAGGGTTGCTTCCAAGTAAGTTTATATTATCTTTTACTACTCACTAAGTTTATATTACCTTTTACTACTCTGTTTGTAATTTTGTGTGCTTTAACCCGATTTCATTCTACTGATTTCATTTTTTAAAACCTTAAAAAATTACTATCGTTTTACATCTTATTTCTACCGGTCTTACATAAAATGTAAGTCTGCACGGTTTTCACAGGATCGTGCGAAATCTAGTGTGGGTGGATCATGGGTGGCGTGCTCGCCCGCACACCTTACCAATAGAGCTATGCTCTGCTCTCATCCAAAAGATGAAGTGAAGGTAAATCAAGTCAGTGGGATCTTTTGGATATATATCTTGGAAGCAATCTCTATTCTTTGTCTTCAAAATATCCTAAACCATAGGTGACGCCCAATTAATAGCAACCATCCTACTTTTTCTAATAGGGAATTGAAACATCTGAGTATTGAGTTGATGCATATTTTGTGGTACTGACCTAAGGTTTAGAGGTGCAAAACATTACAACTCGAAAATGGTTTGCTACTAACGCCTCCATTTACACCGGTTCCCCTCGTCGTTGTCAGTCTTCTAGTTGTTGGGGACTCGAAGGTGGGGACCCAACAAATCTATGCATGACTGGCAGTTTTGGCCTTTTGCGTCTCTTTATCATTTCTATCTCGACTGTGGAGGCGGCGGTCTAATGAATAAGGCTCCCCTAGCTCTATCCTCGTGCTTGCTTGGCTTTCACGGTCGTTGTCACTTGTCTAGGAGCTAGTGGTTTATTGTTTCTTCCAATTTCATCATATTGTTATCATGGTCTTTTTCCCTCGGCGGTGCGTAAATAAACAAGTGATTTGATATCCATCCTTTTGAGGCGTGTATCCACAACCACTATACGTCAATGACCTAAGATTATCGTCCCATATGGTGGCCTGTACGCGCGGCCATCCAAAATCTATGAGGTTAATCAAACCTTCGAGGAGTAGCTGGTTTATTTGGTTATTTAGTCTTTCCTAATGTCATCGAATCAGCGTGAGTCTATGGCTACTGCATGCAACTGGTTGTTGATGGTTGCTTAGAACATATACAAGTAGGCTGGTTGGCGGCTACTAGTAGACCGCATAATGGATAGTTGTCATATGTCGTGTCTTTTGTTGTTTCTTTTTCGTTGGTCGATATATGTATTGATCCTCTGCTATTAATGAGTTTAATGAGTTGTAAACTAAACGCTATTTGAAGAACGGTATGTGTGCATCGATTGATGCAGTTGCCAGTGTGCTTATCCCCCATTTCTGGAAAAAAAAACAACTAACACGATGGTACTTCGAATTTCGGCAATAGTTTCCATCTCTCACCTCTACTATTTTTTCTTGCAAAATCTCTTAGAAGTCGTTTGGATGGACACTTGTTTGGTTACCACATGAATTGCAAATGACAGTAGAATTCAATATTGAATTTGTAAATGGCTTCCATGGAGAAATGTGAATGACAGGTCTCAGCTCGGAATTGTGTTTACCCATGGTGTCATTTTGCTGGATTTTCTAAATGAAATGACAACCCAATTCTGTGGCAACCAAACAGCCCACCTATGGAATTCCAAAATGAATTCCAAAATTTCAGGCCGAAATGATGGATACCAAACGACTTCTTAGAGGTCGTTTGGAAGCCAGGATTTCCTTTTATTTGTAGCATCTTGAAATGAATACATGTATTCATTTCATTTACATTTTAATTCTAGAAATGGACACTTGTTTGGTTGCCACAGGAATCGCAAATGACAGTAGAATTCAATATTGAATTTATAAATGGCTTCCACGGAGAAACATGAATGACAGGGTCTCAGCTCGAAATTGTGATTTTCTAAATTAAATGACGGTTCAATTCTATAGCAACCAAACAGCCCACCTATAAAATTCCAAAACGAATTCCTGAATTCCAGGCTCAAATAATGGATACCAAATAATGGATACCAAACTTCTTACTCCTCTCCATCTAGAAGCTAATGGGTTAAATTCAGTATGGACATCGAAGACCGCGAGCCCAGGAGTCCAGTAGAGTAAGCTGACTGGGCCGGAGAACCTCAACGGCCCAGCTAGCAAGACAGACTGAGCCAACCTCAATATCCTAGCCGTCCATTCTTTGATCGGACCGCTCCAAGTCCCCACGCCATTCCGTCGAAGCATCCCGCGGCAGCCTCCGGCGCTCCTTATATAAAAGCCGTGAGATTTCTAGGGTTCCGCCGCCGCAGCCACACACCACAGCACCCTCTCTTCTTCGGTTTCCTCTCTACCGGCGGCCTCCCCGTGCAGATCACCATGGTGAGCTCCTCCTCCTCGCACGGCGCGAACGCTCGCCATTTACGTTTGTGTCTTGATCGTTTTCGTCCACCGGCGATGTTTCCTTACGTGCCTGGTTCTTCTCGCAGTCGACGGAGAAGAAGCAGCTGAACCCGATGCGGGATATCAAAGTGCAGAAGCTCGTGCTCAACATCTCCGTCGGCGAGAGCGGCGATCGCCTCACTCGCGCCTCCAAGGTATCATCAATCCCCGACCCTTCCATCCGGACACGAGCTCCTCTATGATATAAAAATCATTCGACGTCGCTTCACTTGGCTGCTGTTTAGATCTACTATTGCACAATTCACTCCAAATGAAAACTTACAAGAAGTCTCTGCGGTTTAAGTCTAATGTGTGCTTGCACATTTAAGTTTCTTTATATTTCGAGGCACTGTTCATTTATGCGATTTTTCGTTATCAGGTGTTGGAGCAGCTGAGCGGGCAGTCGCCAGTTTTCTCAAAGGGTAAGATGGTATCCACGAGCTAACGTTTGCCTGATGATAAATTTCAAATTTGGAGCTGTGTCAACAAGCTAGTGGTGCTCACTAGTGATGGCTATTTCATCTTTCCAGCTAGGTACACTGTGAGGTCTTTTGGCATCCGTCGTAATGAGAAGATCGCTTGCTACGTCACCATCAGGGGTGAGAAGGCAATGCAGCTTCTCGAGAGTGGGCTGAAGGTCAAGGAGTACGAGCTGCTCAGGAGGAACTTCAGTGACACTGGTTGCTTTGGGTTTGGTATCCAGGAGCACATTGATCTTGGCATGAAGTAAGATGACCTTCCTGTACTCTTTGTTCTTCTTTCAGTTCAGATGCGCCAGTTATCTGTTTAGCCAGTTTATTTAGTTTAACTTGGTTAACTTGAGTATAAGATAGTGATATGTGTTTGCTTGTACTTTGGCAAGCATTGCAACATAAAGAATCTTGTGTGACAAACATGCTACTAGTCGAACATGACATGGAATGTTTGAAGAATTCTTTATATGTATGCATGATTGGAATACTGTTTTATATCCTTAAAGTGCTTCCATGCTTTTGTTCTGAAGCGCTCTCTATCGTGTTTGCTGATGTTCTGAACATGACATGGAATTATTAATGCTCATGTTTTAAGAATCCTTAATATGTAATCATTAATTAATGATAAGTAACTATGATAAGATACTGTTTTGTATCCTTAAATTTGCTTCCCTGCTAAAGTTTTGAAGCTTTCTCTATCTTGTTGTGTACGGTAGTGTTTGTTACCCAGTACAATTTCTATTCTTCTGCCTCTTGAGTTAGGGATGTGTTTCATATATTAATTTTATCTTTTCAAGCAAATAAATGGAATGTCCTCATTTCTGAGAGTTAGTTTATATCAGTTATATTTTGCTGTCAAAACTCTTGACCATTTTCTTAGAGAAGTGTTTTGTGATATTGCGTTTGCATGCTATGTGGTGATGCCCGTAATTCCTGTTGCTTATATACTTACAATTTGCTGGAATAATTCTCAGGTATGACCCATCAACTGGTATTTATGGTATGGATTTCTTCGTTGTTCTGGAGCGTGCTGGATACCGTGTTTCTCGTCGGCGCCGTTGCAAGGCCCGCATTGGTATCCACCAAAGGGTGACCAAGGAAGATGCCATGAAGTGGTTCCAGGTCAAGTACGAGGGTGTCATCCTCAACAAGTCCCACGCGAGTTAGTAATCTTTTGAGTGAAGAAGTTGTCCTTCAGAATTCTAGTCATTCAGAGTGTCTTCTTGATCATGGAATCATATGTTTATTGGATACAAAGTGCACTGTCAATTTTGCCTCTGTTTGAGTTGACCTGCGTTTATAATTCCATCAGATCCTTTCTTTGGTCTCATTTTCCCAATCTACTATTTCATGAATTCTTTGCTAGCTGATGTTATTCAGTTTACTTCGTATCATTTTACCAGAAATAGGCCCACAACTATAAATGTCAATCTGATTGTGCACGCATTTGCTAGCAAGTATAGAAGTATAGACGGAGAAAATCCTGAGTTCCTAAACATATTTATACGTGCAATCACAAAGATGCATTCTAACATGCTGGGTTGAGGAAGAGGAAGCGCAGACTACTGCTTGCAGTGAGATGATTGAGGAAGATGAAGTGCTTGCAGTGGATCAAAATCTGAACAGAATAAGAATGTGGAAAGTGTCTTTGACCCATGGGTACCGGTGCTCCCCTCACTTTTAGATTTTTGAAAATTTTAAAATCTCACATTTCTAAGTCTCAAAAAATTATGACGTTAAATATATAGATAGATATAGATATGTACGGGTTGGGTGTATGCAAAAAATCCCGTTAAAAAATACTTTGTATTTTGAACAATATAAAAATGACAAACTTCTGACAGTTAATGGAAGTAAATTAGTATATTACAATAGTGTATCCTTTTGTTAGAAATTTGTTTTTTTGTATTTTCCAAAGTTTAAAGTATTTTTTACCGGGACTTTTTTGCATACACTTCTCATGAACATATCTATCTACATATTAAACGTCACAATTTTTGAAAACATAAAAGGATCAGATTTTAAAATTTTCAAAAAACTGAACGTGGAGGGAGCACTGGCACCCATGTGCACCAAATTAATGTCCAAAAGAATGGAAGAAATAAATATATCAGCCTACATGGCTAATAGCTTAACGAAAAATATGTTACCTCATAACACCAGTTTAAAAAGTAAAAAAAGATGCATTCAAGGCTATCATAAAGCAATGCATTTGATTTGCAAATGCCAGAGTAAAGATAATGGATTTTATACACCCATGCATCGGTGTGTTTCCGTCACCACCATTATGCTTTTAGATTCGGATAAAAAGATGAGAGATAAGAAATATTTTTATCTACCACGATGGGTACGAATCTCGAGGAATAAATGAACGGTGCCGAAACTGTATACCCATGAGATGAGTGGGTGTACAAAAGAAGAGAGAAGTCTAATTTACCCCCTAATCTCAAAGTTCAGATTACAACCCTCAACTTTACTTTGATTCAATCTTCAACCCCAAAGTTTATAAACCTTTCGGAATTGAACCTTCTACCCTTTTTAATAAGTTTTGAACTGGTTTTTCTTGCTATTTAGCGGGTTTTCTCCATATATACTGTGCCAACTCATCAACGTACAATATACACGGTACATGTACTTTCTCTTTCTCCATATGGCATGATCACCTCATGCCTCATCACGATCATCTTCCTCCCTGGAACGAGGCCATAGCGAATACAGAGGGGTGCCTCCCTCAGACAATAACACTTGGCGTCTGCCCTCTACATCACTAGTCGTGCCCAGACTTTCGCCAGCACGGGGCAACCACCACGGAGCGCATCGAGCGTGGGAGAGGCATTTTTATTTCGGCGGGTGAAGAGTTTAAGATGAAGCATAGAGTTGAAGATGAAGAGTTAAAGACACAGGCATGTACGCACTATTTTACCAATACTTGACAAAAAAAGCGGCTTAAGACAATGAAAGGGGTGATTCTAAACCTGTTTTAAAATTCAGGGTTGAAACTTGAACCAAACTAAAGTTCATGATTATAAGCTGAACTTTGAGACAAGTTTAGGGGGTAAGTTGGACTTCTCTCTACAAAAGTATATACAATACATATAGCAGTTTATTATTTATACTCTTCAGAAGTTATAAACAGATGGAGAAATGATGTTATCAGCTACACATGTAAACAGGAGAAAGAATGTCTTTTAGTGTGATATGACAGTACCGAGGTTATAAGATAATGGCATCACATTTTCAACATCATCTCTCCCCGAAGATGGTTTGCTGTCAGGTAGAGGTTTGTATAGCAAAGTACATCCATATATATAGTATGTGTAAGCACACTTCGGAGAAAGTCTCCCATGACATGAAACCCTGGGTGACAACAAAGGTGCAAATTTGTTAACAGTGCGACATAAGGCCATGAAAAATAGTGCACTCTGGGATAGAGCTACAAAAACAATACTAGCTCCACTACCATCTCAACAAGAAGGTTTGATCTATGCACACTTCTGATTTGCCTTTTTTTTTGTAATAACTGCCTGGTGTGTGTAAAAATTATGAATACTAGATAATACCCCGCGCGTTGCGGCGGGAATTTTATCCAACATATATTTATAAAAATTGTAAATTGATAAGGCATAACTGAAATTAAAAAAAAGGAGGGGAGATGAGATAAAATCTTCACATTACCAGGTCGCAAAATGTAAACATAGCAAACTACTAACCATGACGTTCGATTTAAATAAAATTTCCCTATGATATGGATCGTGGGTATATTGACCTGCAATATTATGCTCTCTATATACACGGTTTTATATAGATAAGATGATTAGGAGTGAAACTGTGAAATGGATCTCTAAAGCAAAATAGATGAAACCTTCGGTAGTTATATGAAGTAATCACAAAACATTATAAAGAAAATCATTTCACTCTTAAATTTGACATAAAAAAATGAGTACACGGCTGATAGACAAAGAATGCTGTAACTTGTGATTCAGACATGATTTCCATCACAAAGCACCAGCGAGTTGACAACTTGACATGTGCTTCTTCTCCTCCTCATCTACATACTACATACTGAAACCAGGAAAGGTAGATTCCATTAATCGGTAGCGACATAATAACAACAATTTTGCCAATGTAATTTGATTGCTCTAGGAACACATATCTGAGTAGGAAAATACGACACACAGTAATGGTTACTTCAAGAAAGATAATAACAAAAGATAGGGGGAGACTGGAGCACCTAGAATAGTATCCTCATGGCGACATTGATCTGAACGACTTCTGAAGATTGATGGTAGCAGTCTATCGAATGGAGTTAGCAAGATGATCCCTGTAGCTAGCTAATGTAGTATTCCCACGATAAAATGTAGCTAGAATTTTCAAGAACAGAAACACAACAATTTGTTACTTACTTGGGTTGTGATTGGCCGTGGATCATCTTACCTGGGTCATCTTACCAAATTCCATGTACAAAATTTCGGAAACTAAATAAGATACATAACTTATGCTGAATAGTTTTAGAATAGTCTCTTCATACTTATGCTGAATGTTTTGGTTCATAACCACTCCACAAAGATGTCCAATGGGTGGGAGAGAATGGAAGATCTACCGGTGAAGATCATGCTGCGACCCTATCTCCCAGAGAAAACAGATGATTGGATAATAACTGGGGAAAGAACTTCTAATGAGATGCTTACGGTATCCCATTAATGTAGGAAAAAAGTACGCAGTGCTAAGGAAGGCTTCCCCAGTTTATACACTTCTGTTGTTAACCACTTTTCTTTTGTGTTGTGCAAATATACTGCAGTAGGAAAAGTAGGAAGACTGCGTACTTTTCATTTGATCTCAGTAGAAGTAAATTATGGAATTCAACCCCTCCATGTACCATGGCAATCTATGGTTCGGTACTCTACTACGTGATATCAGATCGCACAAATCAAAAACAATTAATTCAGAATACCTAAGAAAGAAACATGCAGAGTGAGGTTGCAAATAATACATACACCCATTGATCTACGAAATAATTACACAAGGCAATCAACAATCCTGCAGCATGATCTTCCAGATTCAAAGTGAAGTAGCAAGAGGGGGCCGGGATGCGGAATAGATCCATTCAGCCATAGAGGAATCAGGGACATATGCTGAATCAAGACGTTAATTAGAAAGTTTAATCAGGGATTAACAGGATCGCTTAGTTACCTGCTCAGAGGCGAAGTAGGGGACTTGTCCAGCGGGCGAGAGGAGCGCTGTTCTTTGTGGCGGAGATTCCAAAGATCCAGAGACCACGCCACAAGACGGTCGCAGAGCATGTCCACGATGACCTGGAAGCACCGCGCCATCAAGAACTTTAGTCGGCGCTAAGGGACGTTGGCGCCGACTCCTCTTCCAGATTCGTCCTCTCCAACACGTTGATCGTGAAGCCATGGGGGCCGGGGTTCGACGGCGGCTCGAAAGTAGGGACGTTGAAACCCAGTCTAGTGTACACGATCGGAATGGATCAGGCAGACCATCGATTAAAAAGAGAAATGTGGTTCCATCGGTTACTCTTGCATTTACTCGGTGGAGAATATGATAAGGGTGAGGAGGAAATTCATTGATCATGCAGAAGATGAAGAGGGACAGACCGGCAAGAAATCAATCGGGACTTGGGAGGGTAACCAGACCGCTCGAGGTCTGGAATAAAAAAGGATGATGAGCCTGCCTCGGCCAGCCCAAGCATGAAGTGGTTTCTCCAGCACGTGTAGAAAAAATGAGAAGCGGGGAGAGACGGGAAGAGAATGAGGAGACGCAACGCACCAACATACAGGATCGATGTGCGCAGATAATTGGTGATGACGTGGCATCATGAGAGAGCAGCAAAATCATGTAGTGGGGGGTTCCTATTAAGGAATAGAAGATTGGTGTGCCCACAAATTATGGATTGTAGTTTCTTCAAGTAGCAAAAAAAAAAAAAAAACTGCACTGTCATTAACTACTAGAACGGGAAAACATATCACATTTCTCAAATCTCAACGGGGTAACACCTATCCTTGAAGTAAATGCACCTAGACCTGATACTGATCATCATTCACACATCATAGCAGAAGGTAAAGTCCCAATTATTGCCGAGGCACATTGCTGTAATCCGTAGAACCTCCAAACCCTAGCTTAATTGGCCTCTCAAAGTACATAAGTCAAAGCCAGGCCCTGGTCAAAGCACGAAACAACTAAAGCACCAACAGAATTTCACTAGGGAGCTGAACTGATTGGAAGTTTGTGTCCAACAATCCATTTGTATGCACACTTGAATTAGGCTTAGAGTAAGATCGGCAAGTGGAAGGAACTCTCACCTGCATTGGAGAGTGCTGACGGCGAATAATACGGCACAGTCGAAGTCCCCAATATCAATGGTCTTGGACCACATGCCAAACAAATTATGCGCATGCTCTAGGTCTTTCTCCAATTCCTCTCCCGACTCCTTGTCATCGTCATCCTCTGTCCATCCGCCCTGCTCCTCGTCATCGTCATCCTCTGTCCATTCGCCCTCCTCCTCGTCATCGTCATCCTCTGTCCATTCGCCCTCCTCGTCATCATCATCCTCTTTCCATTCACCCTCCTCCTCCTCATCGCCCTCCTCCTTGTCATCGTCATCCTCTGTCCATTCGCCCTCCTCCTCGTCATCAGCATCCTCTTTCCATTCACCCTCCTCCTCCTCATCGTCATCCTCTTTCCATTCACCCTTCTTCCCCCATTCCCTCACTTCGCTTGTCTCCATACTAGCCTGTTGCAACAGCAGATCCTGGGCTGCTTCACTGTTCTCCGAGGAGGGTAAATATGGCATTATTCCCCCAGCTTGATCTGAAAAGATAGAAAAATATAATGCTTACTGTCTTACCAAATGATATGCAAAGCACGACCAAGGCAAACATATCGAAGTGTCCCTTCAGGGACATCCAACAAAATGGGAAAATACAAAGAATGTACTCTAAAAGCTAGTGCAGGCTTAAACTCTGAATAGGCTAACAGTACCTGGGGTGTAGAAGCTGGTGTATGGAAAGGCATGGGAGAAGGTCGGCAGCTAAACGTATGAGCAGTTCATGCGGGTGGATAAGATTAATAAACTGCTCGGCGGAAAAATAGAAGGAGATGCGGTTTAGACAAAACTCCTGCGCAGCCCATTGATTTCTCTCCAATTTTTGAAATTTAACTGGGCACAATCTAGAAGGCTATTAATTCCAACATTCTTGACGTGTACCAGAATACCAGTGGAAACATTATTTGACATGTTTTGAGGGGTTGTAAAAGATCCTGGATATAAAATAGAATAGAAAATCTACACCGTAAGGGATTCCCTTACGGTAATGTTGCTCAAAAAAAAAACCAGTGGACACTGATACACGATGGTACATGTTGGTCGATTATGTTAGGCTGTTCGAATGATTATGTACCTTGTTAACAGTGATAGATTATTAATTAGTCGTTTCTGTATATAATTTGTGCACAAATTACAGCACTAAATCGTGCATTCAAAATAAGTAATCACATGTCACATAAATTTTGAACATCTAATGTTTGCTTCGAAGCTTGCAACCCAGGGTCTAGGGGTCCAAAATAATGCAAGAGAATAAATAGTGCAGTAGAAACCTGTCACATATTGAAGCTGAAACTGAATACCATGCGGTTATGTCTTGTCCTAAGAATCGTGCCCTGCGTCTAGCCATGCCAGAGTTCTGGGATATCCCCAAGGAAGAAGAGCTAATATATTCCGGGCATGATTGGGTGCTTAACGTACTTGCAAATCAGAAAGAAGACACGAGAAGCCAACTTCATGTTATTTGGTGGAGGGCCACCTAAAAATGGAGCTCAAGAATGGGATAGGAAAGGGAAATGTAAAATTGACCAACAAATCCCTAGGGAGAATAAGCCAATGATGGAAACCAACAAGACTGTTTGTGGTGTAAACCGCAACCAGGTTGCTTGAAAATAAACACTGATGCTTCTTTCCTAGCTGAAACAGGTACTGGACATTGGGGCGCTATTGTTCGTGACTGGAATGGGAAACCAATCCTCTCGGTCTGGAGCCCAATCGATCGCCGTAGTAATGCTGCTGAAGGTGAAGTCATGAGATCGCCGTAGTATTGCGGCGAGTCTTAATATGCCCACTATCCTTGAAAGTGGCTGACAGTATGTGGTTGACTGTGTCTCCAATCGCGTGCTGGGCAGATATCAAGCCTGCTTAATCATGGATGAAGCGATCAGCGTGGCTTGTAAAGGTCCATATAGTTGGGAACATAGCAGCTTACATTTTAGCAGCTCATAGCCGGTCTATGTCAACTAGTGGTGTGTGTGTAACCCGAACTAGTTTGAGTTAACATATAATCATCATCTTTCAATTTATCCTCGAATCACTTATCAGCCCTCCAGGGCCCCGAGGCCCTCTAAACCCTGGAAAAAAGCTCCCCTCGGTCTCCTCTCCCCTGCCGCTGCCTATATCCAGGCCATTATTTCCAATCAGGAAGCAGAAAAATTGCAATAGATGTGTGAAACATAGTAATTCGACTACTACTCTGCCAAGTAGAATCCCTACAGAATCCTGAAGTGCATAGCATGGAAGTGGTCTCCCCTTTTTTTAGCCCCATAAATAGTTTGCAATGCTCAACAAAAAACAATTAGGATGGAGCAATACAGCAGTGCATGCAAAACAGCCAGTCTAAAGAAAAGAAGATGCCAACGAATAGTAGAAATTACAGAAAGCACTTAGTTGCATAACAATGGCTCAAGCCAATAAAAAGTAGATAAACCAGTTCCTTGTCTAAATTAAAGTTGAACCAATAGAATGACACTTGAACAACTATACAATAGAAAATGTCGAGAAAAGCATCAAATTTGAACCGAATAACAAAATATTCATCGATGAGTTTGTCTACATGAATATAACCCAAGCAAACATGTGTTTCATCTAAAAAAGCATTACACATCCTGTCGAAGACATGCAGGGAAAGATACTATTCAGAACTCAGTAACAAGAACGATATAAAACTGCCTACGAAAAACAAGGGAATAAACAATCCTTCCTTGGATGCATAGCTGACCGCACCATTGATCACCAAAGAGGGAGGTCTGATTGTAAATATGGCCAGATCATACAGGTATATGCAGTTTGGACATAGATCTTTTAGCATGTGTCAGAGACAATAGACTGGTTACTAAAAACATACAGTTCAGTCTGAATAAAAGAAGCTTGAAACAATGCTCTGCATCAAAATGTCCGGTCTGCGTAAAGATAGCTTCAAACAATCCAGTGCATCAAAATGTTCAGTCTGTGTAGAAACTGGGAATGTAATTCATGGAAGGCACTGAGAAAGTACCTTCTTCCATGGCACCCTATCAAGGTTCATGGCACTCGTTTGAATTTACTGGGCTTTGTATCGAGACACAATCCAGAAGACCCCACCTCAGGTGAAAGATATTAGAATGCTAAGTAGAATATGATCCCCTGAAGATAGCTTACAAAATTTTAACCAAACGACTAACATCATACATTTTATGAGAGCTCCTCACTTTGGTGGCAGCAACTAGATTTCAATCATAATAGTGATAGTCCAGACCAATTTAATTTGATTGCTTGCCAATGATTTCTAATTTTGTGGTTGCTGGAGAAAAAAATTAACGGTGTGTTCTGCCAAACAGTCTAATGTTGCCGCAACTCTTCTAAGCAGAGTAATCTTGCAAACAAGAGTCAAATTGATTCAATCATTCCAGGAATTATTATGATAGATAGAAGCTTGTCATATGAACAGTTCAATACTAGCTATATTTTGTGAAAAGAAGTTGCAAGAATGCAAATATAATGCAAGTAAAGGAATAAGGGTGTGTTCTGCCAACAGTCTGGTGTTGTCACAATTCCTATAGTAAGCAGAATAATTTTGCAAATCTTAGTCGGATTGAATTAATCATACCTGGCATCATTATGGTAGATTGTTAGAAGCCTAGTGGATATGATTTTTTTTTAACAAATAGACTATAGAGTTCCCTTGAAAAACAATGAATGCACTGCAATTGCATATTGTTTGAGTGAAGATCACAAAACATTACATGGCATCAAATAGGGATATGGAAAGCATGACTGGAGGCTTGATTGCTTGAAACACATGACGAAGAAACATGAGAGGACACTATCAGCCGAAAACCAGTTGACTAGGTGCTATTGAAGAGGAAGAAACCCCATCCATGATCTGGTTCAGCATGGCGGCCTTCTCCTCTTGGGTCCACGAGTATTGCTCCGTCACCAGCCCCCAGTCCCAGTGCCCCTTGTCCCGAACATGCCCATCCTTGAACAAGGCGACATGACACAGAGCTGTGCATACTTCCACAACAAATTTGACAAGATAAAGCTGCCTCTCCATTGCTTGAAAACCAACCATCATAAACTCCTTCAAGTGATCGTGCCGAAGAATGGTGGGTTGCCAGGGTATCTCATCGCCAGGCTCCTCAAAGGAGGGAGCAACATGGACATGAAAGGTGTGGAGGGAAGGCGCTGTCTCAAGCAGGAGACGGGGCCATGAGACATCCCAGGACGAAGGCACGTCGGCGACCAGCAGCTGCCTGAGGTTTGGTAAAAATGTGGCCGGGGAGCTGGACGGCACAATCCATCTGCCAGGTCCAGTGAACCGGATAACCAAGTTCGTGATTTCCATGGTGTGTCCAAAAAACAAGCCAAGCTGCGCCTTGAGGATCTTCACAAAGACATGGCCAAATTCTCCCAGATCGTGGCCGAAGCCCAACGTGAGGTTATATTGGCTGAGGCAGGCAAATGAAGCGGACTCAAACAACACTCTTGTTCCCAGAGAGGCTAGCCTCTCGAGATAGGGAAGAGCCCTCATGCATAACCGCATGAACTCGCACTTGTCCAGAACCAGCTCCCTTATCTGTGACCTGGGGGCGTCCACGATGATTTGGTCTCCGCTCTGACAGGAGATGAGATGCAGCACCTGCAGCTGCGGGCACGAGGTGAAGACGCCCTCATAGGCTGCCCCTGGTGTCGATCCTGGCATGTCTTGCAGGACGAGGGTACTGAGTGAGCTGTACTCGTGCAGGGGCGGCAGCACGCAGCCTCCAAGCTTGAGGCTTCGCAGGCGTGACGCGCGGGGTTCCACACAGAGGCCATGGCTGGGAAAAACGTGGACTTCCCGTCCCCGGTGAATTGGCTTGGCAACAGCCTCGAGAGAAACGGCCCCCCAAACATCGATGGCCTTGGCCAGGAGACGGTTGATGCAGGCGGTGTTGTGGGTGGTGAAGAACTCGAGCCTCAGCCTGTTCACCCGCCGTCCGTCATGGCCAGCGTCCAAGAAGCTCTCGACGGATCTGACCAAGGAGCGCATGGCGCGGCGCTCGAACCGCCGGATGTTAGGCCTGATCTCCTTCTCCATGGTGTGGCGTCCGTACTCTAACGGAGATCCGTTGCCGACGAAGAGCCATTTGTGATAGCGCGGCGAGAGTATGTCGCCGACCCTGAAGTCGAGGTCGGGGAGCTGGCGGGGGAGGTGGGCCCAGCGCCTAGAGAGCGTCCCGGCGCCGAGTGCCGCGTGGGTGTCGATCTTGCGCAGGAGGAGGAGGAGGAGGTCGTCGGGGAGGGCGCTGATCCGGTCTTCACGGCGAGCAGCCTGCGCAGGCCGCCGCCGACGGATTGGACCCCTCGGGCTCCTGGCCATAAGCGCCGACGGCGAGTGTGTTGGGAGATCTAGTGGCTGAATCCAGCGGAGGGCCTGACGCCATCCCGGTGGTTTCACTCGGTGTTCGACGGCAGCAACAAGTTGCTTATGGAGAAGAAGAATAATGGCAGCCGATTGGACGTGAATTACATCAAGCGCACGAGTTATATTTAGCGGGTATTAATGGCGGCGCGTATAACGAAGAGGCCTGCGGTTGCTCTTCCACGGCGGTTCGGCGTCATTTCGGCGGTTGGTGGGTTGATCGACGCGATTGCCACTCTGGCAGTTGACCTCCCGACAGTTGATGTGCTTTAATTCGCGCCAATCGAGCCAAGCGAGCGGCCGCGGAGACACAAACGTGCTGCATATTTGCGCCGCATTTGCGTCGCTGCGAACGCCCCGGATAAGATGCGTCGCCCGCTGAAGCAGGGTGCAAGCGTATTTCCGGCCCGCGCGAACGCAAACGGTCGCGCCCCGTTGGAACCTTATTCAGAACTACTGCGTCTCTACTCCACACGCACCCCCAAATAAACGGGCAGAGCCAGCATAACGCTATTAAGGACGCTAGCAGACGATCTTCATTAAAATGTGTACAAAAATATTAGAAAATTTAAAGTACTCACCTCGGTCCTACCAAAAGTGTCACAACTTTGTCAAAATTTGGATTGCGATATAAAAAAGAACGGTTTGCTCCCTCGTGTCGCCCCCTCCAGGCGACTGAGGGGCGAAACCCTAGCCCATCATCACCCCTCCCTCCCCCACATCCTACCTCCTCGCCGCCTCCGGAGGCGCTGTCGGTCAAAGGCCACGACGCCGGTGAAGGGGGCGGCGGGGATCTGGGCTAATGTGTTGTGGGTATACTTCATGGGTGTACCATTTGACAGTGCCTAAATCCGGCAAGCCCGGGTGGCCCATAGATGGTGATGTGGCATGTGGCCCATCGGGCGGCCCAGTTGCTGTTGATCCTGAAGGATGAAGTCCGGCCCAGGAGAGGGAAGCCGGATCCGACCGACCTTTGGAGGAACCCGGATCCATGGAGGCCCATTAGGAACCCCGATTCGGTACGACGTATAAGGGAAGGCGGATCCTTGACATACACGGCAAGACATTGTACCGTAGTTAGGCAACCTGTAATCCGGCTAGTACTCTCCATGTAAACCCTAGATCCGTGCGCTTTATAAGCCGGATCCCGGGAGCCTTAGAAGCACAATCACAACTCATTGTAACAACACGAAAGCGCCCATATAATTCCAGACAAGCAGCAGTAGGCCCTGTCATCGTGCAGGTGTTCCGAAGCTGGGTAAATCGCGTACCACCATCCCGTGTGCACTCCGCCCTATGGCCCCTACTTCTTCTCCCCCTCGTGAGGATCCCTCCTTCGAGGCACCATCGATTAGGCAACGACAGTTGGCGCCCACCGTGGGCAAGCGGCGTCTGGAGGCCGGAACCGGGAGGGTTCCGCCATGGGAAGCTACGACGACACCATCGCTGTGGGGCGCGTCCTTTACGCCGGAAATCTGCCGATCGTCCCTCCGGATGAGTGCTGGATCCGGCTAAGACAAACCCCGTCAAGCTCTCCATCGTCCCAGTTGGCGGCATACACATCTTCATCGGGGAAACCGTCGATTCCGACGAAAACCCACTGGTAAGTAGCGCTGACGCGACCGCCGCTGAGCAGGACGCGATCGCAAAGATCCGATCCGAGATGCGGGAACTTCCCGGGGAAGATTCCGCCTTAGATCCGGAAAAATCAAAACCCACCCAATCCGCCCCCGAGCAGGAAACAACGGTGGAAGACCAATGCGGATCCGCCCGGGTCTCCCGGGTGTTACGAAGCAAAGGTGTCACTTCGTACACTTCTTGGCCCATACCGCCGGAACCGCCCCTCAAGAAGCCGGAGCCGGTCCCGAGCGAGTCGAGGCACCGGAAAACAACGCTACTCCGGATCGGCGGGAGGCTGTCGGAGAAAGCGGTACTCCGGTTGAAGAGTCGATCCTGGGTAACCTAAGCCCAATTTCCGGGGATACCCCCTCCATGGATACTGAAGAGTTCGATCGCAAGGTGAAGGAATACGGATACGGTGATCAGCCCGAAGTTGAATCCGCCCAGCCTAAATAGGTCCTCGCAACCTTGGCGGCGCTGGATCAACGAGAATCCGAGGATGACAACACCTACACCGACCCACAACCATCCCACGCAGGATCTCCGCTTTCGCGGGAACGACCGCGCAAGGAGGTCTTGTCCCCAGAGGAACTGGTTGAGCAAGCAGGCATGGAGGCAATCGCACACTCGGATATTCTTAACAAACCCATTACTCCTGAAGACGCAGAAGCGCTAGAAGCTAAGAGGATAGAGATGCTGGCCACAGCCCAAAAATTCGCTCAAACCGCAGCCGCAATGATTGACGAAAGGAAGGAGGCCGCGAATTTCGTGGACAACTTTCTCAAGCGCGAGCAGGAGGTGGACGAATCACTGGTGAAAGTCAAGCAACTCCGGAAGCATTGGGAGGATAAGATCACTGAGGCTCAACAGGAGGTCGATAAGATCCGACGGGAAGCTGTAACTCCCCGCAAGATCACCTTCGCAACTCCGACCGAGCAGCAGCCGCTCGCTACTCCAAAGGATAACATGAAGAAGGTTGCGGAGATCTTGAAGAAAAAGCCCGAGGAGATTGACATCGACTACGTCCGTACGCTCGTTGCCTCAGCAATGAAGCAGCAGAGCAAGGCAGACACTTCACGCAGGTTGGAATCCAACCCGGATCATTGCATCTCTACTGCGCAGAAGGACGCCTACGACAATCGCCATCGCGATGATGAATCGCGAACCGGATCCTCGCAACGCAGAAGAAAAACCAGAGAGCACCCAAATCCAATCCATGTACCATCAAAGACACCTCCGTCAGATCCAAAGAAGGGAAAGGATGCGATGTACACTAGTAGGAACAAGTACCGGAATACCTCACCTCCACCCAACGGATACCCGCGTCCTACGCTTCCTAGCCGCCGCAGTCCAGTCGGAAACACCAGGCCTCATGGCCCAGGTGGAATCAACATCCGCGACAACATGCCGCCTCCGAGGAACAGAGAGCGTACGCCGGAACCCCGCCGAAGCCGAAACAATGACCGAGAACCCGAGCCTAGGAGGAGTAGGAACGAGGAGCGTGACCCGGAGCCTCGCAGAAGCCGGAACGACGAAGGCAACCAGCACCATGGTGAAGGCAGCCATCGAAGCCGGAGTCAACATCGCGAAGGACGGGGAGAGTCGGATGGCGGAAGCAAGAAGTCACATCGGCCCCCTCGCAGGTCTCCCTCACCACCACCTAGCGGTGGAGGCGGAAAGGCGGAGGCGGCGGCCGGAGATCTCGCTCTCGCTCAAAATCCCCCCGCCACGGCTCGCGGGACGCGCGGGAACGTCTCAATGAATACAAAACTGATTACATAGGCCCAAAGTGCTTCGGCAGGATGATTCGAGAGGAACCAATGCCAAGGATGAACCTCAAGCTACCCGGAAACCTGAAGACCTATGATGGCACCGAAAGGCCGGATACCTGGATTGAGGATTACTATAATGCGAGTAACCTTTGCCGGAGGAACCCCTAATATCGCCTGCCGCATGCTTCGAGCTGTACCTTGTGGGTCCAGCCCGGATCCGGCTCGCGCGACCTCGAGAAGAATTCCATCTTTTGCTGGTTTGACCTGAAGACCGCCTTCGAAAAGCACTTCAGGGGCACCTACAAGAGACCTGCCACGACAAGCGACTTACAGGCATGTATCCAGAAGAAGGGTGAAACATCAAGGAATTTCCTCACCCGATGGTTGGCATGCAGGAACGAGTGTGAAAATGTTGATCACACCACGGCTATGCACGCCTTTATAGGTGGACTGCAGAGGGGAGGATTGCTGCGGCACAAGCTCACTTGCTTGGCTAACGCAAACAAACTGACTTTGGATGACATGATCTCCATTGCCAGCGATCACACTGCCGCCGATGACGATGCAGGCGGAGACCTCGCAGCCACAACAATTCCCCTGCACCAGCAAAAGAAGAACCGTGATAACGGTAACACCAGCGGCACTAAGCGGAAGAATCCACCTGATGACCAGAAGAGTGGCGGATCTGAGATGGTCGCCATGGCTTTCCAGCGCGGAGGTCAAGGAGGCGGAAGAGGCCGCGGCCGCGGAGGCGGAGCCGGCAGGGGCCAGCAGCGTGGTGACGAGGTCACCGCTGCCGGAAACCGCGCCCCCAAACATACGAGGAGTACGGAGACATGCCCCGCCCGGCCTACCCGGATCCGGCTACGGGGAAGTCCACTCACACTAACCGCAACCGCAAGTGGGTCAATGATCTGAAAAACGACCCGGAAGCGAGGATACAAGCGAGCCCGGAAGCACCGCCCACGCGGCAAAGGAGGCAAGGGCAAGAACAAGGACAAAGAGGAAGACGAGTTCGAGGCGATGGATGAAGATGACGCTTCGCCGGAACCCAAAGAGGGATCCGCGGCTAAATCCAACCCCTTTGGCAAAAAGGGTGTAGGCGCGTACCACACCTTCCTCGGAACCCCAACGAGTCCGCGCAAGCAAGTCAGACTTTCCGGATCCCGAACGCCACGGTTCCGAGCCTGTGCCGCGGTATGTCGGGTGGTTGGAAGTCCCGTGCACTTTTGATAGGCAGGATCACCCTACCATTGTGCCAAAAGAATGCTACGCCTTGGTTGTAAGTCCCCGCATTGACGGGTATGACTTCTCCAAGTGCCTCATGGATGGCGGAGCCAGCTTGAACATCATGTACCTGGAGACTCTGGAGCGGATGAACCTTACCAAGGAGCAACTTAAACATAGCACCACTGAGTTCCATGGTGTGGTTCCGGGTAAAAAGGCGAATTCCCTCGGCAGCATCAGACTTCCCGTGGCCTTCGGCGACATTAATAATTTCCGCGAAGAGATGATCACGTTTGAGGTCGTGCCCTTCAAGAGCTCCTACCACGTCATCTTCGGCAGGCCCACCTACCACAAGTTCCACGCAAGAGCGTGCTACATCTATAACAAGCTCAAGATTCCGGGTCCAAATGGTATGATTACCGTATCCGGAGACTACAAGAAGGCTCATGAGTGCGAGTTGGGCGAAGCCGCCTTCGCGAGTCCGAGATATCCGGAGAGGAGCCGAAAGGCTACGAGCCGCGGTGGATCCGACTGAAATGCAGACCACCAAGAAACAGATCTCCGAACAGAAAAACTCCTTCAAGACCGCGATAGAGACCAAGAAAGTCAACTTCAAGGAAGGGGACGCTACCAAGCAGGTCTCGGTTGGAGCCAACATGGACCCCAAATAGGAAGACGCGCTCGTCGAGTTCCTCCGCGCTAACATGGATATCTTCGCATGGCAGCCTTCTGACATGTCCGGAGTACCAAGGGAACTCGCCGAGCACTACATCAACATAAACCCGGGGGCTAAACCGGTGAAGCAAGCTATGCGACGCTTTGGAGATAAGAAGCGCCGCGCCATAGGAATGGAATTAGCAAAGTTACTAGAGGCAGGTTTTGTAATAGAAGTTACCCATACTGATTGGGTCGCAAATCCCGTCCTTGTACCCAAAAAGAATTCCGAAATACTAAGAATGTGCATCGATTACTCCGGCTTGAACAAGCATTGTCCGAAGGATCCGTTTCCCCTGCCGCGCATTGACCAAGTCATTGATTCGACGGCAGGGGCGGAACTTCTGTGTTTTCTTGACGCATATTCCGGGTATCATCAGATCCGGATGAAGAAGTCCGACCAAAAGGCGACCTCGTTCATCACCCCATTTGGCACTTACTTGCTATGTTACTATGCCCTTTGGCTTGAAAAACGCAGGTGCCACCTACCAACGTACGATGCGAGCTGTGCATCGAAGGACCAAATTGGCCGGAACGTACACGCTTACGTCGACGACATCGCGGTCATGACCCGGAAAGGATCCGACTTGATCAGCGACCTCACAGAAACCTTTGAGAATCTCCGACGGTACAAGATGATGTTAAATCCGCAGAAGTGCGTCTTTGGCGTTCCAGCCGGAAAACTCCTTGGCTTCATCGTCTCTAATAGGGGCATTGAAGTTAACCCGGAGAAAATCAAGACAATCTTGTGCATCAAAAGGCCAACTTGTCTCAAAGATGTGCAACGACTAACTGGTTGTGTTGCAAAGCAATCGGCGAGGTTTGTTAGCCGTCTTGGCGAGAAGGCGCTACCCTTGTACAAGCTATTGAAGAAGACGAGACAAATTTGTCCGGGACGAGGCAGCGGATGCGGCACTTCAAGGGTTGAAGGAAATACTCACCTCCCCACCTATTCTAGCAGCGCCAAGAGAGTCGAGCCTATGCTCCTTTACCAGCGGCTACCAACGGAGTCATCGGCCTCGTCATCGTGGTGGAGCGACGAGGAAGAAGGACACGAGTATGGAGTCCAAAGGCCAGTCTACTACATTAGCGAAGTACTTACGGAATCCAAACAAAGATATCCTCACTTTCAAAAGCTAGCCTATGGAGTTTTCCTAGGTAGCAGGAAGCTGAGGCACTACTTTCATGAGCATCCAGTAACAGTCGTGAGCAAAGCTCCGCTGTCAATGATTCTCAATAACGCTGACGCAACAGGACGCACAACAAAATGGGGCATTGAATTATCCGCCTTCGACATCAACTACAAAGCCAGGACCGCGGTTAAATCCCAAATCTTAGCGGATTTTGTTGCAGATTGGACAGAAGCTCCGGATATAAATCTGGAGCCGGAACCAGAGACATGGGTTATGCACTTCGATGGATCCAAGTAGCATCAAGGCTCGGGAGCCGGAGTCACCCCGAAGTCCCCTACCGGAGAAGAACCGCAATGACGTTCCGCGATCCACTTCGAAGCTACAAACAACATGGCGGAATACGAGGCTCTACTACACGGTCTGCGCATCGCTAAGTAGATAGGGATCAAGCACATTATTTGCTGCAGAGATTCCGACCTGGTGGCACAACAAGTAGCCGAAACCTGGAACGCCAGAAACTCCGTCATGGCGGCTTACAGAGATGAAGTTGACGAGATCGCCAAGTGCTTCCTCGGATACGAAGTCAAGTACGTCAGGAGAGACGACAATGCAGCGGCAGACATGCTATCCAAGCTCGGATCCGGCAGGAAACCAATTTCGCCCGGTATTTTCCTGGAGCATCTACGGATACCCTCGGTGAAGGGCGCTAACCCAGAAAACCCAGATGTGGCAGTATCTCCGGCTAGGGAAGTGATGGCTATCACTCCAGCCTGGACGCAGCCTTTCCTGGACTACCTCATCGATCAGAAGTTGCCTGACGACGAGATCCTCGCACGACAGATCATCAGACGAGCAAGATCCTACACAATCGTTGACGAACAGCTCTACAAATTACGAAGCGCAATAGGAGTATTTGAATATTTCTCAAGTGCGTCTCTAACCAAGATGGTATTGAGATACTCAGAGAGATCCATGCAGGGGACTGTGGGCATCATGCCGCTCCCAGGTCACTCGTTGCAAAAGCTTTTCGGCTTGGGTTCTACTGGCTCACAGCTAAAGAAGATGCTGACAAGCTGATAAAGACCTGCCGAGGTTGACAGTACTACGCTACTCAACCAAACGCTCCAGCCCAAGAGTTGAAGACCATCCCTATCACCTGACCATTTGCGGTCTGGGGGCTCGATATGGTTGGAAAACTAAAGAAATCATCTCCTGGCGGTTTTGAGTACCTCCTGGTCGTTGTTGACAAGTTCAGTAAGTGGATCGAGGCAAAGCCAGTGAGAAAAGCCGACGGTGCTACGGCACTAAAATTTGTCTGCAGCCTTGATGGCGTGTAACTCACACGTTCGTTGGGAACCCCAAGAGGAAGGTATGATGCGCACAACAGCAAGTTTTCCCTCAGAAAGAAACCAAGGTTTATCGAACCAGGAGGAGCCAAGAAGCACGTTGAAGGTTGATGGCGGCGGGATGTAGTGCGGCGCAACACCAGAGATTCCGGCGCCAACGTGGAACCTGAACAACACAACCAAAGTACTTTGCCCCAACGAAACAACGAGGTTGTCAATCTCACCGGCTTGTCAGTAACAAAGGATTAGATGTATAGTGTGGATGATGATTGTTTGCGAGAGAATAGTAAAGAACAAGTATTGCAGCAGATTTGTATTTCGGATGTAAAAGAATGGACCGGGGTCCACAGTTCACTAGAGGTGTCTCTCCCATAAGATAGCATGTTGGGTGAACAAATTACGATCGGGCAATTGACAAATAGAGAGGGCATAACAATGCACATACATGATATGATGAATATTGTGAGATTTAATTGGGCATTACGACAAAGTACATAGACCGCTATCCAAGCATGCATCTATGCCTAAAAAGTCCACCTTCGAGGTTATCATCCGAACCCCTTCCGGTATTAAGTTGTAAAACAACGGACAATTGCATTAAGTATGGTGCGTAATGTAATCAATAACTACATCCTCGGACATAGCATCAATGTTTTATCCCTAGTGGCAACAAGCACATCCACAACCTTAGAACTTTCTCGTCACTCGTCCCGCATTTAATGGAGGCATGAACCCACTATCGAGCATAAATACTCCCTCTTGGAGTTAAGAGCAAAAACTTGGCCAGAGCCTCTACTAATAACGGAGAGCATGCAAGATCATAAACAACACATAGGTAATAGATTGATAATCAACATAACATAGTATTCTCTATCCATCGGATCCCGACAAACACAACATATAGAATTACGGATAGATGATCATGATCATGTTAGGCAGCTCACAAGATCCGACAATGAAGCACATGAGGAGAAGACAACCATCTAGCTACCGCTATGGACCCATAGTCCAGGGGTGAACTACTCACTCATCACTCCGGAGGCGACCATGGTGGTGAAGAGTCCTCCGGGAGATGATTCCCCTCTCCGGCAGGGTGCCGGAGGCGATCTCCGGAATCCCCCGAGATGGGATTGGCGGCGGCGGCGTCTCCGGAAGGTTTTCCGTATCGTGGCTCTCGGTACTGGGGGTTTCGCGACGAAGGCTTTAAGTAGGCGGAAGGGCAACGCGGGGCGCCACACGAGGGCCCCACACACCAGGCCGGCGCGGCCAAGGGCCAAGCCGCGCCGCCCTATCGTGTCGGCGCCTCGTGGCCCCACTTCCTTTCCCCCTCGGTCTTCTGGCAGCTTCGTGCAAAAATAGGACCCTGGGCGTTGATTTCGTCCAATTCCGAGAATATTTCCTTTGTAGGATTTCTCGAAACCAAAACCAGCAGAAAACAACAACCGGCTCTTCGGCATCTCGTTAATAGGTTAGTGCCGGAAAATGCATAAATACGACATATAATGTGTATAAAACATGTAGATATCATCAATAATGTGGCATGGAACATAAGAAATTATCGATACGTCGGAGACGTATCGGCATCCCCAAGCTTAGTTCTGCTCGTCCCGAGCAGTGTAAACGATAACACGAGATAATTTCCGGAGTGACATGCCATCATAACCTTGATCATACTATTGTAAACATATGTAATGAATGCAGCGATCAAAACAATGGTAATAACATGAGTAAACAAGCTGAATCATAAAGCAAAGACTTTTCATGAATAGTACTTAAAGACAAGCATCAATAAGTCTTGCATAAGAGTTAACTCATAAAGCAATAAATCAAAGTAAAGGTATTGAAGCAACACAAAGGAAGATTAAGTTTCAGCGGTTGCTTTCAACTTATAACATGTATATCTCATGGATAATTGTCAACATAGAGTAATATAACAAGTGCAATATGCAAGTATGTAGGAATCAATGCACAGTTCACACAAGTGTTTGCTTCTTGAGGTGGAGAGAAATAGGTGAACCGACTCAACATAAAAGTAAAAGAAAGGTCCTTCAAAGAGGAAAGCATCGATTGCTATATTTGTGCTAGAGCTTTTATTTTGAAAACAAGAAACAATTTTGTCAACGGTAGTAATAAAGCATATATATCATGTAAATTATATCTTACAAGTTGCAAGCCTCATGCATAGTATACTAATAGTGCCCGCACCTTGTCCTAATTAGCTTGGACTACCGGATCATCGCAATACACATGTTTTAACCAAGTGTCACAAAGGGGTACCTCCATGCCGCCCGTACAAAGGTCTAAGGAGAAAGCTCGCATTTTGGATTTCTCGCTTTTGATTATTCTCAACTTAGACATCCATACCGGGACAACATGGACAACGGATAATGGACTCCTCTTTAATGCATAAGCATGTGGCAACAATTAGTATTCTCATATGAGATTGAGGATATATGTCCAAAACTGAAACTTCCACCATGATTCATGGCTTTAGTTAGCGGCCCAATGTTCTTCTCTAACAATATGCATGCTCCAACCATTAAGGTGGTAGATCTCTCTTACTTCGGACAAGACGGACATGCATAGCAACTCACATGATATTCAACAAAGGGTAGTTGATGGCGTCCCCGAAACATGGTTATCGCACAACAAGCAACTTAATAAGAGATAAAGTGCATAAGTACATATTCAATACCACAATAGTTTTTAAGCTATTTGTCCCATGAGCTATATATTGCAAAGGTGAAGAATGGAAATTTTAAAGGTAGCACTCAAGCAATTTACTTTGGAATGGCGGAGAAATACCATGTAGTAGGTAGGTATGGTGGACACAAATGGCATAGTGGTTGGCTCAAGGATTTTGGATGCATGAGAAGTATTCCCTCTCGATACAAGGTTTAGGCTAGCAAGGTTATTTGAAACAAACACAAGGATGAACCGGTGCAGCAAAACTCACATAAAAGACATATTGTAAACATTATAAGACTCTACACCGTCTTCCTTGTTGTTCAAAACTCAATACTAGAAATTATCTAGACTTTAGAGAGACCAAATATGCAAACCAAATTAGCAAGCTCTAGGTGTTTCTTCATTAATGGGTGCAAAGTATATGATGCAAGAGCTTAAACATGAGCACAACAATTGCCAAGTATCAAATTATTCAAGACATTTTAGAATTACTACATGTAGCATTTCCCGATTCCAACCATATAACAATTTAACGAAGAAGATTCAACCTTCGCCATGAATACTATGAGTAAAGCCTAAGGACATACTTGTCCATATGCAACAGCGGAGCGTGTCTCTCTCCCACACAATGAATGTTAGGATCCATTTTATTCAAACAAAAACAAAAACAAAAACAAACCGACGCTCCAAGCAAAGCACATAAGATGTGACGGAATAAAAATATAGTTTCAGGGGAGGAACTCGATAATGTTGTCGATGAAGAAGGGGATGCCTTGGGCATCCCCAAGCTTAGACGTTTAAGTCTTCTTAAAATATGCGAGGGTGAACCATCGGGGCATCCCCAAGCTTAGAGTTTTCACTCTCCTTGATCATATTGCATCATTCTCCTCTCTTGATCCTTGAAAACTTCCTCCACACCAAACTCGAAACAACTCATTAGAGGGTTAGTGTACAATAAAAATTAACATGTTCAGAGGTGACACAATCATTCTTAACACTTCTGGACATTGCATAAAGCTACTGGACATTAATGGATCAAAGAAATTCATCCAACATAGCAAAAGAGGCAATGCGAAATAAAAGGCAGAATCTATCAAAACAGAACAGTCCGTAAAGATGGATTTTATTGAGGCACCATACTTGCTCAAATGAAAATGCCCAAATTGAATGAAAGTTGCGTACATATCTGAGGATCACGCACGTAAATTGGCATAATTTTCTGAGCTACCTACAGAGAGGCAGGTCGGAATTCGTGACAAGCAAAGAAATCAGTAACTCGCGTAGTAATCCAAATCTAGTATTCACTTTACTATCAAAGACTTTACTTGGCACAACAAAACACAAAACTAAGATAAGGAGAGGTTGCTACAGTAGTAAACAACTTCCAAGACTCAAATATAAAACAAAAATACTGTAGTAAAAACATGGGTTGTCTCCCATAAGCGCTTTTCTTTAACGCCTTTCAGCTAGGCGCAGAAAGTGTGTATCAAGTGTTATCAAGAGGTGGAGCATTGATATCATAAGCTCCCCCATCTGTAGTGGTACTAAGGGCTTTGTCAATTTTAGGCCTATAATAATATTTCTTTGGTTTAGGCACTTTAGAGACATACATAAACTTTTGCTCCTTACCCACATAAGCTTTTTCTCTAAACTTTATAGATGAAAAGGTTGAACCCAAGGTTCCCATAGCTTTTTCAAGTTCACCAATCCTATTGATTTGATTATCATGGACAACACAAGTTCCTAGGACACTAATTCTTTCATCAATTCCTCCTAAGGATTTATCAAGTTCATCAGTTTTATCAAGTAACATTTCCAATTTAGTTTCAACACTCGGAAAATTTTTCTCTATGGTTTCCAATTTTTTCATAACATCCTCAAGAGAGGTTTCAATTTTACTTTCATTAACAGGTGGTGTTCCAAATAAACTCTCAATAATGCAACTAGCTTCTAAAGCGGGAGCGCCTAGGAAGTTACCTCCCGCGAGACAATCAAGAACATATCTATTCCAGACTAGAGATACCAACATAAAAATTCCGAGTAGGATAGTGGTGGAGTGTTTCTTAGTGCACCTACTATGAGCATCACTAATTCTATACCAAGCATCTTTTAAACATTCTCCCCCTTGTTGCTTAAACGAACGAACTTCAACTTCAGGATTACTCATTTTAGCAATAGTAAATAAAGCAAACTAAATAAAGTAAATGCACGTAACTAATTTTTTTGTGTTTTCGATATAGAGTGCAAGACAGTAAATAAAGTAAAACTAGCAACTAATTTTTTTTGTGTTTTGATATAATGCAGCAAACAAAGTAGTAAATAAAATAAAGCAAGACAAAAACAAAGTAAAGAGATTGGATTGTGGAGACTCCCCTTGCAGCGTGTCTTGATCTCCCCGGCAACGGCGCCGTAAAAAGAGCTTGATGGCGTGTAACTCACACGTTCGTTGGGAACCCCAAGAGGAAGGTATGATGCGCACAGCAGCAAGTTTTCCTCGAAAGAAACCAAGGTTTATCGAACCGGGAGGAGCCAAGAAGCACGTTGAAGGTTGATGGCGGCGGGATGTAGTGCGGCGCAACACCGGAGATTCCGCGCCAACGTGGAACCCGCACAACACAACCAAAGTACTTTGCCCCAACGAAACAGCGAGGTTGTCAATCTCACCGGCTTGCTGTAACAAAGGATTAGATGTATAGTGTGGATGATGATTGTTTGCAGAGAATAGTAAAGAACAAGTATTGCAGCAGATTTGTATTTCAGATGTAAAAGAATGGACCGGGGTCCACAGTTCACTAGAGGTGTCTCTCCCATAAGATAGCATGTTGGGTGAACAAATTACGATCGGGCAATTGACAAATAGAGAGGGCATAACAATGCACATACATGATATGATGAATATTGTGAGATTTAATTGGGCATTACGACAAAGTACATAGACCGCTATCCAAGCATGCATCTATGCCTAAAAAGTCCACCTTCGAAGTTATCATCCGAACCCCTTCCAGTATTAAGTTGTAAAACAACGGACAATTGCATTAAGTATGGTGCGTAATGTAATCAATAACTACATCCTCGGACATGGCATCAATGTTTTATCCCTAGTGGCAACAAGACATCCACAACCTTAGAACTTTCCGTCATCGTCCCGCATTTAATGGAGGCATGAACCCACTATCGAGCATAAATACTCCCTCTTGGAGTTAAGAGCAAAAACTTGGCCGAGCCTCTACTAATAATGGAGAGCATGCAAGATCATAAACAACACATAGGTAATAGATTGATAATCAACATAACATAGTATTCTCTATCCATCGGATCCCGACAAACACAACATATAGAATTACGGATAGATGATCTTGATCATGTTAGGCAGCTCACAAGATCCGACAATGAAGCACATGAGGAGAAGACAACCATCTAGCTACTACTATGGACCCATAGTCCAGGGGTGAACTACTCACTCATCACTCCGGAGGCGACCATGGCGGTGAAGAGTCCTCCGGGAGATGATTCCCCTCTCCGGCATGGTGCCGGAGGCGATCTCCGTAATCCCCCGAGATGGGATTGGCGGCGGCGGCGTCTCTGGAAGGTTTTCCGTATCGTGGCTCTCGGTACTGGGGGTTTCGCGACGAAGGCTTTAAGTAGGCGGAAGGGCAACGCGGGGGGCCACACGAGGGCCCCACACACCAGGCCGGCGCGGCCAAGGGCCAGCCGCGCCGCCCTAGCGTGTCGGCGCCTCGTGGCCCCACTTCCTTTCCCCTCGGTCTTCCGGAAGCTTCGTGCAAAAATAGGACCCCGGGCGTTGATTTCGTCCAATTCCGAGAATATTTCCTTTGTAGGATTTCTGAAACCAAAAACAGCAGAAAACAAGAATCGGCTCTTCGGCATCTCGTTAATAGGTTAGTGCCGGAAAATGCATAAATACGACATATAATGTGTATAAAACATGTAGATATCATCAATAATGTGGCATGGAACATAAGAAATTATCGATACGTCGGAGACGTATCAAGCCTCGTGACGAGATTCGGCATCCCACACAGCATAATCACAGATAATGGCACAAACTTCGCGCAAGGAGAACTAAAGGATTATTGCCATGACGTAGGGATCCGGCTTGACCTAGCATCAGTGGCTCATCCACAATCCAATGGTCAGGTCGAAAGAGCAAACGGCCTCATACTATCCGGAATTAAACCACGCCTTGAAGAACCGCTGCAACGCGCAGCTGGAGCTTGGGCGGAGGAATTAGACTATGTTCTGTGGAGTTTGCGAACTACCCCTAAAAGATCAACCGGATTTACCCCGTTCTTCCTGGTATACGGATCCGAAGCCGTGCTCCCCTCCGACATCATCCACGATTCACTGCGAGTCTCCGCCTATAATGAAGGAAATGCTGACGAGGCCAGACAGCTATCTGTGGACCTGATAGAAGAAGCTCGGAACCTAGCTGACCAACGCTCCACCATATACCAGCAGAAACTCCGACGCTATCACATCCGTTGAGTTCGGAATCGCTCTTTCATGGCCAGAGACTTGGTCCTCCGCCTTCATCAGGTGAAAGACCATAAGCTACAATCTCCATGGGAAGGACCCTTTATCGTTAGCAAAGTACTTCACAACGGATCGTACTACCTTGTCGATTTCCGGGAGCTAAAGGATAGACCTGCTAACTGGTACCGGAAACGCAAGCGAGAGGATCCGGATGACATCTACGTTGAAACAGATCGCCCTTGGAACATTGCACAGCTACGTCCTTTCCACACTTAGCACAATCTTCCGAGTTATATACTCTGTAATAGTTATACATGATCAATGAAATAAAGCTTTTGGTTCACTCTTTGAGTCTTTTACCTCCTTTACTTGTTCATCTTTAGATCGTGTATGTTTTCCGACTAAAACCGCAGAGCTGGATATTTCCGCCTAGGCGTGTATGAAAGTTGTGATTTTCAAAAATCGTCCTTTAGGACGTAAGCTTAAGTTTTCTGGTGAAAATGCTTTCTGTTGCGAACTCATGGATTCCTAGTAGCGATTTCCGGCACCTTAGCTGGGGGCTTGTTTCCGCGGTTATTGACGGATTGCCATTGGGCTTCGTCGCCGCTCGCGAGCATTCCCGGTTAAAGGTCTTCCGGCTCGCGGAAGGTCAAATGAGCAAGCCGGAAAACATCGAAATCAGCACTTGCTTTCCGACAAAACGAAACATGCAAATAATATTAAAGGATAGCAGGATAAGTTGTTTCCGCCCATGCATAATTGTTTCGTCCTAGCTACTTAAGAATTTAAGTTATCTTACAAACCCACTACGGGGCCAAAATAATACAGCAGTTTGACTGTTTCACAGGATTTCTATTCGGAGGATTGCTCCTCATCAGACGCTACATAGGCGGAGCCGTCGCCAGAGTCGTCGCCGGAGCCAATGCCGGAGTTGTCTTCGGATTGATCAGCACTTGATCCGGAGCCCTCCGCGTCGCCCTCCTCAGCACCTTCCTCTTCATCTTCCGCATCCGAGAAGCCCTTGGGGAGATCGTACTTGTTGTACCAGAACGAGTGGTTAACTCGCCCAACAAAGAGCCGATCGAATCCCTGGGTTTCCGCGAGGATGGAGCGCATGTTGGCACCCTTAGGGGTGTCGCGCGCAACGTCCGCGAACTTCATGGTGGGGAAGTGCGCTTTGCAGGTGGCTAAGACGAGTGAGGCGACTCCGCGAGCAGAAGATTCTTGCCAATCTTTGATAAGTTCCGGCACCTGCCTCATAAGCCTGGTCATAGTGTCAATCACTGTGGTCTTGGCTCTCTTTAAGGACAGAGATTTGGCAATTCCGCGACACGCCTCGACCAGCTCGTCAATAGAACTCCGCGCTTCATCATATGCTTTCGTCCTCTTGAGGGTTGAATCCTTGGACCATTCAAAGCCAAGACTCGCTGCGAAAAAGTTGATCAGTTCTTCCGAGGACGTCGAAAAATATGAGGAAGTCGGAGTCAAGATAGGAAAGGTTCTTACGGAAGATCATTTTGTTGATAGCCTCCGCCTCCGCCTCTTGACTCTTGTTTTAGCCGCTAAGGTTGATACCCTTTGCTGGCTCTTCTTGAGTTTTTCCGCAAGATCCGCCATGTCGCGGGCATGCTTCTCCAGGAGCTCCTTCCTCGCCAAAGTCTCATTCTCGAAGGATTCTTTAATGAAGGCCTTGAGGGATTCGTTTTCCGCCTCGAGCACTTGGACTTTGGCGGACAGTTCGTCGATGGCGGGGCGCTTGGCAATTTCTTCTGTAGGCGGAAAATCACACATGTTATGCATCAGGAAGGTTCATAGAAAAGTTCAAGTCTAACCCGGAGTTCTCACCGTTTAGGCGGGTCTCCAATTGCTTTATAGCCTTTTGGCTATTTTCAGCATTCTGGCGCAGCCCCTCTATCTCCGTCATTTGCTCCAGCACATGGACGTCTTCGTGCAGCTTCCGCATGTTCTGAGAAGCAGACAGGAGTTAGCCGGAAATTCAAAATTCTGGGGGCTGGCGAGGATTTCAAAGTCTTGGATTGAGAAAATTTTAAATTTCCGCCTAAGGTGCATATCGAAAAAAGCATCGGCTAACACATGTTACACGGAAAAAATGTCTAACCCAATGCTTGGGGGCTAGTGTTACCTGGCACACCTCCTTATGCTTAGCAAATAAGACCTTGAGATCACTCTCGAGGTCGGAGAGCTCCTTCATTTCCGTATTCGCAGGCCCCCACACCTTCTCCATCATGGCGGAAACTTCCGCGTGGCGTTGTGAGAGGGGAAGCTTTTGCAGAGACGGAGAAGGGTGAGGATAAGTTTGGGGCGTGCCAGTGGCACGAATAAGCTGCACCTTCTGCTCTTATTGTTCAGGCGTAGGCTCAGCTGAGGTGGCGGTTGGCTGCTCAGGCGGAGGTGCAGACGAGGATGCGCCCTTGCCGGAATCGCCATGGCCAGTTGGATCTTCGGGAAGGTCATCGATGTTGATGACGTCCTTGGGATCCGGCTTGGCGGTTGAGGAGGCCTTGGGCGGAACCTCGACTTCCGGTGTGACTGGTATGGAAGCCGGAGATGGCTTGGTTCTCTTCTTGGGGGCCTTAGGGGCCTTGGGGGCTAGCTTCCGGAACTTCTGTTGCGAAAAGGGAAAAAGCATAATGACTAAGTGCTGATTCATGATGACAGAGGGATTTAAATTCGGAAATCGAGCACTTACCCGGAAGGCTTGAAGAAATGATGAATGTCAGGTTGGGCTCTGTTGCTGGTGTCGATAAGCTTGAGGCGCTTCTTCTCCGCCTCCGCCTTGCGGGTAGCTACGGTGCTAAGCACCTCGCGGGTGCGTTTGGCTGCAGGGCTGGAGGGAGCAGCCCTTTTTCTCTTGGAGGGGCGCGGGACCTCGGGAGCCTCCGCCTCCGACGCGGCTTCCGGATCAGTGTTGCCCGCTTGAGGGACTCGGAGGAGAGTTCCGAGATCGCCTTTCTCGAGGGCTTCGAGCTACGTTACCAAGCCATTACTTAGACAAATTTCAGATTACAGAGGAATCAGCAGTTGAGACAAGACAATGTACCGCGGTCCCGGAGCCGTTGGTGTGGATGTCCTTGTTACACACGTGAATATGAAGATCACGCTGAATCTTGATGAGGAGGCGGATCCGTTTGTCGATGGCGTCAGCAGAGAGGTTGTCCTTGGAGGCGCGCATAGGGTCGTCGCGCCCCGTGTAATGGAACATCAGGCGGTCCCGATGTTGAAGTGGTTGGATCCGCTTGGTGAACCAGGACATGGTGAGGTCTTTCCCCGTCAGGCCTTCCTCCGTCAGCTTGCAGATCCGCCTAACTGCTCTAGTCAGCTGAGGCGACTCGGAAATATGAGGACATTGAGTCTAGGCCGGAGTCTCGCTGGCGGGGCTGTTCTTGAAGGGCGGCAGCATCCTTTCGCTCGCAGGGTCGGAGACGTCCTTCAGGTAGAAGAAGCCTCCGGACCAGTACCGCGCCGATTCGTGGCGGTCGGTGGGAGGATAGACGCGACCGGCGCGGAGCATGAAAGTGATGGACCCGCAAGTAGCCAACTCGGAGGTCTGTGGGATCTTCTCCTTTTTGACGGAGAAATACTGAAAGAGAGAAAGTTCTAGAGGTACCCGGAGATGGCCCTCGCAAAGGGTGACGTGATTGCTGATCGCCAAGACGCTGTTTGGGGATATGTTGTGGGGCTGGAGCCCATACTCCTTCAAGATTTCCGAGAAGAAATCACTCGGAGGAAATGAGAAGCCGCGCTCCACAAGCGCCTTGGTCACCACCATCTCTCCGGCTTCGGGAGCTGGAGCCAGAGAACCCGGAACTGTCCGCCAGGATCCGGGCTTTAGGAAGCCCTCCGCTTCGAGGTTGTTGAGCTCTGTTATGGTGGTGGTGCAGGGCCACCATTTCCCCTTGGCTTTGCTGTCCCGCTGGCGAGCCTTGTATTTTTTGGCGGCCGCTTCTTCCGCCTTCTGCTCTGTTTGGTCCGCTCCGGAGGTTTTCTCCGGGTTAGCAGAGGTCCCCTCGACATCCTTGCCGGAATCCTTGGAAGGATCCAGCTGGACTGGGACAAAGGGAGGAAGGGCGGAGGAGATTGGGGTTGCCATGATCGGCTCGGAAGTTGGAGGTGGAGTCGTAGAAGACATCTGAAGAAGAAACAATGGCGGAAAACATAGCTTAGTCGGATCCAACGTCAGCATCCTAAAGCTCATCCCTACCAACTACGACGCGAGGACGAAGCTCGAGAACTTACCGTAATGGTTTCCGCGGTGGTCGGAGTCACCGGCGACGAGGTTTTTGCGCGGTGGCTCGCTGAAGTTAAGAACAGGGCGAACTCTGTGCGGTGGCGAAGCGGCTCCGACGAGACTCCGGTGAGATTCCGGCAGACTCCGGCACGGCGGAGAGAGAGCTCGAAGGCGGCGCTTCGCAGAGAGGTGAAAGGGGGTGAATGAGGAGTTTAGGGGTCGACGGTGGATATTTATAGGCCGTGGGAGGAGATTCGCGCTCTGCATCCTGTGGTCGGAACGCAAGCGTCGCACCGTTGGATGCGTGACACGTGTCGAAGCCCTAAACGGTAAAAATGGCTAAGGATAATTTACCGCTCAAATCGCGCGAAAATGGCGCCTGAATTGGCGGAACCGTTTGAGTCTTTTAAGATTCCGGGAAGCAGCGTGAACATAAGCAACTCTTGTCCGCAAGCAGGGGAGTAACCCGGAGGCATGTCATGTACTGTCGATGGATGAAGTCCCGCAGGATGGGGGAATTTTCCGACTAAAAGTTGGGAAAAAAGAAAATGTGAAGTTGGAGTTCTTCAAGTTTCTCCGCGTTACCAATATTGCTGGAGACCATAAGGCGTTAGCAAGGCGGAAACAGGAGGTGAAACTCGGAGAACTATGGTGGCTACTGTTGTGGGTATACTTCATGGGTGTACCATCGACAGTGCCTAAATCCGGCAAGCCCGGGTGGCCCATAGATGGTGATGTGGCATGTGGCCCATCGGGCGGCCCAGTTGCTGTTGATCCTGAAGGATGAAGTCCGGCCCAGGAGAGGGAAGCCGGATCCGACCGACCTTTGGAGGAACCCGGATCCATGGAGGCCCATTAGGAACCCTGATCCGGTACGACGTATAAGGGAAGGCGGATCCTTGACATACACGGCAAGACATTGTACCGTAGCTAGGCAACCTGTAATCCGGCTAGTACTCTCCATGTAAACCCTAGATCCGTGCGCCTTTATAAGTCGGATCCCGGGAGCCTTAGAAGCACAATCACAACTCATTGTAACAACGCGAAAGTGCCCATATAATTCCAGACAAGAAGCAGTAGGCCCTGTCATCGTGCAGGTGTTCCGAAGCTGGGTAAATCGTGTACCACCGTCCCGTGTGCACTCCGCCCTATGGCCCCTACTTCTTCTCCCTCTCGTGAGGATCCCTCCTCCGAGGCACCGTCGATTAGGCAACGATATAATGGCTCCTAGGTGTGGTGATAGGTGGAGGAACCCCGCTCGGGGCTTGCCGATGCTAGTGCAGACGCGCGGTTGGCGACCCCTGGTCCGACCTGCTCCTGCCGGAGTGGCCTCGGGCCAGGGCAGTGTCGCCGGCGCTCTCCCCGGTGGGGGCCTGGGAACCTGAGGCGACGGCCTCTGCGAGGTGAGGGCGGCGCAGTCCCGGACGGCGGGGGGCGTTGGCGGGTGCTGATGACCGCCTCCTCGGTCGCGCGGGCGGCGTGGAGGTGGTGGAGGTTGCTCGCGTCGCGGTGGTCGCCCTGTCGACCTCCGAGTCAGTTCTGATGATGGCGGCCTGTGTCCGCGTGGTACCCACCCCAAGGGCAATCTAGCGTTCTCATTTGGCTGCGGTGTTGGGGTGGCAGAGTTCGGGGTTCTGGCCGGGAGAGATATTTGGCCGGCGGCGGCCACGGCGGCGACGACGTTTCGGACGCCGTCTTCCTCCTTGGAGGCGACGCTGAGGTACATCCACTTCCCTCGGGTGAAAACCCAAAATCTCCGGACTGGGCGGCGATGGGAGGCGCTGCCTTGGGACGGCGGAAGGTGGTTGTGATGCGTGTGTTTCCTGGCCCGCAGGTGGCGGCATTTCGTGTGGCGAAGTGTGGTGGTGCACGGCTGGTGCGGTGGCGTGTCGGCGGGTCGGCGCCCTCGGCCTGGGCGAGAAGGGAAATATGTCCCCTTTCCGGCAGCTATGGGTGCCCCAGACGTTCACGGCGACATGGATGCCCTTTTCTTGTCGTGTCTTCTTCGGCGAGCTATTTCCTGAAGCTGAAGTCTTTTGGGTGGTCGGTGCGATGGCCGGCGGCAATGCCCGTGGTGTTTCGCGTGCGGTGCTCGTGCCTTGTGATGTCTCTTGGCACGCTGGCCCAGGTGTCTATGCGCGCTCTAGGGAGAGCTGCTCTGCCTTTCGACGGTTCGGTGCCCTACGATCCAGGGTGAGAAGGTTGGGGCCTTCTTCGGAGGTGGAGGCGGATGGCATGCTGGTGGCGACGCACCTGGTCTTGAACATGGCATGTGTCTGGTGGTGAGCTTCATGGCGTTTCCTCCCCTCCGCTCTGTCCATTCTGTTGGATGATAGCATTGAAGATCAAGATGTGCTTTTTTTGTTTTTTCTTTGGTTGCTTGTCCCTTGATGCTTGTAAGTTGTTCGCTCAGCACCTTGTAACTCTGCCGTTTGTGGCTTTATTAATTTAAACCTGGGCCTCAGGGTCTTACCTCTAAAACAAAACAAAGTTGAGATATTTTTGGTGGGACGAAGGGAGTAAAACATTTAGTAGAAAAAACCTACACAAATTAAAGGCGCGATAGTCCCTACTCTCCGCACCATGACCGCCATCGTCGGAGGAGGCTGAATGGATCGTTAGCGAACAAGAGGGGGGAATGGTCGATACACAAATTTTATAGCCTTTTCAATTTTAGGCGCGATGCAGAAGTAAAGGTGACAACTTTGATGATAAGGGTGATCTTAGTATGGGCCTATGTGATGCAATGAGTAAAGAAACCGACAAGATAGTAAGAGAGAGGGAGCGGGACAACCGGGGTAGCGGAGACGAGGCGAGGTTTGTTTCCCGCAGTTCCTCCCACAAAAGGGAGTACGTCTGCGTTGAGGTGGTGTGAACCACGAAGGCTCAACGGCCACACATGCCTCACCTTGTTCCTCGAGAAAGCCCCCACGAATGATCTTTCCCTTCTCCACTAAGTAGTCGGTCCTTCACAAGGTTAGGGCAAGCTCCACAAACACCGAAGGCTCCCAACACCCTATGGGGCTAGCACAACTCCAAGCTAGCCTCCATATGAGCTCTTCTTCCAAGATCCCACCATAGGAACCCTAACTCCAAGATCAACTAAGGACTAGGTGATATTGGTGAAATCTCTCTCGGTAGAACTATAAATCGGGGTCTCCTCACCACTCCTCAAAGTTTGGGCAAGATTTATTGGGTAGGGAGGGAGATCCTCAAGGTTTTGAGCTCAGCAACAATGGAGGAGAGAGAGAGAGAAGAGTTGAAACGAGTTGGGGAAGAAGGACCCCTTTTATAGGGCCCCCAAATCCAACCGTTATGTCCAGTTTCTGCATGACCGATACTACCGTTTCGTACCGGTCTGGGTTCGAAATCAGCTCCCATATCTGTCACATGGGGCTCAAAGCGATACTACCGCTACCGGTACCGCTGAGGTACCGGCAGGGCCTCTGCGAGCCCCGGACTCCCTCCCGGTACCATTGCGGTAGTGCCGTAGTTTGTAGTTACGGTACCAAAGCGGTACCTTCATGAAAAAGCCGCTTGGAAGAGGTACTTCCGGTCGAGGTACCGTAACACATGTTATGAGCTTTTCTCAGTGCAAAGCCTAGAGCTGTACTGCTGACCGGTACCAATAGCGATAACGGTAGTACCGGTCAAGCTGAAAGTGGTTTTTCCTCTTTCCCTCTCCAACCATGTCACCTTGCGACACACACAAAATCAGAAAACCTATAAGCTACGCTTGAGTCTTTTGATCCTGATACGTTCAGCGAGGGCACCGTCCACCTACAAATTTATCCAAAGCAAACTATGCACACGGTGAAAATTCATTCTAGTGTTGTTATCAAACACACAAAACACGAGGTATAGATTTTGCTCTTTCAGTCTCCCGCTTTTTGGTGTTTGATGACAACACAAGAATTTGCAATATAGCACAAGATATTATGTTAAGATCCTAGATTTGCAAAAAATAGACGGAGCTGCCCCTAGATGTGTGCATAGTTTGAATATGCATCTGAATACAAACACACACATCCTAGAGACATAACTCCCCCTAGATTCTACAAACCAAGCACATATGCAACAAGGATATTTGACATGTCTATATAGCATATGCATTACATTGAGCAACATATTTCGATACACGGAGTTTGAGTGAATGAGTCATACCTTTGCCTTGAGAAAACCCAAACTTCCAATAATTATGCCTCCATAGAGATGATGTAGCCACAATAGATGAATACCGAATACCAATATAGTCTACCATAATAAGTCTTATTACAAACCGGGGAGATCCACGAATAAGTAGCAAAGTATCAAGCACACAAATAGAGTTTCTCGAATAACTAGGATAAAAAGTGATGCCAATGCCGAAAAGACCAAAACGAAGCACCAAGCCCTTGGCATCCCGATGCAAATACCTGTCCTAATAGAACAACTTCTCCCCTTTTGGCATCGGAACACCAAAAAGGGAGAGGAAACATGCTAGCGTCCCAAGAAGATCACTCGTAATCCTCGTCATCCTCCTCCTCGTCATCCTCATCATCCTCCTCCTCGTCCTCATCATCTCCAAGGTCCTCCTCGTCATCCTCGTCCTCATCATCTTCGTCTTCATCTTTAACTTGAGCTTTGCCATGAGGTGGTGGAGAGGGACGTTCAATGTGCTCGGGAATGGAGTCCTCAGAGCTCGTCCACTTGTGCTTGGATTTCCACTCCTCGGGAGGGGTGATGATGTTCTCGGAGCGTTAATGAGTGAAGCCTCGGAGAATTGTAATTGACAAAGAAAATAAGTGAAGAAAATAACTTAATGTCCCCTGCAACAGATTATCTGTCTCTGAATATATTCCTGAAGCTTCACATCAAACAGAGACAAAAGAAGTCAGATTAGCCATATTGGGATTCATAAGAAGATTTGACTATATGAACCAGCACATCATTCATCTAGTTACTGCCGAAGGAAGAAAGAATGCATGAATAGAAGAACCAAGAAGTATTATATAGCTGCTCGACGCGTACGATTGGGACCTGGTAACGCGCGAGGTCGACATCCCACGCGTTGATTGCTGCCACGAGATTAGCACGTAATATAGGCATTAGTGAATACGAATCTTTCATGTCGTTTCGATTGGCAGATACGCATGTTTATACGCAGCAGCCTCGTACGCAAGTGGGATGGGATTAATTGAAACTTCGGTCCACTGCTGCGTACAGAGTTATTGCACATGCAGAGTTATTGTGCATGCATGCTTTTGACCCGCTGAATGTGGAAGCTGAGATCTACTGAAAATGGAAGAATCTGATCTGTTTTTTTGCTAATTTATTACAAATTAATTAAGGATCTTTATTTTCATCAAGTAAGAAATGCATTATTTTTGTACCAGGTATAACTTCAAAATTTCATACATAATCTGAAATCAAATGCCATAAGCATTAGTGTCTTGAAAGTGCATTCAGAAATAGATTCCATGGCCTTGGAAGATAGAAAAAATATATTTGTACTTCCAGATTAAGCTTCATTTATTGTAAAACCCAAAATCAAAGATAAAGGAAGAGAATCAAAATTTACAGAAAAAATAAAGAAATGAAAGAACATGCACTGAGACATGGAGGTCACAAAACAATTGATTCTAAAACCATTACTAGTCCATCAGAAAATAAACCAAAAAAACATTGTGGTAGAATCCACCAATTAAAGCAGGTCCATATGATAAATAAACATAATTATGTACCAGATCAGAATGAGGATGGAATCTGTGTACAAAACCAACCCGCCAGACTAAAGGAAATCAGATCAAGATAACTGGCCCAGATCTTACATACAAAAATGGTGGCCTACATGAATCGTGGCCAGCTGAGATCTGCTCGTGCCATGGGTAGATGGACTTGACCTGAACGTCAGGAATTTCTTCTTCTCAGGTGATGGTTACGAGGCTGTAATCTGCTGCGGTGTAGGAGCGATTTTGGTTCGGAGGCTGTGGTTTTCTTGGGATTTCTGAGGTGGTGGAGTGGGCAAAATGCCTGAGGCGAGAAAGAATGATTGGATTGGGGAATCATTGTCTTGCCTTATAGTGAAGTTCTTGGAGGCAGGGCACTAATTCAGGATTGATTTTCCCCTGCTCGCCCTCCGCCGGAGATTGCCAGGACTGGATGGGGATTTGGTTGCTCCATGCGCGTGGTCCAAATCCGCAGCAAAACGGGATAGGAAAAAGAATCCCACAGCAGCCCACCACCATCTCGACTCACCGTTGAAGGACGATGTCGTATGCTGTTGTTGTGAAAATATACATCATATACTTGAATTAAATACATGTGAGGTCTGACACGTGGTGGTCTTTAATTGGATTGTTTTCATCCTCGGGAGTACCCGGGTTCCGATAGGTATTTTCGCTTAACAACAAGCTAACTTGATGAGTGAAAGAGAGATCATTTCGGAAATAAGAGGGTGCGTCTGGTGCTCTAGAAGAACATCTAGTAAAATGCTGTATGATAAATCAAAACAAATTGCCTAGTAACTTGCCTAATTAGTTACCATAAAAGAACCAGGCATGTAAAAATAAGAACACATATTGGGATATCATGTGTATGATGATTAACACACACAAACTTTACCAGCTGCGAAAACTTACATATTGGGATATCCCACTGCTCCAACATGTACTCCTAACACAGTAGAAAGTAATAATTGTAACAACAACACAAGTAAAACAAAAAAAATCAGGATAAATTAAGAGTGCCTAGTTGTTCAAGTGGTTGTCCAACCATAAACAAAGAAGTATACACTGTGGAAAGTGGACTGGGCTTTTTAGGGCAATGGCCTAAAATGGGCTCAGCTGATCTTTACAAAGGCAATAGCTTGTACTAACTTCATTAGTATAGTGACCTGTCAGACTACTCACCATAGAAGCACACCTCTACAGACTGTCATCGCTTGGATAGTTTTAACATCAAGACAAATGTAGGCAGAACAAAAAAGAACTGAGCGGACACACATAAAACATATATATAATAAATATGCCTAATTTTGTACTGAGTGACATGAATAACATCAGGATCTTAATTTCTAATGATAATAAGTATACCGCGTATTACCTGAAACCTGACTATCATTATCTGAATTTCGAAAATATTCATTGGATAATACAAAATAAGAATCCAGATAACAAAATCCGCATCAGTTCTCAATGGCAAGAAAAAGGAGTCACCAAAAGATCGCCAAGCAAGCAAGTACCAATTGTTAATAGAAACACCGGTTGCTTTTATATTTTAGTATTTGATCATCGACATGAACAAAATTATGGGATATTGCTGGATGATTGAATTTCCCGAGGAGAAGGAGAAGGGGGCGAATGGATGGCCTGTAGTACAATGCGGCAGTTATTTGTTCTGTCCGCAAGGGCTTCGAGGTTGCTGACCTTCCTGATGTAGGTCTTCATGTGGAGCATCGCATGAATCCATTAGACCACAACATCAAATTATTGGACCATCATCTTCCTCACAAGCATTGCGAGCACACGGCCTGAAATTATGGAAACTGGTGAGTCACTGTAGTGCCCAACTACATTAACCATAAAAACAACCATTCCACCATATATTCATTTTAGCACCATGATGGAGCATGAACAGGCAGTCAGACATCTCCAGCCAACCCAGGGAACATTCTAGCTAAGCCATTTTAGCACTTATAGTCTGAGCATTAGTTAGGATATGAGTTGGCAAATCATTTCTATCATCAATATATAAGATGTTTGCACACACCAAACAATAACATAAGCATCTTCATTATTTCAAAAGGGTAAACAGAGTTGTTTACAATAAATATTCAGTTACTCACCTACAGAAAATAAACACTAGACTAATTAGACATTATTAAGAAAAGAACACGCAACTCTGGTATCAGATATTCAAAAGTAGGTAAAACCAATAAATCAACGAAGAGCACAATGAATATATTAGCACCTTGAGCCTAAACATGGATATGGCCTACCATAGATATATAATCATAAAACATGGACACCAAGGGTAAATGAAATAAGTATGATGTGGTAAAGGAAGAAATCTGTACCTGGCAAGTAATTGGTTGGAAAAGATGCACGCAAAGCCTTCCAAAACAAGGAATACATTTTTGAAGCAGTAGTAACATTACTGGGAATATGTCCAAATCTTCATCGCCTTCTCGTTAGAATATATAGAAATCTTTATCCATGAATGTTCATCCCACCTTTGCAACACCCTGCTTCACAAATAACTCTTATAAGTCAAGGTCCATACAAACCTTCCGAACCAATCAAATGCACATCTGAAATTTCTCTGTATGTATGCATGCGAGGGCTTCTTCTTCCATGGCACCCTATCAAGGTTCATGGCACTCCTTGAATTTACTGGGCTTTCTATTGAGACACAATCCAGAAGACACCACCTCAGGTGAAAGATATTAGAATGCTAAGTAGAATGTGTTCCCCAGAAGATAGCTTATAAATTTTTAGCCAAACGACTAACATCATACAGTTGATGGGAGCTCCTCACGTTTGGCGGCAGGCTGGCAGCAACTAGAGTTCAATCATAATAGTGATAGTCCAGAACAATTTAATTTGATTGCTTACCAATGATTTCTAATTTGGTGGTTGCTGGAGAAAAGAATTAACGGTGTGTTCTGCCAAACAGTCTAGTGTTGCCACAACTCCTCTAAGCAGAATAATCTTGCAAACAAGGGTCAAATTGATTCAATCATTCCAGGCATTACTATGATAGATAGAAGCTTGTCATATGAACGGTTTAATGCTAGCTATATTTTGTGAAAAGAAGTTGCAAGAATGCAAATATAATGCAAATAAAGGAATAAGTGTGTGTTCTGCCAAACAGTCTGGTGTTGTCACAACTCCTATAATAAGCATAATAATCTTGCAAACATCACTCGAATTGAATTAATGATTCCCGGCATCATTATGGTAGATTGTTAGAAGCCTAGTGGATATGAACAATTTAACAAATAGAGTATAAAGTTCCCTTGAAAAACAATGAATGCACTGCAATTTCATATTGTTTGAGTGAAGATCACAGCACATTACATGGCATAAAACAGGGATATGGAAAACATGACTGGAGGCTTGGTTGCTTGAAACACATGAAGAAACAAGAGATGACTTGATCAGCGAAAAACCAGGTGGCTAGGAGCTATTGAAGAGGAAGAAACCCCATCCATGATCTGGTTCAGCATGGCGCCCTTCTCCTCTTGGGTCCACGAGTATTGCTCCGTCACCAGCTCCCAGTCCCAGTGCCCCTTGTCCCGAACATGCCCATCCTTGAACAAGGCGACATGACACAGAGCTGTGCATACTTCCACAACAAACTTGACAAGGTAAAGCTGCCTCTCCATTGCTTCAAAACCAATCATCACAAACTCTTTCAAGTGATCATGCCGAAGCATGGTGGGTTGCCAGGGTATCTCATCGCCAGGCTCCGCTAAGGAGGGATCAACGTGTACATGAAGGGTGTGGAGGTTAGGCGCTGTCTCAAGCAGGAGACGGGGCCATGAGACATCCCAGGATGAAGGCACATCGGCGACCAGCAGCCGCCTGAGGTTAGGTAAAAATGTGGCTGGGGAGCTGGACGGCACGATCCATCTGACAGCACCAGTGAACCTGATAAGCAGGTTAGTAATTTCCCTGGTGTGTCGAAAAAACAAGCCAATCTGCGCCTTGAAGATGTTCACGAAGTACTGGGTGAATTTTCCCAGATTGTCGCCGAAGCCCAACTTGAGGTTATATTGTGTGAGGCAGGGAAATGAAGCTGACTCAAACAACACTCTTGTTTCCAGGGAGGCTAGCCTCTCGAGACAGGGAAGGGCCCTCATGCATAACCGTATGAAGTGGCACTTGTCCAGAACCAGCTCCCTTATCTGTGACTTGGGGGCGTCGACGACAATTTGGTCTCCGCACTGACATGAGATGAGATGCAGCACCTGCAGCTGCGGGCACGAGGTGAAGACGCCCTCGTAGGCTGCCTCTGGTGTCGATAAGGGCATGTCTTGCAGGACGAGCGTACTGAGCGCGCTGTACTGGTGCAGGGGCGGCGGCACACAACCTCCAAGCTTAAGGCTTTGCAGTCGTGACGCACGGGGTTCCTCACAGAGGCCATGGCTGGGAAAAGCGTGGACTTGCCGTTCCCCGTGAATTGGCTTGGCAAGAACCTCGAGAGAAACGGCCCCCCAAGCATCGATGGCCTTGGCCAGGAGACGGTTGATGCAGGCGGTGTTGTGGGTGGTGAAGAACTCGAGCCTCAGCCTGTTGACCCGCCGACCGTCATGGCCAGCGTCCAAGAAGCTCTGGACGGATCTGACCAAGGAGCGCATGGCCCGGCGCTCGAACCGCCGGATGTTAGGCTCGATCTCCTTCTCCGAGGTCTGCCATCCGTACTCTGACTCAGATCCGTTGCCGACGAAGAGCCATTTGTGATAGCGCGGCGAGAGTATGTCGCCGACCCTGAAGTCGAGGTCGGGGAGCTGGCGGGGGAGGTGGGCCCAGCGCCTAGAGAGCGTCCCGGCGCCGAGTGCCGTGTGGGTGTCGATCTTGCGCAGGAGGAGGAGGAGGAGATCGTCCGGGAGGGCGCTGATCCGGTCTTCATGGCGAGCAGCCTGCGGAGGCCGCCGCCGAAGGATTGGACCCCTCGGGCTCCTGGCCATAAGCGCCGACGGCAAGTGTGTTGGGATCCAGTGGCTGAATTCAGCGGAGGGCCTGACGAACCCCTATTCAGAATTCTTGCGTCTCTGCTCCACCCACACCCCCAAATAAACGACAGCGCCAGCATAAGAGCATCTCCAGCGGTTTGGGCTCCCCACGCCCCAAATCCGGCGATATTGTCGTCCGGATTGGACGAAAATTTGGCCTGGGGAGGCCCATCTTCCCAGCCGCGAGTCCAGGATGGATGTAACGGACTTCGGCGAATTCAGTCAAAATTGGCGAGTTCGTTCAAACATAAGCGAATTTTAATGATATTTAATATACAGAGGCGAGTTCGTGCATAAATAGGCCGAATTCGTACATATATTTGAATTCGGCGATTGGCAAACTAAACTTAAACTAAATAGCGGCCTACTACATGCCGAAATGGCGGTAGAAGGAGAACCAACCTGAGGTTGGGTGGTTAGAGCATCTCCAGTCGCGTCCCCCAAAGCGTCCCCCAAACCGCGCCGGATTGAGCGTTTGGGGGACGTGTTTTGTTCGTGCCGCGTTTGGGGGACGTCGCTCCCAGCCGCGTCCCCCAAACGCCGCCCCCAAACATTTAAAATAATTTTTTTAACACATAAACCATTTATATCAAATGTAGCATATGAAAAAAATGTTTTCGAGGATTGTTTTCAAATTAAATTACAATAAACAATAAAACAAGTAATCAAATATAATAAAAAGGGCTAGATGATACATCAAGGTGCCACGGTATTTCCTTTGATCCTCCACAAATGCTCAACGAGATCAGCTTGAAGTTGCTCATGCACATTGTCGTCACGGATCTCGCGTGCATGGCGAGAAAATCGGCAAAATCTGCAGGCAACTCATGATCAACCTCTCGCGAGAGGGCCTTGACACTCATAGGGACCAACATGTGACCTAACATGATTCCTGCGGTCATCCTCGATGATCATGTTGTGCATGATCACACAAGCTCGCATCACCTCCCACATTTGGTCGTGAGACCGGCTTAGAGCAGAGTACCGGACAATGGCAAATTGTGCTTGAAGCACACCAAATGCCCGCTCGACATCCTTCCTGCAAGCCTCCTGTCGTGTAGCAAAGTGAGAATTCTTCGGACTCTGATGGATTCGAGATTGTTTTGACAAAAGTGGACCATTTTGGATATATACCATCGGCTAGATAATAGCCTTTGGTATATTGGTGGCCATTGATCTCATAGTTGCATGGTGGAGCATGCCCTTCCACTAGTCTCGTCGAACACCGGAGACCGCTGCAACACGTTGATGTCATTGTGTGATCCCGCCATGCCAAAGAAAGAATGCCAAATCCACGAGTCATAATCGCCTACGGCTTCAAGCACCACACTGCAATATCCATGACGCCCTTTGTATATACCTTGCCAAGCAAACGGGCAGTTCTTCCATGCCCGGTGCATGCAATCGATGCTTCCAAGCATTCCAGGAAATCCTCCGGCAGCATTTTGTGCCATGATCCTTGCGGTCTCTTCCTCGGTTGGCCCTCTCAAGTAGTATTTGCCAAACTTTCCCACCACGAGCTCGGCAAAACTTGTACATGCACTCAATGGCAGTAGACTCACTCATGCGAAGGTAGTCGTCCCGTGTATCGGCGAGTGCTCCGTATGCAAGCATCCTCATGGCGGCGGTGCACTTCGAATGGATGAGAACCCGAGAACGCCTACGGCGTCAAGCTTGAGCTTGAAGTAGGGGTCGAACTCTCGAACGCCGTGGAGGATATTCATGAACAGGCCCTTGCTCATCCCGTACCGGCGCCGAAAATTGTCGGCATGTGTTGCCCCGTCGGCGAAGTAGTCGTTGTGCGGCATGGCATGCCCCTCCATCCTCTCGCCGGGGCTTCGACTTCCTTCTTCCCGGCCTTGATCCTCCGCGGCGCGGCCTCTTCCTCTTCTCCGCCTCGGCGTCAAGCATGTCCCGGAGGGACGCGATGATCGGCAAATGCTCCCGCAGGTCGTCGTCGAACGCTTGCTCGTCCTCCGGCGAGCGGGGCAACCATCTCATCGTCGCTGTCCATGGCTAAAGCAAAATCAATGGTTAAAATTGCGCCGAGGCGGACGACGCAACAAACGGCGACCAATCGCGCCTACACGGCAAGTCGTCGAGCACCTTCGTGCGCGGAGGTGGGGCGGATTTGACGGCGCGCTGCGGGAGGCGCCGGCGACGCGGCGGCGGCGGCACGACCGGCGGGAGCCCCGGCCGCGACAACGGTGCCGACTCGCAGCACGGATCGGACGCCCAAACGGCCGGGAAATCCGGCGGCGGCGGTGGGGTGGGAGGCGCGGGAAGGAAGGAGCGACGAGAAAAGAGGCGCGAACCAACGGTTTATGCAAATAGTCGCCGACATGTGGGAGCCCGCCTCGCTTTTCGTTGTGTCCGGCGTCTCCGGAGCGTCCCCTGTGGGACGGGGACGGGCTCGGGGCGCCGGACAACGTATCGGGGCGCGCCGGACAAAAATGGACTTTTGGGGACGCGGCTGGAACGCTTTTTTTGTCCGGTGCGCCCCAAATCGCTTTGGGGGACGGTTTGGGGGACGCGACTGGAGATGCTCTTAGGAGGGTGGTTGTATCCCCAGCCCACCAGAGTTCAAACCCCAGGTTTGACATCTGTGTGTCTCATAAAGGCGGAATATTCATTCAGTGGGAGGCGACGTTCCCGTCGACAGCGAGGCGCCTGTGGTGACTTCGTCAATTTCAAGATCCAATCCGCCGGCTCGGTCTTCCGAAGGTGCTCATAGGGGTAGGGTGTGCGTGTGTGCGTTCATAGGGGTGAGTGTATGCGCGTGTATGTGAGCGCCTGCGTTTGTACTGTGTTTCTCAAAAAAAAAATGGCGGTAGAAGGACGTGTAGTCGCGGCCATCGTCGTCGTCGCTCGAGCCGGCGTTGTCCTGGGGCGGCGGCGGCGGAGCCTCGTACCAGCGGCTCGTGCCCTGGCCAGCGTCGCCGGTGCGTGGCGGCGACGGAAGGTACATGTCATCGTCGCTGCTCTCCTCGAGCTTCATCACCTCCCTGGGCGCGGCGTTCCTAGCGGCGGATGGTGCGGCGGCGCGAGCGGCGACTTGACGCGCCCAGGCCAGATCCAGCAGCCGCCGCTGCTGCTCCGCCTCCTCGCGCTCCCGGTCGCGCCTGGACCGAGTCCGGTGCGGCGTCGTCCGCGCGCTTCTCCTCCTCCATGTCCTTCAGCGACCTGGCGATCGCATCCGCCATCGCGGCGTCCTCCGCACGCTTCGCCTCCTCCTCGGCGAGCTGGTTTGCGGCGGCCTCTTTCTTCGTCTTCTTCCGGCCGCTCTGCGGAGCGGAAGGCTGGTCGCGGATGACGAGGGCGCCGCTGCTGCGCCCTCTAGTCGGCGGTGGCGACGCCGGTTCCTTCTTGACGGTGGCCGGCGTCGTCACGCCGGACCTGGACGCCGACCGCGAGCCAGACGAGGAGGAGGATGACACCATCCTCCTCGGCATCCATGAACTACCGTGCCGGCACGACACGGTAGGCGCCACCGGCGGCGGCATCCCCAGGACGGGGGAGTTCCCGGCCCCGATGTGCGCGAGCACATTTGCGAGGGTGCGCTCAGGCGCGCTCCACCATCGGCGGCGGCCGGCGGCGTTATTCCTTGCCGGAGGAGGAGGAGGGCCGCCGTACGCCCGGATTTCGCGTTCATACCTGCGCCGGAAAAACGCGATCCACGATTTGTGGTTGTCGGGGAAGAAACGCGGATACGCGCGCTGCTCGTCACTGAGAGTGGCGAGCACCTCGTTGATCGCCGTTTCAAGTGCGCCCCCCCGTTGGCGGCGGCGGGATCGGCACGCCGCCTACGCTCAGCCTCCATCCCCCCGGTGCGCGGAAGTCCGGCGGCGCCGGGTAGCCCGCCGCGTGGAGGAGCCTCCCTCCCATTGGTGGAGAGAGCGGCGGCCGAAGCCGTTCTTGGCCGCACCGTCGTTCGCCATTGCTACCTCTTCGAGTTCGGGGGAAGATTTGGTGGAATGCGAGAGAGAGGAGAGGTGAATGCGGGGCAGACGCGGTAGTTCGGCGATAAATAGAGGTAGGCGCGCGTGATACCGAGGCGACGGCATTAACTCGCCGCGTGGAAGCTACGCGGCCGGCGAATACTGACCGGCGGCAGGCTTTTACAGTGCGCGGAAGACAATGCGATGAGGACGACGATCGTGGTCTCTCGCCGACAAGTTGGGGCCACCAGACGCGCGGGAAGTTTTCTCGACGTTTCACGCGCTTTCGTTTCGTCCGGAGTCCCCGACCGCTCCCCTAGGGGTCGGGGATGGCGTGGGATCGCCGGATGAATTTAGGCCCAAATCCGGACGGAAACGAGGAACCGGGGGGCGCGACTGGGCCGGAATTACGCCGTCCGGATGGAAAAAACGTCGCTCGGGGGCCTCGTCGGGGGATGAGTGGAGATGCTCTAACGCTATTGAGGATGGTGGCAGAGGAACTTCATTAAAATTTGTACAAACATACCTTACGAAATTTAAACTACTCGCTCCTGTGTCTCAGCTTGATAAAATTGAGATATTTTTGATGGGACGGAGTAAAACATTTAGTAGAAAAACCTAAACAAATCAAAGACGCGGTAGTCCCTACTCTCTGCGCCATCGCCGTCGTTGCTGGAGGAGGAGGCGAACCCTTCATCATGGCTGCCGCCATCCTCCTCCTTGTGCGCCATAGCCGGCGTGGGTGCCCACGCATGCCGACGACACTGCCATTGTCCATCGCGACCACCAATTCGCGAACCGATTGTCGACCGCCAGGACCGTGTTGAATGAGCGGTTCAACAACACCCCCTGTCCCGTCGCTTCTTCTGGATGAACAGGTGTGTGGTGCGCCGCCTGAGATCGCAAGCTCGATCTTCCACCACCGCTTATCATGTCGTGGCAGCGCATGGAAGACGAGCCTCTCCTTTTTCACCGGCATCTCCTTCTTCGGGCACCGAAGGAACATGTGCTTGTCCGGCGGTGACGGTGGCTCCTCCTTTTTCACTGGCGTCGATGAATATTCGCACCGCGCATCGCGAATCATGATGCCGCTAGAGCATCGTGGTGGCGGGTACATCGAGGATCGCTGGCGGCACGACGTCTAGGAGCCGGAAGATCTCGAGCCCGATCGGGGCTAAACGGCGAAGAACGCCTCGCGACGACAGGCGTCGCGTCGCTGGAGGTAACCATGCGCGGTGAGCGTCAGGTCAATGTCCTGCTTGCACCACCACGCTCGCATGACAATGCGGTTGAATAGCTCGGAGTCGGGCCTGGCGAAGCGGGCAACCTCCGCCTCACGCTCACGCTGGAAGATGACGTGCCACTCCGGGCTGTTTGGAACCATGTCAGGTCGTCCTGCTGCGACGACATGAGATGCGCCCGGCGCTCCACTATGAGGGCGCGAAGCTCCTCCCCCTCCGGCAACGGAGGAATGACGTATCCGCCGCTTGACATATGCCACCTGTTTGGAAGGTGATATTTGATACGTCTCAAACGTATCTATAATTTCTTATGTTACATGCTAGTTTTATGACAATACTCACATGTTTTATATACACTTTACATCATTTTGATGCATTTTCCGGCACTAACCTATTAACAAGATGCCGAAGCGCCAGTTCCTGTTTTGCTGTTGTTTTTGGTTTCGAAATCTTACACAGGAAATATTCTCGGAATTGGACGAAACAAAAGCCCACGGTCTTATTTTCCACGGAGCTTTCCAGAACACCGAAGGAGAGACGGAGAGGGGCCAAGGTGGCCCCACACCACATGGTGGCGCGGCCAAGAGGTGGGGCGCGCCCCCCTATGGGGTGGGCCCCTCGGCTGCCTCCCGACTCTGCCCCTTCGCCTATTTATTCACTCCGTCGCGAAAACCCTAGTACCGAGAGCCACGATACAAGAAAAGTTCCAGAGACGCCATCGCCGCCAATCCCATCTCGGGGGATTCAGGAGATCACCTCTGGCACCCTGCCGGAGAGGGGAATCATCGCCGGAGGACTCTACATCATCATGCCCGCCTCCGGATTGATGCGTGAGTAGTTCAGCCTTGGACTATGGGTCCATAGCAGTAGCTAGATGGTTGTCTTCTCCTCTTGTGCTATCATGTTTAGATCTTGTGAGCTGCCTAACATGATCAAGATCGTCTATTTGTAATGCTACATGTTGTGTTTGTTGGGATCCGATGAATATGGAATACTATGTCAAGTTGATTATTGATCTATCATATATGTGTTGTTTATGATCTTGCGTGCTCTCCGTTGCTAGTAGAGGCTCTGTGATGCGGGGTGGCCTTTGGACACCTACGCCTCAAGACCAACAAGTGCAGCCCCGACTATCATCGACGCTACACCATGGCCAAGGAGTCCCCCCAAGTGGACCAACAACACAAACCCCCGCCATATATGTCAAGGTGAACTCCTTCCTCTCGACACTCGACCTCGTCAATACCTTGGATGGAATGCTACCTCATGTCGGTGTGTTACATGTCATTAGGTACAAGAGTCATCGAGGAACCGGAGAGAAGGAACTCCCATGGTGCAAGGAAGAGAGAAGAAGAAGAAGGAAACAAGAGAAGAAGGAAGAGGAAGAAGAGGCGGGAGGAAGAGGCCCAGCCGGTCCAGAGGCCGGCCAACCGGGCCCCCGGCCGGACAGGCCGGTCCCAGGGCCGGTCAGACCGGGCCCCCGACCGGATCCACAACCGGCGTCGCACCGGCGCCAAACCGGGAAACTTTAGCGAACTTCCCGGTTGGCGGCCGGTTGACCGGCCTCCGCACCGAGCTGCCCGGTCTACGGCCCGGTTGAAACCCGGTTGACCGGATTTCACGGGACAGACTCGACCGGAAACGGCCCGAGTCGACCAACCGCGTACCTTTTCGACCCAAGTCGCCTTGTACCTCTATATAAGCACCTAGGTCATCCCCTTTACCCCTCAGACAAGATTTAGGCTTAAACATGACTTTGAGCTTTGTCTCCCTAGGGTTTCATCCCCTTTGTATCAAGGCTACCCTTGTTGGATGATTGGATTTGGTGTGTGAGATTCTAGTGCTACCACTCTCTCTCCCACTCCTAGATTCATCTCCCTCACCGATCTCTCACCTCGGAATTCTACCGCGTGTCTCTTCCGGGTTGATTCTATTGGCGTGGTCCATCGAGCCACGGGGGTAAGTATCGATTGTATCGGGTTGGTGTGCGTGCGTGAGTTCTTCGTGTTCTTCGTGTTCATCGTGTTCCTCTCTCTCCCACCTTGGATTTCGGGTCAACCGCAAGATCGGGCCACAAACGGGGTCTTAGACCTCATCATATGGTATCAGCAGCCTTTGGTTTCCGCGGATTTGACCCTCCACCCACCCAATTTTGTCTCTAAAATTTTTCCAAAAAATTCCCTAAAAATAGCCCTAATTTGCCTTTGGACGGATCTGCGATTTCGTTGCGTTTTGAGTGCTTTTGGTCCATGGATTTGATGTTGTTGTGCTTGATCTACTATTTCCCCAACTATTAGCCTCCAATTCCATCGTCTCCCTTCGATTTGGTCGATTTGGCTTGGTTTTGCTCAACAACAGGAGAGAGAAAACGAGCTGTCCGGTTGAGCACCGGTTGACCGGGCCACAGACCGGCCGGGCCAGCCCAGAACCCGGTCGACCAGTCGCCAACCGGACCAGCCAGCCCAGAACCCGGTCGACCGGTCGCCAACCGGACCAGCCGGCCCCAGACCCGGCCAGACCGGGCCCAGACCAGGCGCCACCACTTCCACCACCACCGCCGACCACCACCACTCCTCTCCACCACCGGCAAGCTCCGTCAACCCCCCAAACCACCGGTACACACCACCGCGGCCCCATAACCACCGCCACAACCGCAAGAGCATCGACACCATCCACCACCGGCATACCACCGCCACCACCGCCAAGCTACTTTGACCCTTTTCTTCCGCTAACTTGTGTTTGCTTGTTCCGGTTTGAGTGCCTTGTTTGTGAAACTAACCCGCAGCTCCGAAGCAAGCGACGACATCCTCGGCACCCGGACTTGCAACCGTACTCTTGACATCACCGCCATCATCGCAAGTTGTGTGTTCATCACCGCCTAACATCTTAGGTATAACTTGCATTCCCCTTGTAACCCCTCTTCTTTTGCGATCTATCCTATCGAGCATTGCTTATTGAGTGTCGCGAGACATTGCACGTGGCCCCGATTGTGAGGTGTGTGTGTAGTGTGGAGTCAAGCTTATAAGCAAGTACTCGTGTGGCAAAATAGCAAAAGCGAACTAACGCTAACATAGTGCGAGAAAAAGCCGCAAAAACACAAAAAGAGTGCAAGACGCACCATACATACAAAAGAGTACAAGTGCCACCATAGATACAAAAGAGTGCAAGTGTCACCGTATACAAAAGAGTTACAAGCTTTTAAGCAAAAGAGAGAAGAGAAGAGAGGTCGCGTGCGAATCTAGTTGTCTCTCCATTTGCAACCAAAGCTTTGCCTCTCCTTGTGTTAGTGTGACATCGAGCACTCTTACATACACTTTCACTACAAGAAAAGTTCTGATAGACAACGTCTCAAAATCGTCCGCTAAGGGGTATTTTTCGTCGCCCATGGGCCTAACCCGGAAGTTCGATGAACAACGTCTCAAAATCGTCAGCTCTAAGGGTATTTTTTCGTCGCCCGTAGGCCCTAACCGTGATACTGGAGTTGTTGTTGTGGAAATGGCGTCGGGCAAAGTCCTACGACGATTTTTTTCGGTCCGT